>NC_139969.1:7950663-8296490 GCF_963993115.1 Abramis brama
CATCGGCCTGTAGATGGTGGTGTTGAGCGAAGGGTTGCTGGTTTAGGATGATACTGTCACACACACACATGCAGGAATACAAACAAACGCAAGCATGCACACACACTGACATCCACACGCACAGACACACACCCATACACACACATACAAATCCACATGCACAGACACACACACACAAACACACACATACACAAACACACACACATACACACAGACATGCACATACTACTACTTTTTTTAGGTATATACATAAACACGCAATACAGCCAAATTGCTCCACGTCATTTATTTTTGTGGAAAGCCAGTGCAGGCCTGAGCGGCGGTCATATTTTGTACCGCCCTGCGGTACATCTAGTTAAAATAATTATGCTTGATTTGATGTTTTCAACATCTCTTAAATAATGCCATTCACTGACTTTATTTTCTCTTGCACAAAGCTATGCTGACTTCACACCAAGTTTCTGAGAATTTCTTTGTCTGCTTCCCATCTCCACCTCCTGATGATCTCTAAAGACAGTCGCTGTCAGCTTGTGGCCTTGGTTTCCATGGACACTGATACTCCTTCTAAGCACTGACTTGTTTAGTTGACTCTAGTGTATAGGCGCGCTTTGAAGCAGCAATCCGCAAAGCATTGAGTGGTGCACGTCATGAGGATTCAAGCCCCGGATGTTTAAAGAGTAATAATTAAATAGTCTGACGTTTAACGAGCAAGGTCACAGATACGTGCTTTAATTATGCGTACTTATTCAAAATATCTTGTCCCACTCTTGAGTTTGCACAATTCTGATAGACCATTGAGATTTGTTTAAAAAAAAGGAACCTTACTTTTAGTTGTATCGGGAAATGTATTTTTTACATTCTTTAAAATTTGGACATGAATCAAAGTAAATCTAAATTGCCTTTTGCAAACCATTTTCCTGCTGTAGTGGAACAGAATTTTTATTTAATGTTGACTTGCTTTGGAATATGGCATATCTTAAGTAAATACTGCATTTTTTTCATAAAATGTTTACATGAACAAGATTTTTGCTTTAAAAAAACAAGTCATCAAGGACTAGTCTATTCTGAGCTGTAATAAGGAACATTCAAGCATATTATTGTCATTACTAGGCAAAAGGTACTGTAGATATGGATTTCAGTGATTCTCTCTAGGGTAAATTATATGATGCTGACATCTACTGGTGAATCACAAGAGATCCACCCAAATGTACTATTAAATGAAATTACACGTTCTCTTATAATTTATATATATACAAATGTATAGACAAATCTATTTAAAATCATAAATATGAACCATTCTGATGATCATTTCTTAAAACTAAAAACATTTTCAGAAAATAATGGCACATGAATAATACTCAAAAGATCCCCTCATAATTCACAAAACTTTATTCCGTATAACATAGTTTCAAGGCCAAATCACAAATAAATAATGGAGTTGTTTGCTATGACCTGCTTGTCATAAGACACTAACCACCCACACAGAGGAGAAAAGACCCCAAACCCAGTCAGTAACAAAGACTAAACATATTTAAAGGAGTTATTACAGCTGCTAAATGCAATTGACCTAAAAGTTATATTTAGGGAGCAGGCAACAGAAGGAGAGAGAATGAATCCACCAAACATCCTCTTTGTGTGTCTGAAATGCTCAATAGATCTGTGTGCAGACATTAAACGTCATTCTGAATCAAGGACTTCAAGAACGTAAACTAGAATGCGGTTAGAGAGACATGTTGATGGCATCAGAGTCTAACAGGCTGAACTCTGCCATTCATTTGGGTTAGTTGTTGCCAAGGACATGACTGACAGGTGAATGCACCAATCAGATTACGGTTCCCCTCATAAAATCAGAAATAAGGAGGATCTCTCTCTGGACTAACAGCTGATTGGCCAGCTGCTTGTGGCTGGAACCAATGATATTGCAGGATGTAAATGAAGCACAATCAAGGTGAGCAGAATAGCAGCTCTAAGAGGGGATGAGTCACTCCCTGAATTCGAAGAGAAAAATAAATTAATCAAAGGTATAAATTCCTATAAACCACTTTTAATTTCCACTGTGTAAAAAAAGGCAATCAACATCCTCCATCGAGCTTGGGAAAGGCAGACTTGTCTAGCTTAGGAACACCATTTGCTTTCAGTTCCTTTTAGGACAAAGAAAAATAGTAACAATAATAAAGTACTTTCATTAAAGAGCATCATGTTGTGATGGAGTGTTTCTACAACAAAAGATTAACCAAAGCTGTGCCTAAAGAAATCCAGAAATATAAAAAAACAAAGGTTAAACTATTTGTCTTGAAAATGTTAAGTGCAAAAAAACCCCCCAAAAAAACAAAACAAATATAGTACATTTTCACATAAATAATGAATAAATGTACAGATTTAGAAACATTTGCCCCATATTTGCAAATGCCACATTTGTCAGTGTCCGAGATATTCAAAGCTTGTTTGGTTTACATCTCCTGAATCATGCAAAGTCAAATGCGAATTATAATGCATCAGTTGTCAATTCATGTTAGAGATCTGCACAGTCCGAATCAGAATAAATGCGTCTCTTCCGTTACATCACAGAGGCTGGAGACGCTCTTGGGGCCGGACTGTGCGTATCATTTAATGCATCTCCGAATACATAACTCTATTGCACATTCAAATTCACACATCTCCTCTTTGTTGAAGTCACTAATCATTTCATACAATGACAATATTACAATATAATAAAAAATGGCCATTTAAGAAAACAAAAAGGGTACCCAAACTACTCCACTTCCAACACTTGGCTCCCTTGCAAAACATCCATGCGACACAATGGCTGACATCATACTGTACATGACATTTTAAAAAGGAATAAAGGCTTTACAAATTCAGACGAAAAAAAAACAAAAAAAACAATGAGTTCAAAATAATATACGCTGAAAGTATGGAGTCATACATTTTGTGTGATCCTTAGGCAGACCCTGTAGACATGAGTAAAGGAACATGGGAGAGCAGAGCAATACAAGGAGTGAATTTTTCAGATGAAGAGCAGATATTAAATGCAAAGCATACACATGAAATTTGGATGATGTATGGGAGTGAAATTGGAGTTTCCCTGACAAAAAAAAAAAAAACTCAGTATAGCTTTCTGTATTAGAGCACATCTCTGGCTTAAGACTGCTCTCCATAACAGCTCTTTGCAGCATTTAAACTGCTTTGTTGTTGAATTAGAGCTTTTCTTCTCGCATTAGAACAGCTATCCGGTTTAATACTGGTCTCGCCTGGTCAGGATTGTTAGGAGTTTCTGCAGCTCTTTCTAGGTACACAGTCCTCAATGTGCTCTAGCACTTGAACTACATTAATAATTTCACACAGGGCAACCGTAACAGACTTTGGATACAGGTAAACAACAAGGTTCAAAGTAACAAAATGTCAAGTACACACTCCAGAATTCCATTTTGAGAAAAAAAAAAAAAAAGTTACATTGTAACAGATACATTTAGAGAAACATTCCATACACATCCAAATCTTGCACGGCTCACAAAGCTGTTCCAGTCCTTGAGAAAAAATTCTAAATTAACAAAGAAATAAGCAACAAAAATTGTAAAACGCTTCCCTGCATAGACTCGAGATGACAATTCAGTGTGACCGATTTGCAGTAGGGTGGAATCATCAAGCGCATCCTACAGAATAATGTGAGGGCGGGGTGTCTACCAAAGACAGCCAATGAGAGAAAAGGAAGAGAGAAGTGGGTGGGGTCCAAAGTCTCACAGTCTGTAGGTTGTATTGTGTCTTTTCCAGGAGTCACTCTCGTGAATCATCTGAGAAAAGTGCTCTATTTAGTACCTGCTTCAGCAGGTGACGTTTGCTTTCGCTCTGTTCCCTCTCATCAAACTATAACCTAAATTCAAGTGTCACTGTTTTGATCGCAGAACATCACAGGAAGCAGGAAGGCAGAGGATTGTGGGTTGTTTTTTTTGTCGTATATAGGCATTGTGGTATGGTGTGTCCTAAACCCCTTACCCCCACATCACACCACCGGCTGACCCCTGGTTTCATTCACTTGCCGCCGTACATCCTCTCAATATCGTCCTGATAGTGCGTTTTTAGTTCCTTGCGTTTGAGTTTGAAGGCGTCGGTAACCAGGCCCGTCTCGGGCGTCCAGGGTTCGGGGCTCAGACGGATTTTCTTTGGGATCTCAAAGCGCTCCAGCTTACCTGTGAATCAGAACAAAGAGATTATATTTAAAATGTACAGCCTTATGGTGATGAGAACTGTAGCTTGCGACAAGCAACTAAAACCAAAATGTAGAACATAGAGAGTGACATTTTAAGTGAATTGTTTTTTACTGGAACTGGGCCAGTGAAATCACATGATCCTTCAGAAATCATTGTAATATGCTGATTTGTTGCTTAAAAAAACCCATTTCTTATTATATCAATGTAGAAAACAATTGTGCTGCTTATTTTTGAGGAAACCGTGATTTTTTTTTTTCAGGATTCTTTGATGATGGAAAGTTCAAATGAACAGGATATATTCGAAATAGACGTTTTGTGGCATTATAAATGTCTTTACTGTCACTTTAGATCAATTTAAAGGAGAACTCCGGTCAATTTTAACATTGAGCTCATTTTTTTGTACATTTGGAGTGCTGTCAATACAGAGAACAACGACAAAAATCGGTGTTGCCTACACCGTGTTATCCTCTTTTTAAAATTTGCACCCTGTTGACTTCAATGGGGCAAGTTTTAAACCTGCTTTTAGCCTCTTAACATCCTTGATGTGTCATTACAAGTGCACAGCCATGTGAGTGATTCCTTCGGAGTGAACCAGGAGTCAATCTGACTGCAGTAGATGTGAAAGATATGAATAAAAATTATGTTATTTAAGCCAGCGCACATACCTGTATTTACATCCTGTTTTCGGTCGAAGTCCATAGTAATCGATTGTCGAGTTCACGCGCGTGATCATAGGTACTAAACCAATGCGCGTGAACTCGACAATCGATTACTATGGACTTCGACCGAAAACAGGATGTAAATACAGGTATTTGCGCTGGCTTAAATAACATCATTTTTATTCATATCTTTCACATCTACTGCAGTCAGATTGACCCGCGTTCACTCTGAAGGAATCACTCACATTGGCTGTGCACTTGTAATGACACATCAAGGATGTTAAGAGGCTAAAAGCAGGTTTAAAACATGCCCCATTGAAGTCAACAGGGTGCAAATTTTAAAAAGAGGATAACACGGTGTAGGCAACACCGATTTTTGTCGTTGTTCTCTGTATTGACAGCACTCCAAATGTACAAAAAAATTAGCTCAATGTTAAAATTGACCGGAGTTCTCCTTTAATGCATCCTATTTTGATGGTCCCTTTAACACATTCTGTTGACTAAGTAAAGTTGCACCTACATGTCTACTAACTCTCATTAGAGTGTTAGTAGAGTATTAGTAGACTGGTAGCGTTAGGGTTAGAATAAGTTGACATGTTGTTGCAAAGTTACTTATAGTCAGTAGAATGTCTGTTGGGGGAGCATCACAGTAAAGAGTTAGCAGATAATAAGCAGGCCGTCTAATACTGTAATGAGAGTTAGTTGACATATAATTGCAAAGTTACTTATAGTCCACAGAATGTTCAAAAGGGACCATCAAAATAAAGTGTTACCAAAGTATTAATTTCTTTCAAACTAAATCAATATATTCCATTTACACAATTGTTATTTTGCCCTGTTGTTGACAGACCTGTTATAGCCGCTTCTGTGATGATACGTAGAACCTCTTTCTCCATCTCTGCATGGTTGCAGATCTCTTCCCATGATCCTCTGATGCCCCTCTGCGCAGCAAGGGTGGTTAACTGCTTCTGATTGGGCACCACAAACCCAATCACATAAGACTCGTCACTGTGCAGAGAGGGAAAGATTTATGCATCTCATCTATGAAGCATGTGTGAGTGCTGAATTGTCTCAGTATGTATGGGCAGATTTGCACTCACCTGTTGGCATAAGCACAGATGTTGTCAATGAATGAGCAGTTTTTGAGCACAGCCTCCACTTTACCCAAAGACACGTATTCACCAGCTTGCAACTTCACCAGGTCCTTCTTACGATCTACACACACAGGCCAAACCCATTAAAAGAAACGTACATAAAAACTCCTATGAAATGCTTAAATAGTGCTGAGATTTTATTGGCCGGTTTCACAGACAAGGCTTAAGCCTAGCCCCAGACTAAAATGCATGTTTGAGCTGTTTTAACTCAAAGCAACTTGCACCGAGTTATCTTAAAGTATGTCAGTGCCATTGTTTTGTCTCAAAATGCACACCAGTAGTGTTTTTTTCTAAGGCTAACAGCTACTTCAGGCCATTGACCTACTGTTCTGAAACAGTGAATTAATGTTGCAGTTTCTTCTTTGTACAGTTCGCTTTCACAAGGCAACATTTCATAGCATACCAAATGTGTTTATGCAAGTCATATGTGAGTAAAGCTGTCCTCTTCTTGATCAGTTTCCTCTGCGTCATTCATCAAGATGGATTGACAAGTTCACTCCGCGAGCTTATTGTGGCTTTATCTGTAGCTGTCCTGATACACGCAAACACTTACGAATATAGCGGTCATTCCTGCTGATTATTAACTGATTATATATATATTTAATTATATAATACAATATTTTACCCTGTGGTGTAAATCCAGCTTTTAAATGTTGTTTATATGTGTCTATGTGGTGTTTTTAATAAGCTTTAAGACAAACCATGTGCAAATTCATAAGTCAACACTATTGCTGAGTATTTAAAACTGCAGTGAACCAAAGACAGTCTCAAAAACGCGGTTCGAAATCGCTGGTGTTTCTGACGTCACAAACTACCTTGTAACCAATTACGTCAACATGTGGATCTCTGAGCTGGTGTGAGTGGAGGCGGGGCTAATTTGCATATTCATAGAACCGCGTATACTAAATGAGGCAAGTGTGTAGAGTTACATTAAAGCTATTTCAAGGCATGACGATTTTTTTTAACAAGGAAACAAATGCTTAAATATGTCATTTGGATGATCAAAGATGAGTTTTTAAGGGATGAAATGATTGACTACAGGGGGACTTTAAGATGAAGAGACGCTCTGCTCTTTGGTTTTCAACTGTGATAACTAATGTGCTCACTCACAGAATCAGACACTGCTTCTTTTTATAGAACACATTTCCGGTTATGAATTATGAGACCGCTTGTTTTGTCGGTCCGTTGGGTCGGATTGCTTTCTTACCACCCCAGAGCTCGTTTTCAATTGGGCTGAGACCACCTTGTTCAGGCGATCTCAGAGCGACTGTTTTGGTGCAGATCCGAGCGTGATTGCCATGTTCATATATGCTTAAACCAACTGAACTAAGGGAGGAAATGCACCAGATTACAACACAAAAGCTCCAAATGAGCCAGATGTGGCAATACCCTAAATGTCCTAACTGAACAAAGGCCTACTCCTTGCTCAATCTAACCAGGCCTATGTCTTGAAAGAAGGTTTGTGTGTATGTGTGTCTCTTCACACCGATAATCTTGAGGCAGCCATCAGGGTGAAACTCTCCGATGTCTCCGGTGCAGAACCAACGCTGGCCGTTCGCATCCACAAAGAAGTCCTCTCGGTTCTTCTGCTCGTTTTTATAGTAACCCATTGTGACGTTGGGACCGCCAATCACAATCTCTCCTCGTGGGTTTGGTTTATCGGTGCTGAAATAACCACCTATGGACAGAAAGAAAAAGACATTAAAATGGGCAATATTTAATAAGATTTAAAATCTCAGTATCTTAATATTTAAAAAGCAGAACTGGCCTTCCTCCCAGTCCTTCAGCATGATCTCGGAGCACACCAGAGGAGCTCCAACACGTCCGGTGCTGTAATCAGAAACTAAACAAACACACACAGTATGAACACACTTTTATACATTTACATCATATTTTTATATGAGCTAGAATTTCCCCTCTCTTTACCATTAACAGTGCCATTGCAGGTTCCTGTAATCTAATGAATAGTTCCATTAACCCAATGGATTAACCCAGGTTTTTAGTCAAGACCCCATGCCATTGATTTAAATGTATTAATCCCAAGGTTCCCATACTTTTTGACCCATGAATTCCTATGACCTTTTTCTTAGTCGTTTGTGATTGCTGGATAATGATTTTTAATTACAAAGAGACTGCAGTCAAAGAGCAGTTATTTCTGGCCAATTAAACATTTCAGAGCTGAACATAACACAAAACACAGGTTTTTCCTTAAAGAAAATTAAGGAATAAATTGAAGGGAATACATAAGTCAATATGTTCTCTAAATGTAAGTGCATAAAAGCATAAATACTTAATTTTGTTAAAATATTAATTTTACATTTGCATATCAAGTAAATGTATCAAAGATGTTTATATATTTGTATTGGAAAACAGGACAAAAATATTGAGGAAGATATACATTTTTTGCAATGCATGCAACATTTAATGCCAATACTTTATGAATGAAAGACTTTCTGCTCTGATTTTTAGACCTTAATTTGTTAGGACTTTTTAAGACCTGCAGAAACCCTGAAAAATAAATTAATAAATAACTAAATAATTTTCCAAGCCTTTATTATGACTTCTCCCAATATTTCTAGGTTTTCCATGAGCGTGGGAATCCTGCAACTAGGGGGGCAGGTTCACAAATATCTTCTTAAAGAAGTAAAGAAGTTTGATTTAAAGATACATTTTAAGTACATAATAAATGTTTTTTAAGTGCAGTTCCTTAAATGCACATTTTTTTTATGCTGCCTTGCATATTACAGCAATAATCATAAAAAGCATGCACTATATTTTCGTCGCAACTAGCTCCAGCATTCAATGTAGCATTTTTTTAATGCACCGTTTATTTTAAATAGTTATTTTACGACATGAGGGTGAGTAAATGATGACAGCATTTTAAAATGGTTGGGTGAACTATCCCTTTGAGAGGTTATTTACAAAGATTTTTTAAGAACATTCTTTTCAGGAATTTGAATTCTTCTCAAGTTTTGCCTTTGGAACAATCTTAAGACAAATAATAAGTACATTCTTAAGAAATGTTTTTAGGAATACAAAATATTCTTAAAGTCACCATGAAAACAAAATTGACAATTCTTTTTTGCTATGAAATATTGCAGTATTTATTATAAACGATTTATCCAAGCACATAGTTTTTCCCTTCCTCTTGCAACATCATCTTTTTCTCTTTTCTGATGTTTACCGGCGCGAAGACGGTTTGTTTGTAGACGCAACTTCTGTTTGATGCCGACTTTAAGTTCAAAAATAAGAAAACATCAGTTAAGAATCATTTTATTCTTAAGAATCTTTAGTGAATCCGACCAAGCTTTTAATTCTATATAATTATTTTAAAGGAGAACTCGGTAACTCTAGCGAACTCTAGTCACTTCTTCGCTGATTTTCCCTTTTGTTGTGGCATGTTTTCCCCACGAGCTCCCCCTACAGCTGTGGGGGGCGTATATTTCACAACACGGTCGTAAAAAAACTCACTTGCGGCGGCCTCCTCCCCCTCTACCGCTGCTCATGTGCGTTTGTTTTGATCGGAGCAAGCCAACTGTATCGTGTGGAGCTATGTCTAGCGAGGTGGGTAATCTGGTAATACATCATACATGCGTGTGTGTTTATGTCGAATTGCCGTAAAGCAATTGGTGTTTCGCGCTCGTTCTTGTTCTCGCTTCTCACGAGACTTCCAATTTCTATCTTGCCGGGACGGAAGTCCCCAAGTTGCAAGGTTGGTTTTCCACCTGGGAACGCTGGGGGAAGCGGGGAAAGTCACCAATATCACCAGAACAGGTTGTTTAACCATCCAAATGATTTCTAGACAGTTTTATTAAGTTAAAAAAGTTACCAAGTTCTCCTTTAATACTAGAACCTACACCCTTGATTTGAAGTAATGATACACCATTTAATTCTAGAGCTCACACTACGTTCAACTTCCTTAATCAGCGAACTTTGCTACAGCTGCGTTTAGTCCCAATACTCCTGTCCGGAGTCCTAGCTTCACTTCTCAGTGAATCCCATGCTTACACTCGCTGATGGTCCCAGCTCCGCAGGTCTCGGTGAGACCATAGCCTTGTCCCACAGGACAGCAGAAACAGATGTTCATGAAACGCTGAGTAGCTGCGGATAAAGGAGCTCCGCCAGACAACAGCACACGCATGTGACCGCCCAGCAACAAGCGAACCTTCTTGAACACAAGCCTGCAGAAATATAACAGAGAAAAATATTCCTGAATCTAAACAAACCCAGCGAGTTTTGGAAGAATTCACGTTAATATTATTGTATTATACCTGTCACAGAGAGGCGTGCTGTATCCTTTAGAGATCTGCTCCATCTTGTAGTTGTACGCCAGAACAAAGAGAGTTTTCTGCACACTGCTCATCTCATCAACTTTAGTCATCACATTCTTATAGATCCGGTCCATAATCTCCTACACAGACATAATAGCTGTGAGTGAAGTGTTTCTCTCTCATTAAGACCAGGGCTGGGTATTTGACACAAATTTCGATTCGATAAATATCCGATCTCAATTCAATGTGATTTGCTATCGATTCACTTGGATATAAATCAGGTACAGTACATGTCAGTTTTTTCTCATGGAAAACAAAAAGTCTCAACTAAAGCTGCATCAACTGAAAACAGCACAGACTAAAAGATTGATTCCTGGGATTTAAAGTCCCCTTGTGGTGAAAATCAAGTTTTTAATATTGTTTATATGTCTATGTGGTGTTTCTTTAATAAGCTTTAAGACAAACCATGTGTAAATTCATAAGTCAACACCATTGCTGAGTATTTTCTCCTTAAAACCGCAGTGAACCAAAGACAGTCTCAAAAACATGGTTTGAAATCTCTGGTGTTTCTGACATTACAAACTACATTGTAACCAATTACGTCAACGTGTGATCATCAAAGAGTGGATCGCTGAGCTGGTGCGAGTGAGTGGAGGCAGAGCTGATTTGCATATTCATAGAACCGCGTATACTAAATGAGTCAATGGTGAACATGGAGTTACATTCAAGCTATTTTAAGTTATGAAGAAATTTTTTCAATGGAAAAACGTTTAAATATGTCATTTTGGGTGAACAAAGATGAGTTTTAAGGGATAAAATTATTACTACAGGGGGACTTTAAGAATCGATATAGGTTCATCAAAATAAGAATCGATTTAAATCGAGAAATCAATATTTTCATCCCAGCCCTAATTATGACCACTGTGTGCATGTATGTGGATGTGAGTTCTTACAGGAACAGCTGCCATCAGTGTTGGTCTGAGCATACTGGTGTCTCCTTTACTGCCCTTTTTAATTTTAGATGACTGTGGGAGAAGAGACAAAACAAGACAAGATATTGCACATTAGATGCTACTATTGCAATTTTATTTTTTCTTTGCATTATTATCATTGTTTGCAGTTATGATGCAAATGCTTTCGCAATCAAAAGTATTCTGAGATTGTAAAAGAGCTTGACATGGTGATGATGTCACAATAGCATGACTAAAGTGTATGTGTGTGTGTTTGTACCTGGTCAGCAAGAGTCTGAGGTGACGAATATCCAATCCGGCAGCCATGTGACACGCATACTAGTTCAGCGCTGAGCTCCAGGACATGAGCAAGTGGCAGGTAGCCAATATAGGTGTCATTCTCACTGTCACAATAAAAAAGAGACATTGTTAACAGAAAATCCTATGCCAATAACTAAAGCTACTGCAGACACAGAAAGCATCAAAATGGCTAGAATAGTTTAAGTACAGCTTTAAAAGTGTCTCTATACTGCACCTTCTTCAAACTGTGAGCATTTGCACATCCTGCACTGATGTACAGTTAATGCATCTATTTTTTATTCTTCCTATTTATATTTGTACTCATAGATTTTTATTTATGTTTCTCTTTCACTTTCCCATCTTACCTTATAGATGTCTATCTTATTATTAATATAATTTTCCCCCCTTGTTTTTTACTTTTTCTAAGCACTAGTACACCAAGACAAATTCCTTGTACATGTAAAAGCCACTGTACTTGTGATTCTGATTCTAAATGTGAAAACAACTTAATTTCACAAAATATTCACACACTGTCAAGCGTCACATTTTGGAACAGTAAACAAAGTCACATGAACTGTCCAGTAACACATTAAAGTATAAATACATAGGAATCAAACTTTCATTAGATTTTATACATTTAAATTACAATATTGTTCAAAAGTTTGGGATCTGTAAGATTAGTTAATGTTTTTGAAAGAACTCTCTTATGCTCATCAAGGCTGCATTTATTTGATCAAAAATACAGTAAAAACAATAATATTGTTAAACAATTACATAAATAAAAAATATTTTATTTTTTATTTTTAACATGTATTAAAAATATTTTTTTTCCTGTGATGACAAAGCTGAATTTTCAGCATCATTACTCCATTCTTCCGTGTCACGTGATCCTTCAGAAATCATTCTAATATGCTGATTTTATTATTATGCTGAAAACATTTGTGCTGCTTAATTTTTTTGTGGATGCTTTGAAGAATAGAAAAACAGTGTTATTTGAAATAGAAATATTTTGTAACATTATACATGCATTTACTGTCACTTTTGATCAATTTAATGCGTCCTTGCAGAATAAAAGTATTAATTTCTTTCAAAAATATATATTTTTTACTGACCCCAAACTATACATTAGTGAATGGCAGTGTACATTAACCATAAGGTCAGGATCATGGGTAAATTAACTAGTACCGCCAACATCATGGATTTGCTTCCCAGGTAACCATTTTTGAACAACGGTGTCTTTAATCATATCGCTGTGATCAGCATTTTTCTTTAACACCTTAATTAATGAGACATTAAAATGCTAATTTATTATACAGACATAAAATGAAGCACCTCCAATGAATAAAGCAATGGAGAACAGCTTTTTAACAGCTAAAAATCAATGGACAGACAGAATCACTAGATAGAGGCGTCTGGGAGACATACTTCAGGTTAGGAATGCGTTCAGCCATGCCGGTGATGCCGGCGATGATGTTGCTATGGGAGATCATGACTCCTTTAGGAATGCCCGTGGAGCCGCTGGTGTACATGATCACTGCGATATCAGATGGGACAGGCTGCCTGCGGGACACCATTACTGCACACAGAGAAAGACACATTCACATTCCTTCATTAGTGGCAGCCATGTTGTAGTGCCATTTAAGACAGAAGAGCTCTAAAAGAACTACTTTGAAGGAGTACATTTTTTAAATGGGAAACTGGTGGCTGCCAAGATTTCTTGCACATCATCAGAATCTCTCCGTCCAAAACAGATGTCATAAATATGCAATGCATAAATATGCAAATTATATGTAAATTAAACCACAGACACCAGGGCTGTAGTTTAATAAACAAAAAGCTGTTAAACCCTTCACCTCTGTCGAGTTACTAAAAGCCTTTTTGTTTAAAACCACAATTTTATATATATTTTGTATATACATTGAAATAAATGGAAATTAATATTTCACATAATATTAATATTAATCAAATATAATTTTTAATTTATTTATATATAAATATATGCTGACCAAGGTTGCATTTATCTGATCAAAAATACAGTAGAAACAATAATATTGTGAGTATACTTACAATGTAAAAAGCTGTTTTCCATTTTATATATTTTAAAATGTAATTTATTCCTGTGATGGGAAAGCTGTATTTTCAGCATCATTACTCCAGTCTTCAGTCTCACATGATCCTTCAGAAATCATTCTAATATGCTGATTCGCTGCTCAAGAAACATTTCGTGTGTGTGTGTGTAAATGGTAATGTAAAATAAATTATTACATTTATAAAAATAAATAAAAAAATAAAAAAAATTATATATATATATATATTTCTTTTTTTTATGAAGCAATTTTAAAATTTAAACGTTTTTTGAGAGGCAGAATGTAGGCACAACTGATGTTCATCGGTATCAACGGCCATAACTGACACCTGTTAAGACTAGTTAGACAGGCTTTCATAAAAAACACAGGTCTAATACTGCAGTGAAGTGTCTAAACCTTTTATCTTCTGAACAGAAGAAACCCTGCTCTAATAAAGATAACATCTTCCTCTCTAATCTCCAGAGGGGTTTTCTGAACAGTTGCTCTTATCTGACACAAAGGCTGAGTGTGTGGGCTCTCAACACCGGTTCGCATGCCCTCAAGTCTTCTTTTCATCTGACAGGAAGATCCTGCTGTCTTTCTTCCCCGAACAAAATCTATGTTTACAGCTCTTTTGGTCCTTAGTCTGTTTATTGTGTCAGTACAGTTCAAAACATGACAAAGGGTGGGGTTTCTATCATCAGCAAGCAAGGGCTACTCTGTGAATTTCTTTCATGATTATTCTGTATTAGGAATCCCTTGGCTATATGTAGACTTTTTAGTATACTATATACTACAAGTAGTATATGAACCCATATATAACAATATATAACCCAAATATAACAATATGCGGTATGCATATAAACTAGTGTTCGACTGATATGGATTTTGTGTTGGCCGATGCTGATATCTTGAGCAGGGTGGCCGATATAAAGCCGCTATAGGTCTATATAATATTAAAGATGGTAAATAACACCTGTATAATTTCAAACAAGCTACTTGAGAGTTTAGGCACTTACCATTTTCAGTTTTGCCCCCCAGTTCTTGCACTGCACCCATGTTGTGGACCATGATGCCTCTGGGGAGATCAGGCCAACTGGTGGTCTTTATATCAACCAATATAATGTGCTTCAGTCTGGGGACTTCCAACAAAATGGCCTGAGAGAGAGAGAGAATCATTCAGAGCAATAATCGACAGCAGCTTTGACACTTCATGAGCTCACTGGTGTGACGTCGGTCTCGGTCTCACCTTGAGGCGGCTCTGCAGCAGGTCTTTGCTTGTGATGATGTGCGTGACCTCAGTCTCGTTTAGACCATGAGCTATAGCTGCTCCTCCCAATGTGGAGTACAGGGTCACCACTGACACGGAGAGAAAGAACATAATTTAGATAATGAGTTTAAAATAGTGAGAGATTATTAATATTATTTATTAATAATTATTGATTTATTATTTAATTATAATTTGTTTTTTTAATTACATTTTTTTTATTAAATCAATAAAGACTGGATTATTACAACTGCAATAAAATTGCATTGCATGTAAATAAAAATAGTAGTAGTAATAATAATAATAATAATAATAATAATGTTAAAAAATAACAATAAAATACCAACGACAATTTTTATATTTGGCACATGGCGAATGTTCATTTCAGACTAAGATGTCAGTAGAGAAATCAGATTTTTTTTTTTTTATTCATTTATATCGTTTTAAATCGATTAAATCCATTTATATTGTAAAGTTATGTTTACCACAGGCTTTATTTTACTCATAAAAAAAAAAAACACATTATAAAACCCCATAGGAAAATCTCGAAGGAATCAGTGGCGAATTAGTCTTCCGGGTTTTGACGTCATCCCTGCACCACTCTATTGAGCTTTTCTATTTCTGCAATGTTTTGAATGAAACTCGAAACATCCAAGGGACAAGGGTTGTGGGTAATATTAATCGCATGCACAGATGGACATTTTGAGAATCCATCCAGACACCTTTGGCATACTATTTTCAACATCATAGTGCATATAAAATTTTAGATGCACTAATTCACATCTTGCATACTTTACGCATATATAGTATGGTTTAGCATGTGAACTGGAATGAAACCAGATCTGATTAATGAGAATCAGATTTGCTGCAGAATGCATGCGTGTGTGTGCTTGAAAAGTGAATAACAGGTCTGTTTTCAGTGTGATCTTGCATCTAGTACCACAGCATTGCTGCTATTTTTGACCTGATATTTTGTCCTAGTCAGCACAATACAGCCGATATTGAAGACAACACCGTGTGTGCGTGATTTGAATACTCACAGGGGAAGTTGTACATGAAGCATGCCTGGGCTGCTACGATCCATTCAGCACGAGTCTCGCAGAAAATGGCGATGTTACAAAGAGGCTTCTGACCCAGAGCGGCCAGCCCGCTACCAAACCTCTGAGACAGATGGAACGTTTCTTCATACGACAACCAGTTATAATCACCCAAAATCACCTAGAGAAGCAGAGAGGAGTCAGGGTTGCATTGAATTGAAATTGTCAGTGGCTTTCACAGCAGCATGAGACTTCTTTTCAATTTCATGTAAACAGTTCTGAACAACAACAGGCCAGAGATCATCTCTGTTTACAGAGAGAAACGGCCACTGAACTTCTTCCTGTGGAGCTCGAGAGAGTTCTCTCGGGATCTGTCCACTTAACCTTAGACATTCTCTATATCTACTTGAATATTGTGTAAGTAGTATATGTTTAGAAGAGTGTTTAAAGTATTTCTCATGGAAAGTGCTATGTTCACACTGACAGCCTAAATCTGATTTTAGTCACACACTATCTTTCAAAAGTTTGGGGTCAGTATAATTTTATTCTTTATAATTTATAATAGTCATTAATATATTTTTTTTTACATTTTATGGATTCCACAAACATTAAGCAGCACAACCTTTTAACATTGATAATAATAGACTGTAGTCATATTTATTTTTTTGACAGGAATGAAAACAAGGCTGTAAGGGATAGAATTAGTGTGTTTAATGGTTTGTACTGTTGTTTAACAAAATACTGACTGTTTAGCTGATGAAACATCTTTCCAAAAAAATAATAATAATAAATTCAGTAGACAGAAACACCATAATGTGTTTAGTGGTCTAGATATTTTTGAAAAACAAAAATGTATTTTCTCTTATGCTTATACAACTGAAACTGATGGTGGAAAAGCGGCTAAAGTTCCACAGCCATTGAGAGTGTGTGGCCGTACAGTATGAGTCAACATGAGTGTGTGTGTGTGTGTCTTACCTTCTTAAAGATCTTGCCGTTAGGCTGTATCTCATCCTCCTCGCTAAGCAGCTCTCTTGTGCCGAGGCAGTCTCTTTCAGGAAAGTGTACTACAGCATATTCAAAAACTTTATCCAAAGTATCCACACCCTCGTGCAGCAGGGACGCCAACCTCTGCTGGCTGTTCACGGCCCGGTACGGCCCTGCCGGAGTCCCGCTTACCTGATGGGACAGGAAATTAGAATGAGGTCATGGAGGAAATGTAGGACAAACACAGGCAGTCAAAAAAAATCCCAAACCACTTGTCGCCTAATTCATCATATTTTAGTTTCTCTAAAATATTACTATTTTTTTAAACCAGCAATTTAATTATGTGATGTTATTCAGTAATGAAAGTGA
Organism: Abramis brama; assembly: GCF_963993115.1. NCBI lineage: Eukaryota > Metazoa > Chordata > Actinopteri > Cypriniformes > Leuciscidae > Abramis > Abramis brama. The sequence continues at coordinate 7,967,929 of NC_139969.1, forward strand.
CTCAAATCCCTCCGCTAATCTAAGATAAATTGCGATAATCTCTATTTATAATAGGTACACTACCGTTTAGAAGTTTGGGGACAGCAAGATTTTTTTAATGGAATTATATTTTACTCAGCAAGGATGCATTAAATTGATCAAAAGTGACAATAAAGACATTTAACAATGTTAGATTTCTATTCATCAAAAAATCCTGAAAATTCCTCCAGATTTCTATCACAGGAATTACATTTTAAAATACATCAATATGGAAAACAGTTCCTTTAAAGTTTTAATCAATATTTTACAATATTACTGTTTTACTGTATTTTTGATTAGATAATTGCACCCTTGGTGAGCAGAAGAGATTTCACAAATATTCAAAAACCTTACTGACCCCAAACTTTTGAACAGGACCCAGGGTTTGAATGAATCTGTGCTGATGTTTTGGGCCTATTCATCCTATGCTGTACTTACTGTGCGCGCTTTGATCCTTTTAGCACGGGCCTGGTTCCCGCTGGCTCCGGAGAGCAGGTACCAGGGCAGAAATGTGATGACGGAATAAACCCAGGCGACCGATCGAAAGACCTGCAGCAGGAGAGGAGACATGTCCTCCTTCAATTTCATCCTGAGGAACAAAAAAAATCCAAGGACAAGAAAGAAGTTAGTGATTAATGCCCTCAAACCACACCAGCTTTACCTTTGATTTCTGTCCTCTACTTACTTTGTGTTGTTCTTTACTTTCCTCCAAGTACGTGATAGTATTCCTCTTTTTCTGAAGGTCTTGCTGGCTTCTTCTGGGTCTTGAAGTGCTTTATGGTGTAGATGCTACTTCTTGACGTTTCTACTGCCTTTTGTCAAACCTGCTGGCTGAGGTTTTCCTGTTCCATTTCCTTTTCCCACTCCAGCTTCCTGCTCTGACGGCGTGCAAAGCCTCCTGGGTTTAAAGATGAGCTCTCCCTGTGGGGAAATACAACAAGCAAAGTGTGTTTTGTCAATATGCTTACACAATTTTGAATTGTTGTTAATCAAACAGATTATGGCGCCCACTGCTGAATCATCCATCCATCCATTCACTTTCCAAACCGCTGGTCCAATGTGGCTTCAGCATAATATCATATAGGTACAAATTCCTTTTTAATTGATTATTAAATTGTTTAATTAAGGTTTATACACAGTTTCCATGACCAAGTTCAAGATAAATCTTTTCATTACTACTGGAGCTGCTCGGTTTCAAATAATTATTAAACGGCAAACACAAACTATGCAAAAGGGGAAGGCCTTTCGGGGCACTCAGTGTCCGAATTCGCTTACTTGTTTTCGTTCACTCCTTCAAGTGAACTATATTAGTGGACTAATGTAGGGAATAGTGAAAGAGGGTCTACGGGTTGATTTCGGACACAGCCTTACTCTACCGTATGAGCATGTGTGTTAACCACTATGCCAAGACTGTGACAGGACCACTGTGATTTAACTAGGGACGGCTGGTAAACAGTGTACGCTCTGAGCTCAGAGGACAAACAAGACAGGCTTTGTCGCTCTGGAAGGATGAAGCTCACACTAAAACAAGTGTTCTGTTCGAGAGGAGGATGTGTTCATGAATGCATGTGTGTGTTGAGGGGAAGAGATGGGGGGGGGGGGGGGGGGGGGGGGGGGGTATGAGCATATCCAGAACATGAAATACAAATTTGGCCGAATTCTCAAATACCAAATAAAGATTGACCTGATAATCCAGCAGCTCAGAAGATATGAGCAGTGCTGAACTTAATCATTGACCTAATTCAAACCTCATTTTTAAGTGAAAACAGCCCCCCCAAAAAACACTCTGGGAAGATGCATGTTTTTCAGCAAGAGATAAACACAACACTTGTACACAATAGCAAAACAAAGGAGGAACCAGCCTCTTTCACATTTTCTCTCTGGGAAAAACAAAAGGCTGACTTCTTTCTTTGGTTTTGATACTTTTAGAGGAAGGTCAAAAATACAATCCAGGATAGAGACGCTCTCAGATATCAGCTATGCAGAAGAAATGCATTCTCTCCTTGTAGCTTCAATCGTGGACTCACCAGAGAGGTTTGGAGGTGGTCAGGATTTGTGGTCAGCCAATGTCACTATGTATATCTATCAGTCAGGTGACCTATAAAATGCCAATATACAATATAAAAATTGATGCACCTCTTGATGGAAATAAATGTTGTGATGTTATTTCCATCAAGAGGTGCATACATTTTTGGTCAAGATCTTGTATTGTCAATGCAAGTGTCCATCACTCTGTAAAGTCTCCTCCAGCACATCCCAAAGACTTTCAATGAATTTAAGGTCTGGACTCAGAGGTGCCAATTCATGTGTGTAAATGATTCTTCATGCTCCCTCCCAAACATTCTTTCACAATTTGAGCTTGATGAATCTTGGCTATGTTATCCTGGAATATGGTCATGATGTTTCTTCCTACATGGTTGTAATAATCACTGCAATAGTGATCCAGTCATAGACTTAACACTTAAAGAGACCCTAAAATTATTAAATGCACACTTTACAGAACATTTACTCAAGGTTAACCTATAATTTTTTTGGGGAAAAAGTTGCACTAACTTTGGGAACCAAACAACATTGGAGACCATTGACTTTCATTGTTTGGACAAAAAAAAGCAAAGAGACATTTGTTAAAATACCTTCTTTTGTGTTCTTCAGAAGAAAGATCATAGGCTTGGAACAACTCTTATTGAATTTCCAATATTGCGACATTAACTCTATTGCCTTAGGGGCCGAACTAAAAACGAACGGTTTTGGCCGTTCATTTACAAGATAACAGCGTTTTGGGGGCATGAAAACGTGGGTTGTCAGATTGAGGATACACAACAGGAATGAGCGCAATTGACAGTGGAAGACGAGGAGACTTGCACACTGTAAGTTGATGAGTTTATTGCTTTATGATGAGTTGATATCACATTTTAATATGCTCCCGTTCATAGAGATTTTTAGATGGGTGCGAAGGCTTTTTAGGTCAGGTAGAATCTGCGATCTCTGACCCAGTTTGTTCGCTGGCTTCCATGGCTGCAATATGCTGTGTTTTCCGCCAACTGGCAACCTGTGGTGGCGAAATACTATTGGGTAAATTGGCAACGTGCGGTATCACACAGACCAAAACAAAAACACACATTCCGAGTTCAGCTCTAACCCTTATCAAACCCACCTGAAACAGATAATCAAGGTATTCAAGGTTAGCTGAAAAAAAGGTGTGTTGGAGCAGGGTTGGAGACACCTGCTCTATCATGTGAGGAAAAATAGACTTCTCAAACTACTTGTGGATAGTGAATTGCAATGTTGCTGTGTGATAAACATCATGTGGTAAAGTCGTTGCCCTCAAGCACTGTGAGAGGGTTGAGTATCGTGCAGCAATAACGGACAGAACATTCCACGACTCCCGTGAAATCCCAGACATGATCACCTAGAGACCAGTAGCACATGGGCGTGAAAACCTTTCCTTCAAGAGGAATGTCACAGACTAGGGAGACGTATTATGTTCAAATCTCCCTCTCTAGTCCACACAGACCATTTATAGAAACTAAGCTGCAAAAACTAGGTCGTCCAGAAATCAGTAATGTCATAACCATGAGCACATTAACATGACAAGTTTGACTACTTTATTAAGGCCTTTTCACTATTCAGCAAACTGATATATTCTGATACATACAACAGTGTGGAATATGAAGAATGAGGTTAGCCTCATATCATAACAGATGTCATTTACATACCCAAAGAACTAGCCCGTTTCAAACTAATGCTGTTAAGGAAGGGTGGGGAATCCAATGGCGCTGCAAAAATGGGTGAAAAAGTATGGATCCAAATTTAAATATTGTGAAATGTAATTACAAATTAAAATAAATGTTTTCCATTTTTACATATTTTAAAATGTAATTTATTACAGTGATGCAAAGCTGTAATTTCAGCATCATTACTCCAGTCTTCAGTGTCACATGATCCTTCAGAAATCATTCTAATTTGATGATTTGTTGCTTAAGCAACATTTCTTACATGTAACATTATAAAATGTCTTTACTGATTAATTTAATGTGTCCTTGTTAAACAAAAGTATTGATTTCTTTAACTTCTTACTGACCTCAAATTTTATAACAGTAATTTTAACAACATTGTTTCAATTGGTAGGCCAGAATATCAACTCTCAAAATAGCTATTAAATCACAAAAACAATAATATTTCTTAATAAAATCCTTTACAGGTGAATGGGGGAAAGGGGAAGGATGGTATCTTGAAAATTAAAATGGGTGTCCATTAACTTAAGGCCTCTAGCTGTCTAGTTAGTTATTATTATAATTGCTTACTATAATGGGACTGGGAGGGACCAGTTATACAGCTTTTAAAATATACTTATATAGGCCTACTTCTTAAAAGATACAGAGGTCCCAAAAATCATTTGGACAGTGAACACTAAAGCCAAGAAAAGATAAACATTATCTTTCTTTATCAGTAAACATTTAACAACCAATCACCCCTTCATAAATGTCAAATATTTAAATTAACTCCAAATTGACAATTCAAAAATGCTAGATGGGGCATAACCAGGTGATGCCAAACCACTTCTACCATTGAAATATGCTTAACAAATGTGCGATTGATCATCCTCTGTCCCTCGAACTTCCATTTATACACGCTTTCAATCACAATTTCAATACCATTTCATAACCAAGTCCAGTACTGGTAACAAGCGCATCAAACTGTGATAGACTAGTACATCTGAGGCACAGTAGTTAGTTACTAGATGGTCATCTGAGAAGTGGTCAGTGTAGTGAAGATCTTCAGCAAAACTAAGGTATCAAATGTCATCTCCTCTTAGCAACCAGATCCAAACTCACCTGCACTGCCACAACACAGTCGAAAGAGAGAGTATTCATTCACCTGTATTCACACCGGTTACATTAACTCTGTATTAAATCTAATTAATGATGCTTGCTCTAGGCCCTGTTTACACGAGTGCGTTTTGGTTTTAAAATGCATAACTTTCGCCACTGCTGTCTACACTACTCCGGGGTTTTCGACCCTGTAGACATTTGGAAATGCTGCAGATCCCGTTTTAGGTTGAAAACTTTCAGCGTAGAGAGACCAAAACAGAGACTTTTAAAAAAGGAAGGCGTGGCTGCCTACATTCACTCCCTGATTGGGTCTGCATGATGGAACTGCATGCTTTGTTGACTTTGTTGTCCTTTTTAGCCATTGTGAAGTTAAACTGCATTTTATAATACTGCAGCTGCCTACATGCCCAAGAGGCAAGCTATTATTAGAGCAATCAGCAACTGTACACGCATGCCCAGTGTGCACGAATGGTCATGTGACATGCGTTTTCAGTCGTGTAATGTGGACAGAGATCTTTTCTGAAACGCAGTGGAAATGCCAGTATGGACGAGGAACGTTTTCATTTTAAAATGCCGTCACACTTGTGTAAACAGGGCCTTGCCCATTTGCATAGGATTAATATTCATGATTGAACAAGTGGAAAAAAAAAATCCCATTGACTTAAGCCAGGTGCACACTGTACGATTTATAAAATAGTCCTTTACGATTGTTGCTTGTCAGACTGTACGAACATGATCCCAGCTGTAAGCCATACTGTAGGATCTCAGTTGTCATTAATGTCAGACTGTACGGAAGTCTAGGCACGTTAAAAACGGACGCACGCAAGAAGATTCGTCCGGAGTTTTACATCATCAATCCGTGACACGTTGAGTGATGTGAGCTGCATTTATATGAGGGATAGAAATGGTGGCTAGTAAACAAAAATAATCTCTACTGTTGATTTTGATTACAGCTTTTCGTGAAATGAAAAATGGAAAAAAACTAAGACAATGTGTGTGGAGCAAGTGGTGGTTTGTTGTTGTCTCACTAATTGCGTCATCAGGTTCGGTGCTCCTATTGGTTTTTCCTCTGACGGTCGTCGTAAGCGAAGTCACACTACAGGACTGTGCCTCAAATCTTCTGACACTGTCAGAATTTCATCGGAGGTAAAATTTTATCACAACGGTCATTAATTGGCTGTCGGCGAGCATGTCAAACTAGCGATCAAAGACTTCAGATTTTAGGATTAGAGGAATCTTTTAGGATTCTCAACATTTGTCTCAGATGGCCAAATCATGGCCAAAATCGTACAGTGTGAACCTGGCTTTACATTGAAGGATGAAACCGAGAAATATCAACCAGCCGGAACACGCTACATAGCAACAACGTTCAGGTAACCTCTCTCAACACACTAGCATTATGTTGAGATTTGCACAGGCAAGCACCAACATGGCTTGTGTGTGAAAATCTGTGAAAACACTAAAGGCAAGTGACAAAGCTTTAACATGGAAAGGAGGAACCAGTAGTTAACTACTAACATCAGACACATAAACCAAAAACAAAACAAGTTTGGAAAGTGTTCTCTTCCCTTTTCCGCTTGTGATCAAACTACTCTGCACAAAAATGCAGACGGCGCTTGCAGAATTGAAGGAACAGGCACATTTTTCAGACACACCTACCAAGATTACTGAACAGAGCCCCATCATTTACCACCCATAATCCCCATTATACATCACTTGAAGAGCTTGGGTGTGATCAGACTTGTTTGGCTGGTCCATCACCTCGTGCTCAAGGTGTGGAAATAGAGACATGAGTCATACACTCCTGTAGTGGGACAATCGTGAAGAATCAAGCCCACAGGGAAGTTGGAAATCAATTCACACTCTGACTGAACTGCTAAACATCCAATACTATGATATTTTGTCACAATCTATATGGTGCATTTTATGTGTCTAGTGGCAGTACAGTACAAACCATCATTGCATACTCTACAAACCAGAATAAAATCAAAATCACATTGTATTGGTGTTTTAATATTGCTTGGTGCATCTTCGCTTTCCTCTAAAGCCCCTTTCACACAGCGCGTTGATCCCGGGAAATTGCAGTAAAATTGCTAGAGTGCCTTCTGTGTGAACGCAAACACGTCTCGGGATTGATGCCGGGATGGGGACCCAGTAACATTGCCGGGATCAGTCCCGGAACGCGTCCTGTGTGAACAAAATGACGCACGTGCCATCCCACGGGCCTTTCTACAGCCTATGCTACAGCATATGGGGAACGAGCCACTCGGCAAACCCAGTGGCGCTACTGGGGAGTATGGACTCGTCTTCACGTAGAAATGACGAAGAGGAGTTATCAGCAGAACTGACATCTGACAGGAGTTATCACATCCTGACGTCACGTGTCTTTGCGGGATCTTTACGGGATGTGTGTGAACACACTCACAGATTCCGGAAAATCACTGGCAGTGTGAATGAACCAAAATCAAACAACACATTTTCCGTGTATTTTCTGGAATCTCTGTGTGAAAGGGGCTCAAATTAGTTTTTGAAATAAATGTCATTGAATATGCCCCACAGCACTGATCGCTCTGTAGATGCTCTGCAGCTTCTTGCTTAGGACTATTTATAGTGTTAAAGGGATAGTTCACCCAAAAATGAAAATTCTGTCATGATTTACTCACCTCATGTCATTCCAAACTCATAAGACTTTGAAGCACGAATTAAGATCTGTTAAATTAAATGAATTTTAGTGAAACCTAAGAGAGCCTAAATTAAATATGATGATATGGATTCATTTTGCAGTGCCTTTTTTGGTCTTTTAAGTTTTGGTTACCTGGACTTTTAATGGAGGAACAGAAACCTCTCTAGTTTCATTAAAAATATCTTAATTTGTGTTATAAAGATTAACAGAAGTCTTACGTGTTTGGAATGACATGACAAAAATTATCTTGAATACTTGAATTTACATTTTTGGGTTAAGCATTCATTTAAATACCATGGATTGTGAGCTGTGTGTGACCCTGTTATTAAGCACAAGTGTGTTTAGGACTTACCCCTAAACACAACCCTCACAGAAAACTTTCTGCATTTTTACATTTTTTAAAAAACATCACCTAGTATGATTTATAAGTTTTCCTCATGGGAGCCAAAACATGTCTCCACAAGGACAAGGATTTTGGATATTGCCATCCTTGCGGGGACATTTTGTCTATAATGTAGGCTATTTGTTAACCACAAACAAACACACAGCCTAGTGCCCTAAAGCTATACAAAATATCCTTATTATCAAACAATTTCTACAACCACCTTCAAGTCCAGTCATCTAGTAAACTAACCTGCATGGTCACCATTCAAACGCATTGCTTATTCTTAGTGCTGGCCTTCAACTGATAGCACATAATCCACAGGATTATCTCAAAGCATGTCAACCCACTATCTTCCCAAACACCCATAACAAACTGCAGTCCCATGTCACCAGCACACTTACCTGTGCCCTAATTCAGGCAAAACATCTTATTCTTGACTAAATCTGCTCGTCTGCCTTGCCATCACAGAGATTCTGATGGCGTGTGAATGTCATGTTGGCTAATGCAAGATCGTGTTTGTTTGTGTGTGAGAGAGATTAGTGTGTGGTCATCACCTGAGCACTAATGTGTTTAGTGTGCATGCAAGTGTATAACGAATGAGAGATGTACATGATCACGGCTATACAGCACAGACATGTTTGTAGCAGCTAACTTATATGAATGTAGATGGATGTATGTGTCATTGCATCCAGAGGCCTGAGATGATCATCAGTATCAAGAGTGGAATGCGATACCATCAATATCCTATACATTCCTCAGCTGTCAGAGCATGCAAACCCTCTTAATACCAAAGTAATAGCGCGCATCTGATGCTTTACTATATGCATGCGAGTCTTCAATATGTAAATCAACCTTCTACGCGCGCATCTTCACCATACGTAGACACAATAAACACTCACCGTATGCTTCCACGCTGACGCAGCTGCTTCAGTCAGACTCGCAACATCCCATTTAAAAATGGCGAAGACAATTTTTTTATAGAAGAGCTAGACGCGGCAAATATAGTGCGATGATTGTTTATTCTTCTATGTCGTTGTATGTTGCGGTCGCTGTCTCGCGCCGCCGTAGCTCTCAGCCCGGAAGTGATGGAAGCGTTGTCATGGCAGGGGCCGGCTTCTTGCCGCTCTGATTGGCTGAAGGCGGGTGGCGCGTGTTGGAGGCTAACGTGACATCACTCTCGGGTTACCAGCGGTCATTATCGATTTGATTGATTTATTTGTCAATTTGCATTGTTATTTTTTAGATGTTTGCATTTTGTAGGCAATGTCTTCTTTTTTTAAGTGGATAGTGGATCGTGTTGTTGATTATTTTGTCAGCTCGACGATAGTGCAGTGTTTGCAGCGCCCCGAACAGCTGGCAGGCGGCTAGCTATGAGAAGTTAGACTCATTTCCGAGAATCGATTCTTTCGAGCAGTTCAAAGAACTGGTTTAAAAAGTGATTCAGTTACTCGTTACGTCTCTACGTCATCTGACATCCCAGCGTGGTCCTTTGTGTTCAACAGAATAAAAAAACTCATACAGGTTTGGAACGACATGCGAGTGAGTAAATGGTAACAGATTTTTCATTTTTGGGTGAGCTATCTCTTAAAAAAAAAAAAGCATGGTTCGAATTACGTGGGAGCCAGTGGGAGCTGAGCTCCCATAGAGAGAGGATGAGCTCCCATGAAAGCAGTAAAATCATACACCTGTGGGGGTCTCTAAAAATCATCAGCACCATTATTTTAAATTACAAATAAAGCACTTTTTCCTTCAGACTACTGTAGCATGACTTAAAAGATAGGACAAGATGCCAAACACATGGATCTCGCGGGATCTCGGATCGTCATCACACTACGGTACATCCTTATGCTTAAATCAAGTGATAAAAGTGCCGCTGCGATCATTGGCGCGGATACTGTGTTTGTCTGTGGCTCGCGCACAGTCTTCACTCGGGCGCGCTTCAATCCGTTGTGGAGACTCTCTATTCGTTCCAGTAAAATTACAAAACAAAATGCACACAAACGTGTCTCTGCCTGATATAGAACCACTTATAAACATAATCGGATTTGATGAAAAAAAAAAAAAAAACTGATATGAGTGCGGATTCGAACCCCGAACCTCTGTCGCATTTGGCAAATGTTCTACCACTGAACCACTTAAATACACGGTCAAATCTGTTGGATCTATTTCACTCACGTGAAAATTCTCAACAAATTAAACCAAATGCACCGAATTGTGTTACCAACGCTTTTTTTATTAAATTTGTATTATATTTACAAATTTTTATATTTTTATATTACATTATTAAGCTACCGCGCCTGCTCATAGGCTACTTTTTTAGGGGTTCAAGCACGAAGTGCTGAAACCCTATTGTAATTGTACTGATTTTTATTATTATTATTATTAGGGGTTCAAGCACGAAGTGCTGAAACCCTATTGTAATTGTACTGATTTTTATTATTATTATTTTTCTTCTGCCGTAAAACGCATCGTGCAGCCCAAACCGTAAATGCTAGAGACTTGAAACTTTGCCAGATGGTAGTACAAAAATCGAGGAGAGGTTATCAAAATATGACCCCGATTGGCCCATAGGTGGCGCTACAGTGCAAAAAACAAAAAAAAATCACATTTTTGCTTAAATCTCATTAACCGTTTGTCACAGACTCAAGTGTCTTATATCATTGGAATCCTTGGGTCAAGCCGAACAAAAAAGGCCTCAAGGATTTCATTTCCGGTATGCAAATTTTCCGCCATTTTGAATTATGTCCAAAACCTACTTTTGCAAACTAGTCCCTGGTTTTGTGTCCGATCGGAACCAAACCAGTGCAGAAATGTTCTCTGGAGTCAGAATATCAATAATTATCGAAAAAAAGTTGAAATTTCGATTGACGGTCGCTAAGAGGCGCCAAAATGTTTGAAGAAGGCGGAGCCTATTTTACTAAAATGGCTATAACTCCAGAAGTAAATGAGGTATCTTCACCAAACTCGGTACACCTGTGTAAGAGGTCAATCTGAGGTCATAGTAAAAAGATTGCGGCGATTGGCCACATGGTGGCGCTATAACATGAAAAAAACATAAATCAGGCTGTAACCACCTGACCGTTAGTCCGATTGACTTGAAAATTGGTATGCAGTGTCTTGGTCCAAGCTGTCATGTATATCTATGAGGACATTGGTGTATCTCAAAAAACATGGCCGCCATCGGCCAATGAAGTTTGAGCACCTATTAGACAAGGTTAACGGAGGCCGATCGGAACAAAACTCGGTGGGCATGTTCGACTCATGGCCCTAGAGGTCTGTAAGAATTTTGAAAGAAATCGGCCACTAGTTGGCGCTAACGAGTTTTATGGCTCTGTAATCACGTGCTGTTACACTTATCATCACAAAATGCATATCATTTGATAGATCCGCTCATGATGAACAACTTTGCCTCTAGAAACATTGCTGTCAATCAAACAGTTTATTAATTATTCACGAATATGTTAAAAACCTACTTTTGCGAACTAGTCCCTGGTTTTTCGCCCGATCGGAACCAGACCAGTCTAGGACAATTCTCTGGACTCTCTAGATCAATAATTATCAAAAAAAGTTAAAATTTTGCTTTTGGTTGGCTAGAAGAGGATCATTTATAAAATAGGCGTGTCCAAATACACTCAAACGTCTATAAAGCCTAAATAAAAACTCAGAACTTCACAAAAATTGATGGGCATATGTGAAATAATATGCTAAAGAAGCATGGAAATTTTTATGGAGATCGGACCATAGGTGGCGCTATAACTGTTAAAAAGCTTTGAAAACCATATATTTCCTATGGTAAATTTCCTGTATTGGCTGTAAATGGACTTTTCCATCTATTATTTCAGTGGTTAAAAGCTTTCTAAATAAATCTTAATGTCTTAAATGCTTATGTGCTTAAAGGCCTTAACTGCTTGAACCCCGATAAATGCTGCTTGCAGCTTTAATTATTATTATTATTTTCCCCTTAAACGCATCGTGCAGACCAAACCGTAAGAGCTGGAACCTTGAAACTTGGCCAAATGGTAGTCCTCAATTTGGGGAGAACCTATAAAAGTATGACCCCGATTGGCCCATAGGTGGCGCTATAGCAACCAAAAGCGCAAAACTGCTCATAACTACTAGACCGTATGTCGTAGACTCAAGTGTCTTATATCATTGGAAAGCTGGACGCCTGACGAACAAAACGTATATCTCCGATTTCATTTCCGCCATGATAGATTTTCCGCCATTTTGAATTTTGTCAAAAACCTACTTTTGCGAACTAGTCCTAGGTTTTTCGCCCGATCGGAACCAATCCAGTGCAGAAATGTTCTCTTGAGTCTGAATATCAAAAACTATCGAAAAAAAGTTGAAATTTCGATTCACGGACGCTAAGGGGCGCCAAAACGTACGTCGTGGGCAGGGCCTATTTTACTAAAATGGCTATAACTCCAGAAGTAAATGAGGTATCTTCACCAAACTTGGTACACATGTGTAAGAGGTCAATCTGAGGTCACAGTAAAAAAACCGCGGCGATTGGCCACATGGTGGCGCTATAACATGAAAAAAACATAAAACAGGCTATAACCACCTGACCGTTAGTCCGATTGACTTGAAAATTGGTATGCAGTGTCTTGGTCCAAGGTGCCATGTATGTGTATGAGGACATTGGCGTATCTCAAAAAACATGGCCGCCATCGGCCAATGAAATTTGAGCACCTATTAGACAAGGTTAACGGAGGCCGATCGGAACGAAACTCGATGGGCATGTTCGACTCAAGGCCCTAGAGGTCTGTAAGAATTTTGAAAGAAATCGGCCACTAGTTGGCGCTAACGAGTTTTATGGCTCTGTAATCACGTGGTGTTACAAATATCCACACAATATGCATATCATTTGATAGATCTCCTCATCCTGAACAACTTTGCCTCAAGAACCATTGCTGTCAATCAAACCGTTCATTAAATATTCGCAAACATGTTAAAAACCTACTTTTGCGAACTAGTCCTAGGTTTTTCGCCCGATCGGAACCAGACCAGTCTAGGACAATTCTCTGGACTCTCTAGATCAAAAACTATCAAAAAAAAGTTGAACTTTTGCATTTGGATGGCTCTAATAGGGTCATTTATAAAATGGGCGTGTCAAAATACATTAAAAAGCCTATAAATCCTAAATAAAAACTCAGAACTTCACAAAAAGTGGTCAGCATATGTGACATAACATCATTAACAAGCATGAAAAATTCTATGGAGATCGGACGATAGGTGGCACTATAACTGTTAAAAAGCTTTAAAATCATATATTTCCTATGGTAAACTGCCTGTATTGGCTGTAAATGGTCTTTTCCATCTCTGATCATATAATTTTCATATCATAATGTTCAAAACTAGTGCAATACAATTCTCTGGACTCACTAGATCAATAATTGTCAGAAAAAGTTGAACTACTTCATTTGGATAGCTATAATAGGTTCACTTCAAAATCTGGCCTTTACCAAGTGTCCCCGAAAGCCTATATCTCTTTAATCAATGCTCAGACCTTCTTAAAAACAAGTCAGAACGTGTGAAATATCACCCTGAACAAGCATGAAAATTTTCAGACAGATCGGACAAAATTTGCCTCTATAACAGTTAAAAAGGTGAAAATGATATGAATTAATGGCATGTTAAGCCAATAAGTGGTATTTTACTGCCCCCCGCTGTTTAAAATAGTCATTTTCTCATATTGGTATTGGTATCAGCCATGGTAAATCATGATAAATGATGGTGTGTGTGTGTGTGTGTGTGTGTGTGTGTGTGTGTGTGTGTGTGTGTGTGTGTGTGTGTGTGTGGTACAAATATAACAAAGGTTTTATTTTCCAACATGAAAACAAACATAACAGAGTGCTAGTGCACAAACAATAACCGACAATGATAATGGATGAGAGGGGAACTTAAATACACAGATCAAGACAAGGACAACAGGTGACGGTTATGATGATGAGGAGCAGGTGATGATGAGGAGGGTGATGAGGAGCAGGTGCAGGTGATGACGACAGATAGTGAATGTGATGAAGACAGAAGGTGAATGTGATGAAGGTGAATGTGACACCAATATCACTAAAACATTTGTGTGTGTGTGTGTGTGTGTGTGTGTGTGTGTGTGTGTGTGTGTGTGTGTGTGTGTGTGTAGCATTATTGTGTGTAGCATATGTAGCAAGTATGCATTATTGAGTTAACATGGAAACACTGGTTTGCTTTAGTGCAGAAAACTGGTCAAAATCATGAGGTTTAAAGTGAAAGTGAGCCAATAAGTGGTCTTCTACTGCCCTCTGCTGGCCATTCTACTTATTAATTAAATTTTTCCACATGTGCTTGCATTTATACTTGAATACACACTAAAAATCACTTATATAGCAATAACTATTATAACACAATCATATTTTGTCAGTGTTAATCACTTTATTTGCACTGACACTTCAAATAATTGCTAGTAATGTGGTAAATCATGGTAAATCATGGTTAACTATGCTGTGTGTGTGTGTCTGTGTGTGTGTGTGTGTGTGTGTGTGTGTGTGTGTGTGTGTGTGTGTGTGTGTGTGTGTGTGTGTAAGCATGCATTGAGTTAACATGGATAAACTGGTTTGCTTTAGTGCAGAAAACTGGTTTAAAGTGAAAGTGAGCCAATAAGTGGTCTTCTACTGCCCTCTGCTGGCCATTCTACTTATTAATGAAATATTTCAACATGTGCTTGCATTCATACTTGAATACACACTAAAAAAATCACTTATATAGCAATAACTTTTATAACACAATCATATTTTGTCAGTGTTAATCACTTTATTTGCACTGACACTTCAAATAATTGCTAGTAATGTGATAAATCAGGCTAGAAACATGGTAAATCAAAGTAAATAATACTAGATTGTCGTTTATCTCCTGGTAAATAATACTAGAACGTGGTATATCATGGTAAATCATGGTTAACTAAACTGTGTGTGTATGTGTGTGTGTGTGTGTGTGTGTGTGTGTGTGTGTAAGCATGCATTGAGTTAACATGGAAAAACTGGTTTGCTTTAGTGCAGAAAACTGGTTTAAAGTGAAAGTGAGCCAATAAGTGGTCTTCTAGTGCCCTCTGCTGGCCATTCTACTCAATAATGAAATATTTTAAGTCAAGTCAAGTCAAGTCAAGTATATTTGTATAGCGCTTTTCACAATACAGATTGTATCAAAGCAGCTTCACAGTATTAAATTAAAATAATACAACAAGGTTTGTTTCTAGTGGAATTTATTGATAAAATCAAATTAGATATCCCCAGAATATCCCCAACTGAGCAAGCCAAAGGCAACAGTGGCAAGGAACCGAAAAACTCCATCAAGTGACCTAATAGTGTCCTAAAACTCCATCAGGTGACCCAATGGAGAAAAAAAAAACCTTGGGAGAACCCAGGCTCAGTCGGGGGCCAGTTCTCCTCTGGCGTTTATTAACTAGAGGCCGGATTGTAATTTGAACTGTAAGATTAAAAATATTATATGAATGCCTGGCTGAAGAGATGCGACTTTAATCTAGTTTTAAACTGGGAGAGCGAGTCTGAGCAACGAACAGTATCAGGAAGGCTATTCCAGAGTTTTGGAGCTTTTACATGTGCTTTTGCATTCATACTTGGACACACACTAAAAATCACGTATATAACTAACTATTATAACACAATAATATTTTGTCAGTGTTCATCACCTCATTTGCACTGACACTTCACATAATTGCTAGTAATGTGGTTAATCATGCTAGAAACATTGTAAATCATAGTAAATAATACTGAAATGAGGTGTATCAAGGTAAATCATGCTAGAATCCTAATAAATCATTCTGGAACATGGTATATGATAGTAAATCATGCTAGAATCATATTAAATAATTCTAGAATGTGGCAAATCGTTGTGGGAGGAGCCTATTTTACTCAAATGGCTATAACTCAAGAAGTAAATGAGATATCTTCACCAAACTCAGTACACATGTGTATGGGTTCAATTTGAGGTCACAGTAAACAATTTTATGGAGATCGGACCATAGGTGGCGCTATAACTGTTAAAAAGCTTTAAAACCATATATATCCCATGGCAAATTGCCTGTATTGGCTGTAAATGGTCTTTTCCATCTATTATGTCAGTGGTTACATGCTTGCTAAATAAATCTTAATAACTTTTGATGCTTTTGTGCTTAAATGCCTTAAAGGCCTTAACTGCTTGAACCCCGATAAATGCTGCTTGCAGCTTTAATTTTTTTTTTTTTTAAAGAGACCCCCACAAAGATGAAATCATAATTCGAACCCTGAAAAAAAGTCATAATAAAATCATTGCTGAAAAAGATTTAGCATGTTTTAACAAACGCTGTTTATTAAACTCAACTCTGCTTCTTTCTTCTCATCTGACATGCTTGAAATAGACGGATCTCGGTTTGTGGATCTGTGAGTTGTTCACTCGAGAACCGCACGGACCGATTCAGTCCGACACGTGAACGAATTGTTCAGACTGGTTTTCATTGAAAAGATCCGACTCAAAAGAATGAGTCGTTCACAAAAGTGAAATTGCTACAGCCGATTCCCATTTACCTATTCTGGGAATGTAAGTTTCAAATATTCCCTCATGCAAATGAAAAGATATCCTATGTTACAAAGGCGAAAGGTTGTGAAACGATATTTTCACATCATTCAGGTACAAATGAGAAAATTGGGATGGGTTGGGATTTCGCCACCGTTACACAGGCGCCGCTGGTGTAGTGGTATCATGCAAGATTCCCATTCTTGCGACCCGGGTTCGATTCCCGGGCGGCGCACTGCTTTTTGAAGAAAGGTAGTTGACTCGTATTGTATCCACAGTCACACACACAAAACATTCACTCATTAGCTCTGCTCGCCTGTGTGTCTTCATTAGGTTATAGCTATAAATTAATAGCTATATTCATCTGCTATAGCCTACATGGAGTCTCTTCCCAGGTGAAAAAGACGTACTGTTAAATGTATTAAAAATGCATTAAAGTATTGTACTAAAAATATACTTAAGTACATTTTTTATATATTTAATAGTACGTCTTTTTCACCTGGGTTGATTAACTTCAGTTCAGACCATAAAATCTGAATGCATTATAATGAACTAGTTCAATGTTTTAGATGGTTTCAGATGTGTAGCTATAGTTTAGTAGACTACTATAATATAGCTACACATCTAGAACCCATCTAGTAGAGTATCACATCACAACACAAGACATGTCAACAAAAATGATTTAATATCAACTACTGTATTTTCTTGCAGAATCAGAAGCTAAGTTTTTTTTTTACTTTTCAAATATTCAAAAACAGAACAGCAATACTGATGATGACAGTGAAATATGCATATAGTTTATAAGTGTATGTGCGTGATTTCTGTGGTTTGGCTGTCAGACATAATCAACCCAGAACAGTGTAGCATACATTGCATTATATAAAAAATCCCCCATTTATATAACAGGTTGTGTAGATTCAGGCCTAGTTTGCAAAAAGCAATTGATGTCCTCTCTCCATCAGATATCATTATAAAATCTTAAACATTCCTGATGTGAGAAATCACAAAGGATTTTGCAAGCACAGTTGCTTACTTATTTGTATTTGTATAAATTAGAGTTTCCCCACACTCTTACGGTTTTGCTAAGGATCACCATTGATTGTGAAATGTGAAATAGTTTTGGACAAATCACAATATGTAGACAAAGCTTGTTCAGAACCTCGATGGCCCACCCCCATATTCAAAACAAACAGGGCCAAAAATGTCCTAAGTTGTGAGTTTGTGAACTTAGAATGTAAAGGAACAGTAGTAAAGCATTGTCTCCTTAGTAGATCGTCTGTGGCACACAGCACCATCATTTGGACAAGTCTTTTAGGCCATGGGGTTTTCAAACTGGGGTCCGGGGACCCGGAGGGGGACGCAAGGGAGTGCTGGGGGTCAGTGAAAAAGTCTAAAGAAAAACAGGGTAAATATGTAAAAAAAAAAATAAAAAAAAAAAATAAGATTAAACTAACTAAATAAAATGATTCAAATAAAATATTGATTAAATAAAATAGGACACCTAACCCCAGCTGCTCCCGATGAGCTGGATGGCGCCTTGCATGGCTGACACCGCCGTCGGTGTATGAATGAGTGAGTGAATGGGTGAATGTGAGGCAATGTAAAGCGCTTTGGTGGCCATAGGTCTGTGAAAGCGCTATATAAAATGCAGTCCATTTCCATTTAAAATAAAACGGATTAAAATAAATTAAATAAATAATATATCTAGAGTAATAGGCTGTAGTGAGTAGAAAATCAAATTAAAATATTTTCTAAATAGATATATATTTATAATAATATTTATATTTATAATATATATGAAAATATATAGCTGCCTTTTTTAAAATTTAGGATAGGGGACCCTCGCACCGAGATGATCGTATTTGATGGTTCATGCATCTAGATTGCAAACCCCTGTTTTAATTCCTGCTGTATATGTATGGATTGATTTGAGGCCAGTAGAGGTCGCTCTCGCTCACTTTCTGGTCATGGTTTGGAAAAGCACCTGTTGGCGCGCATGATCCGCAAACTTCAGGTGTGTTCGTTTACATTTAGCCTAAAATAGTTGTGAATTTGTTTGCGTAACACTGTTTACCTCATCGATGATTCTACGCCACTTATGAGGAAAGGCCAAAGAACATAGTCTAGCCTATATTTCACTAGTTGTGGAAGTGAGTTTGCAGTCTGATTTGATTATGATGAGATAAAAATACTATTTATGGCTAAATAACGACAAGAAACGTCTTTCTATTGAGTTGTTCTCGTGAGTTCCGCGGAAAAAACAAACAGCCATACCGCGAGACACGTGTGTCGGAGAAGATTAACGAGCTCTTATGAGAGAGTCATTCTTATGACAGACTCTTATGAGCGAGTCATTTAAATGAATCGTTTAAAGACTTTTGAACAATGTAGTTACCATCTGAAATAGGTCTGAGGAAAATTAACTCCGGGATTCTGTCAGAGCGGTTAAACTTCAAGTTATCAGTGAAGTAGCCTAATTTAGTGTATGCCTGCTTCAGGTGCTTGACAAAGTGTTGTTGCATAGAATTGTAATGATATGATATGATATCAACACCTCGAGCTGTTTTGACCAGTGGATAAGAGATTATATGATGACATGCGGATATTTGTCCTGTAGCCTATATAAGTGTCACGTGGAAAGCGGGTTGTTTTTTTATTACAGATGAGCTTGGAAGAACCAGAAATATATTGACCAAAAGCAATGAAACACGAGGCCTATACAATTGGTAGGCCTATTTGTTTTTTCTGTTCTTCAATTATATTTCAAATGTGCTAAAGCAGGTGTAGCCCTATTGCATAAAAGCTTAAAATATGCCTATTTTTTATCAGAATGCACATAATCATAATAAGCATTTGCTTTTTATTCATAAGAGGAGCATAAAAAAATAGTTTTAATGTTATGTGGCATAAAATGAGTAGTGGGAGCGCAAACTCAGAGCTTTTGTGGCATGTTGGCATGTGTGAGTCTGTGTATACTGTATACACACACACACACACACACAGACATATTTGATACATATAAATTTAATAATATATATATATCCGCATATATTATGTAAACACAAACTTTTATGTTAGATGTGATTAATCGATTTGACAGCACTAAAACATATTATAGTGGAAATATTAATAGGCTATAAAAAGAACATAGTGGGGCTAATAGGTGATGGATGTGTGGTAAGGACTCACTAGTATGTGTACATGCTTGTGTGTATTCTGAGCCACTTCACCTCTCATGGCCACTTAACCTTGAGTGCTCTCACCTTATGTTCAGTGGTGTCTGATTACACACACTGGAGCCTGAACACATGTAAGTGGACCTTTCCGCTTTGCACATGCCATTTCTTGTGTCTTCCTGTGGCTCCATGTTTGTCAACTCAATATGTTTGGCAGCCCACTAGGCTGCTGCAGTAAGAGGCTGCACATTTATTTATTTTTTAAATTAAGTTACTTTTACAGTTACATTACATTTAAATAATTTTACTTATTAATTAATTAAAATGCTAAATATGATTTTTTTTTCGTACAAAAGTTTGGGGTCAGTCAGAAATTAATATTTTTATTAATCAAGGGTGCATTAAATGGATTAAAAGTGACAGTAAAGTCAAGTCAAGTTTATTTATATAGCGCTTTTCACAATACAGATTGTATCAAAGCAGCTTCACAGTATTAAATTAAAATAATACATCAATGCTTGTTTCTAGTGGAAAATGTCCACGTTTGGTAATGCTGATCAATAGTATTGTTGATTGATTAATTAAATTAAATATCCCAAATATCCCCAACTGAGCAAGCCAAAGGCAACAGTGGCAAGGAACCGAAAAACTCCATCAGGTGACCTAATGGAGAAAAAAAAAACCTTGGGAGAACCCAGGCTCAGTCGGGGGCCAGTTCTCCTCTGGCGTTTATGAACTAGAGGTTGGATTTAACTGTAAGATTAAAAGTATTATATGAATGCCTGGCTGAAAAGATGCGTCTTTAATCTAGTTTTAAACTGGGAGAGCGAGTCTGAGCAACGAACAGTTTCAGGAAGACTATTCCAGAGTTTTGGAGCTAAATGTGAAAATGCTCTCCCTCCTTTGGTGGACCTAGATATCCTAGGTATGACCAAAAGCCTAGAATTTAGTGATCTTAAAGAGCACGATGGATTATAGGGCGATAGAAGATCCGTTAAATAGATTGGAGCTAAACCGTTTAGGGCTTTATAAGTCAGTAGCAATACCTTGTAATTAATACGGAACTTTATAGGTAACCAATGTAGTGATGATAAAATTGGTGTTATATGATCATATTTTCTTGATCTAGTAAGAACTCTAGCGGCGGCATTTTGGACTAACTGTAGCTTGTTTATTGAGGATGCAGGACAACCGGCTAATAAAGCATTACAGTAATCTAGTCTCGAGGTCATGAATGCATGAACTAATTTTTCTGCATCAGAAACTGATAGCATATTACGTAGCTTAGCAATGTTTCTAAGGTGGAAAAAGGCTGTTCTTGTAACATATGAAATATGATTTTCAAAAGACAGGTTGCAGTCTAGTATAACACCTAGGTCTTTTACTGTAGAGGATAAAGTAACAGGACATCCTACTATGTTAAAGTTATTAGGTTTTGTGGGCGGTTTTTTTAACCGATAAGTATTACCTCTGTCTTGTCTGGATTTAATAAAAGAAAATTCTGCGTCATCCAATCTTTTATATCTTTAACACACTCTGTCAAATTGGATAATTTAGCGTTTTCATCTGGCCGTGATGAAATATAGATTTGAGTGTCATCAGCATAACAATGGAAACTAATTCCATGTTTCCTTATAATATTTCCAAGTGGCAGCATATATATTGAGAATAACAGAGGGCCTAACACAGATCCCTGCGGCACTCCATAGTTTACTGGAGTTATGATCGATTTTTCTCCATTTAAATAGACAAAATGGTAGCGGTCAGACAAGTATGATCTGAACCAACTTAATGCTTGTCCTTGAACACCAGTATAATTTTGTAGTCGATCTAAGAGTATTGTGTGATCTATAGTATCGAACGCAGCACTTAGATCAAGTAAAACTAGTATTGAGATACAGCCTTGGTCAGATGCTAAAAGTAAGTCATTTGTAATTTTAATGAGCGCAGTTTCAGTGCTATGGTGCGGTCTGAATCCAGACTGAAACTTTTCATAGATGTCATTTTCTTGCAAGAAAGAGCCCAGTTGAGCGGACACCACTTTTTCTAGTATTTTAGACATAAAAGGAAGATTTGAAATGGGTCTATAATTTGCTAGATTATGCGGGTCTAATTTTGGTTTCTTAATGAGAGGTTTTATAACTGCCAGTTTAAATGTTCTTGGAACATGACCTAAAGATAAAGATGAGTTAATAATATTGAGGAGAGGCTCTTCCACTATAGGTAACACTTCTTTCAGTAGTTTAGTTGGTATAGGATCTAATAAACATGTTGTTGTTTTAGATGAAATGATAAGTTTATTTAACTCTTTGTTCTATAGTTGTAAAGCACTGTAATTGTTCTTGCTGGGGGATAATTGAGGCTGAATTATAAGGCGCGATTGAAGATTGAACGTTTACAATTGTGGTTCTGATGTTTTCTATTTTCTCAGTGAAGAACTTCATGAAATCATTACTACTAAACTGTAACGGAATATTTTGTTCAGGTGACATCTGTTTATTTGTTAGTCTAGCCACGGTGCTAAATAAAAACCTAGGATTGTTTTGGTTGTAAAGTCATTTATAATATTACACAAAACTTTTCTTTTGAACTTTCTATTCATCAAAGAATACAAAAAAAGCTGTATTGTACAACATGTATTGTGCATATTTTTTTCTTACCGGTCTCTTTAAGGTCATCAGTTTGAGACGATCAGTGTGTGTGATGCTAGAGGGCAGATTAAATCATTTAAAAACTCTTTCATCTTTTCTTTTCATCTTGTCATGTCATGTGTGTGTCAAATGTGCCGATTACTGGCTGGACGACACACGGGAACAAACCTTCTGTTCTCCGTCTGTGGCCTGAAGCTGTATTTGTTTTGGTGTGTGTCTATCAATTTGTACCACAGTCATGTGCATGTTCTTCTATAGGGTCACCGCGATTTTGCAGAGTTACACATGTTCCTGGGCCAACATATTTTGTTGATCCTGGAACAACATTCTTGTCCAAATATTTTGTCCTATCCCTACCCCTATACCTAACCCTACCCATTACTTATCCCTAAAATCACTGATGTAGAAACACTGATGTAGAAGCACCTAACCCTGGTTGTAAGACTAAACTTGACATAAACTGTAAACTTGTCCCTCAAATCTGAATGTTGTTCCGGGATCAACAAAGATGTTGATCCAGCAACATGATGTACTTGGTGAAATCATGTTTACATTTCTGGTCCCATAATTTGGTATCCTTTTTGCAATTTGCAAAGGTGTTTGTGCGTGTATGTTTTTATATTAGTCAGATATGTGCACTGTACCAGTCAAAAGTTTGGACATGCTTGGCTGAGTTTATGCTCTACATATTCGTAAAAACCTTGTGTTCTATAAACGTCTGATTGAAATTAATTTGTGTATAAATAACTTGGATATAATTTTTTTTACAAAACTATAATTTTATTTTTTCAATGGACAGTAAAGGAAAAGCAGCCAACAAGCTGTGTGCACAGTTGTGGTCAGAATTAATGGCACCCCTGGTAAATATGATAAAAAAATGGCTGTAAAAAATAAATCTGCATTGTTTATCCTTTTGATCTTTCATTCAAAAAATGTGCCAAAATCTAACCTCTCACTGAAGTAAAATAATTGAAATTGGGGGGGAAATCACATTATGAAATAAATGTTTTTCTCCAAAATTATTGGCACCCTTTTATTAAATGCTTTTTGCAAATGCAGTTTTCTCCTATAATGCCTGATGAGTTTGGAGAACACCTGACAAGAGATCAGAGACCATTCCTCCATACAGAACCTCTCCAGATCCTGCAGATTCCCAGATCCTTGTTGGTGCTTCTTCTCTTCAGTTCACTCCACTCATCAGGTCAGGGAACTGGGACGGTCATGGCAGAAGCTTCAATTTACACATTACACGTAACACATTTTGTGTTGATTTTGATGTTTGTTTTGGATCGTTGTCCTGTTGGTAGGTCCAAACAATGGTCCGTTATAAGATTTCTAGCAGAAGCCGTCGGGTTTTGATTTTGTATCTGTTGATATTTGATAGAATCCACGATACCATGTATCTGAACAAGATGTCCAGGACCTCCAGCAGAAAAATATGGCCACAACATTAAAGATCCAACAGTATTAAATTGTACACATGGGGTACTTTTTATCCTTGTGTGCACCAAACCCATCTATCGTGTTTTTTTAGTTTCATCTGACCACAGAACCCTGTGCCGTTTGAAGTTCCAGTCGTGTCTGGAAATTGAATTTGCTGGAGTTTGTTTTTGGATGAGCGAGGAGCATTTTTCTTGAAACCTCCCAAACAACATGTGGGGATGTAGGTGTTGTTTGATTTTTTTTTTTTTTTTTGGTAGGCTTCTGACCCCAAGACTCAACTAATCTCTGCAATTCTCCATCTGTAATCCTTGAAGAGTCTTTGGCCACTCAAACCATCCTCCTCACCGTCCATTAAGACAATATAGACACACGTCCTCTTCCTGGCAGATTCGTAACATCTTTAGTTGATTGGAACTTCTTAATTATTGCCCTGATGGTCAAAATGGGGATTTTCAATTCTGTAGCTATTTTCTTACAGCCACTTTCTATTTTGTGATGCTCAACAATCTTTTGCTGCACATCAGAACTATATTCTTTGGTTTTACTCTTTGTGATGGATGATTCAGGGAATTTGGCCTTTGTGCTTCCTCATATTTAAACTCCTGTGAAACAAGAAGTCATAGCTGGACAATGTTCCTAGTCACCCTGGTGTGCTAAATAAAGGTAAATATTAATGGGAATATACTTCAGAGATATTTTACTCGTAAAAATTCTAGGGGTGCCAATAATTGTGGCCAACGTGTTTTGGAGAAAAACATTTTTTTCGTAATGTGATCCCCCCCCCCCACACACACACACACACTTTCAATTCTAAAGTTTTGATTTTTGCAATTTTTTGGAATGAAAGATCAAAAGGATAAACAATGCAGATTGATTTTTTACAGCCATTTTTGATCATATTTACCAGGGGTGCCATTAATTCTGACCACAACTGTATGTGTACACATATATTAAATATTAATAAAGTTTTATGTTAGATGCGATTAATCGGTTTGACAGCACTACCTCATAATTAGAATTGGATTTAGTAGTGTTGATCAGATTATGCAAATGGATAGATTTGTACATTTTTGAAGAACATTTGAGAGTCTATATGTGCAAAACTTGTTGCTAGGTTGTTGTGTGTGGTTGCTAAGGCGTTTCTAGGGTGTTCTGAGAGGTTGTTAGGATGTTACTTACTGGTCCAAGTCTATATTCTGGTCTCTAGATATGACTCGGATCCATGTTACAATGTGACATTTTGTCTGTTTTATTGTCCACGAGTCCTTAAAATAATAGCCAAAACAATCACCGCTTGACATATTAGTTGAGTCATACAGTTATGATGAGGTAAACCACATTAAGAGTCATTCCTTAGCCCAGATCTTGTTACTCCACTCACTCATTAAGGAATGAAACCATTTTTTTTCATGCACTGGTAAATTTTGTGATTTGGGGTTATTTTGCCCTTCCATAACATGTATTTTTTCAGACTAGAAAGAAAACCTCCAGAATAAACATCTAAGACAAGTGTTTATTTTATTACGCTTTATATGTGCATCTGATTTCAGTTACAATTCAGTAGCGCTTACATACACCAAACATTCCAGTTTGTTCATTTATAATTTGCCTGATTTAAATATTTTTTTCTCTCCTAAAAACATGGTGAAAATGTTTGTTGTTGTTTTCCTGGCTGATAAAAAGAGATATACAAAATCCCCTCTGTAAAAACCTTTAACTCTTATGTCAGCAAAATGAAACAAGAATTTTGAACTTGGCTTTATCCAGGGTTCAGATTTATGTTCTGTAAAATTATATGCAAATATTTCATTCGATAATGGCTCATTTGTACAGAGCTGACATGGTGAAGAAAAAAAAAACTTTGTGTGAAATTTGTGTTCGCTCGCGTTTGCTCACAAAACCTTTCTTTGCGAAGAATCGCAAAGTTTCTCGGGGGAACGCAAGACGTTTGGGAGAGAACGCAAAAGCATTGCCAAATAATCCCCCCCCCCATATCATTTTTTTTCTACACCATGTCCTTTTAGGGGTTCCGTACTTAAGGGACATTGTGGTGGAAAAAACATATGAGTTGGGAGGAAAAATCCGTGAAAAAGTCAGTGATTTTGCGTAATTTCACAAATGTTTTGCGTTTCCCTGATAATCTTCTGCGTATATAATTCTTTGGGAGCGAACTCAAAGATTCTCGGGGGAACGCAAAAGATTTGTCTGAGAACACAAAAGTATTGCCAAATAATTTGCCCTGAGAAACTTTGCATTTCACCTTTGTGTTCCCTCTCAAAAACGTTTCCGTTTGCTCTCAAAACTTTTGTGTTCTTTTTCTCGGGGGAACGCAAACTTTAGGGGCTTCGTAGTATGGAGCAATGCTTTTGCATTCTCCTGCAAATGTTTTGCGTTCCCCCGAGAAACTTTGCGTCCGCTTCCGAAGAACACAAAAGTTTTGCGAGTGAATGCAAAGGTTTTTGCGAGGGAACGCAAAGTTTCTGAGGGGAACACAAACATTTTGAGAGCGAACGCAAAGATTCTAGGGGAAAGGTAAAACATTTGCGAGAGCACGCAAAAGCATCAACTTATTATTTTTCCTCCCATCTTATATTTTTTTCCTTCACCAAGTCCCTTTAGGGGCTCCGTACATTTTCATATTTAAACATACATAGAGAAAACGTGTAAAACAAAACAATTGTCTTAATGTTTAATCAGCAGAGAAAGTATGGTGATATCTACTAGTTAAAAATGTGACACCATTCACCTGTGGTGTCTTGCCTTAACTTGTTTCTTATTGTTGGAGGTAACCTGCAGTGAAAGTCAAGCGTGTTGACGTCCAGCTTGTGAGGAACTCTGAACTTTGTAACCGAACAAGCGGTTTGAAACGCGCAAGGGCAGATTCCTCAGCGTTCGGGACGAGTGCGGGTGGGGAAGAATGCCTCCATTGAGACCCCGAGCTTCAGCACGGCCTCTCTTTGAGGTCCAGTTGGGCTTAAAATGTTTAAGACCAGCGAAGGATTAGAGAACAAAAAGATCCTTCTCTGTCATCAAAGAGGATCTTCTCCAGGACTCATCTAACTGCTCTCCATGCCTACCCCACAGGTCTGAGCGATGGCGAGAGGGAAGGAGTGGAAGAGGGAGAGGAGGGGTGCACATTTCAAAGGTAATCTTTAACTCTAAGCCTGGCAGACTGGCTGAAACACTCCCTCCTCCCAGTCTGAGCCAGCATGTTGTCCATCCCTCCCATTGGGCTCGCCGCTCCACTAGTCGCCTGCATTCTTCCTGCCCTTTTGTTTCGAGGGCACTGAAGTGGCTGTATTCATGACCGGGCCGAGCCGAGGAGAGAGGAGGATTTTGCATGACCTCGAAAGGGGGCGACTTTAACTCGAGACCGCTAAGTCTCTTCCTAAAACAACACTCCCTTGAAACAAATACCTGCTTTGTTCCGGCGGCTCTTTCAGGGCCGCGGCGTGCAGGCTATTAACACAAAAAGAGGGCAGTCCAGGAGAGAGCGGCCGCTGTGGTCAACCGACATGATCCCAGAACAGATATGGCTTGTGTTGGCGTATGTAGATGACCTTCTCTGAAAGTCCACACATGAGGAGCACACTTTGTTTGATTAAACTCCCTCAGACGACATGGGACAATGTCTTTTGAAGCCTGGATTGTTGATCGTTAGCTTTTGTAAAAGATTCAGAAGCATTACCAAGGGTTTTATAGTTTAGTTTAGTTTAGTTTAGCACATGCATGAAGAATAGCCTGTTATGTTTGCTTGGTTCAGTGATCTCTGCTGGCCTATAAACAGCTTTTCTTTTATGAATTGTTTTGTCTCTGTATATGCATGTATAGACAGGACATTTATTTATGCGTTTGACAGACACTTACCATGAAACTTTTGCATTTATTTGTTCAACTGGTATCAACACCAAGGTCATGGGTTTGATTGTAGATATTGATCAAATGGATAATTACATTATATTAGTATGTGCCATTGGAAATACGATGGTAAATCATTAAGGTAATCATGCAGTGATAAGGTGTCTGATAACCATCACTGTACCATATATAGCCACTGTACATGTTTTGATTTTTAGTATACATATACCATCTTTCAAAACCATTTTTTTAAAATGTTTTTGAAAGTATCTTATACTCACCGAGGCTGCATTTATTTGATCAAAATACAGTAAAAAAAAATAGTAGCCGAATATTGTGTAATATTATTACAATTTAAAATTATTTCTCTATTTTAAAATGTAATTTATTCCTGTGATGCAAAGCATCATTACTCCAGTCCTCAGTGTCACATGATCCTTCATAAATAATTCTATGCTGATTTGCTGCTCAAGAAACATGTCTTGGTAACACTTTAAAATAAGGTTCATTAGTTAATATTAGTTACTGTATGAACTAACAATGAGCAAAACATTTGTTACAGTTTTTATTAATCTTTGTTAATGTTAGTTAATAAAAATCTGTTTATTGTTTGTTCATGTTACTTCACAGTGCATTAACTAATGTTAACAAATACAACTTTTGATTTTCATTCAACATTAAGTAAATGATGAAATTAATATTGACTAAGATCAATAAATGCTGTAGAAGTATTGTTCATTATAGTTCATGTTAACTAAGGTAGTTAACTAATAAACCTTATTGTAAAGTGTTACCCATTTCTTATCAGTGTTGAAAACAGTTGTGCTGATTAATATTTTTGTGGATTCAATTTTCAGAGTTCAAGATTTCAAGATTGATTTATTTTAGCATTCTTTGAAATGAATTTGAAGTAAAAAAGAACAACATTTATATGAAATTAAAATCTTTTGTAACATTATAAATGTCTTTACTCTCACTTTTGATCAATTTAATGCATCCTTGCTGAATAAAACTCTTACTTTTTTTCAAAAAGAAGAAAAAAACGTACTGGCCTCAAACTTTTAAATGACAATTTATTTTCTCATTTACTTACTTTGTTACTATTTTACATTTTGGCAAGTTTGTGGCTAATTTGTGTTAATTGGTATGATCTTATTTGTGTGTTTTTGTATAGGTTTAGAGGTGGGGTTAGGGGAGGACCTGCTTCATGCTTAAAGTGTTTTCAAAAAATCTTACATTTTCATATGATTTACATCATACCAATTTATGTGAAATTGCCACCTCGTAAAATGTACGTTTTCCTGTGAGTTGGGATACACCATTAGGAAACAGTTGTCGTGGCATTCAGCCAACACTCAGGGCTTGTAGTGGGATGGTTGCTGGTCACGGCCCATCAGCACTGCGCCCTTGAGCAAGACACTTAACCCCAGGTTGCTCCATGGGGATTGTGTCTATATAGTACTGATCTGCTTGGAAGAAAAGCTTCTGCTAAGTGGCTACTTTCTTTAAACATTTTCTGTACCTTTTGAGGTGTACAGTACAAAGACAACTTATTTTTTTGTTGTTGTCATTTTGTGTATTTTCACTATCAAGTACATGCTAATGGCTGATGGGGAAATGACTTGCATGCATCATCAGTGAAATCGGATTTCACGTTAAAGTGCTGTATATCCCCATGCAAAATGTAAGCTTAAATCAATATAATCCATTAGACATTTGAAAAGCACACAACAACTTGTGATATTGACAGGAACGGCCCCCTAGCATTGACCTTGCGAGGACCTCAGAGCAAGAGCTGCTTAATGGACTGTGTGTGAGTGTGTAGAAAACAGGCTGACAGAAGATTGCAGAGATCAACTCTTCTTTTCGCGTGTCAAATTTTATGATTACTGGTAGAACGACAAAAACTAGACATGCATATTTTGTTCTGTATCAGATGTTAACCTCTGGCACATGAAGTTGTATGGCACAGTGTTTACAATTAACTGTGATATGTTCTAGAAGATGTTTAAAGACAAGCATTGTTTAGCTGGGGGTGTGCGAGACGTTTGCAGTGAGAGATCATCCCAGCCTGAGGCTCTCTAAATCACAGATCGTCCCAAACAACGCCATTCTCTGCCCTTGTGAAGAACACAGAACACAGAGATTTAAGAATAATATGATCCAGACATTTAGACACAAAACTGATGCATTTGCACTTACTGAGGGGAATGTTGACTGAAATGTTTTGGTCTGGAAAAGACAAATGTGTTTAGACAGATGAGTCTTTTTTCTGTAGTGTCATTTGGAAATTAAGTAAAGACTTAGCATGAGTTTTTATTGGCTAGTTACCCTGTAACACACACACACACACACACACACACACACACACACACACACACACGTTGTTTTCATTTTTTATGGGGACATTCCATAGACCTAATGATGTTTATACTGTACATCTGTATATTTTGTCTCCTTACACTAACACTACCCCTAAACCTACCCATCACAGAAAACTTTCTGCATTTTTACATTTTAAAAAAAAAACATCACGTTTTCCTCATAGAGACAAAAAAAATAATGTCCCCACAAGGACAAGAATTTCGGATATTGGCAACTTTGTGGGGACATTTTGTTATAGGCCATAACTATTATTACGCAGGAGCAAGTTCAGCTATAGGGTGAGACCTACAGTGTCATTGTGCAGTCTTTGTTACCCATATCTTGAAAGACAAAAAAAGAGATTACTGTCATTATGCAGGTGCAGCTTCATGGCTAGTGCAGCTAAAGGGTGTAAAACAGTGTAAATCACAGAGGCCTGAAATCACAGAGACCGTTCATATATTCTGCAAATATATCCAAAATGTCTAATAAAAATATACTATAACACACATTTTATTTTATTCGTATTAAGATATATGGCCCATTGCCATTTGTGAAGCGGTAACATAATCTACTCGTTGTTACTTTATTATACCTCAAGGTGGCGATGTTGACTTTGTAGCCTACTGTTAACTAAAATAGTTCTAGAAAACGTCTTTCGTGTGTGCTGACAGCGTTAGACATAAGTGTGTTAAATTATACATATTATAATTTCTTTGCCTGTACTCTGTTTTAACTTTAAGTACAATACAGTGTTACTGAATGGAATACGTCGCTTTACTCGCTTGGTCTCAGACTATAATGTGATGAAATGAACGGACGGAGCGATCTCCTCTTCGGTCACGTGACTGCAGGGTGGCAGTCAGGAGGTGTGAATCTCGCGTGTCGAGAGCGCTGGAGCTGTCCGGCAGCAGAGGTGCTGAAATCACACACAGGTCGCTAAGACATATAGACCCCAACACACCAACGCTTACCTTAACATAGTTTGCAATCAGTTTAAACCAACTGGTCTCAATTGACTTAGTTTTAGATCCGTCAAGTCAGTCAAGAAATTAGCAGCAAATCGGCATATTAGAATGATTTCTGAAGGATCATGTTACACTGAAGACTGGAGTAATGATGCTGAAAATTCAGCTTTGCATCACAGAAAAAAAAAAAATAGTTTAAAAGAAAGTTAAAATAGAAAACATTTCTTTTAAATGCCCGTTTTACTGTATTTTAGGTTTTAAGTTTTAAGTCGGCCTTGGTGAGTATAATGCTCACTAGATTTATTTATTTATTAGTTTGCTTGCTTACTACATTTATAGCTACAGAGCTCCCAATCCTTTGCCACTGCAGAGCGTTTCTTATTTGTGTCATGCGCCCTCCGGTGGACGCAAGTATTTTACATGCAAAGAGGCTTTCAGAGCGCTTGTATCTTCATATCTCTCAGGCTTACCACCTGTTGAGAGGAGCGCTACTGGTTGCCGTGATCACCTGAGAGCGATAATGCCGAAGCACTGGCCCCGGGGCCAAGGTTCACCGCGGGGGCAATAAACTCCCTGTCCCCCTGCCATCATGTAAAGACATTACTGTGCCCCGCGGCACTCACAACAAACGCTTCATTTCCAAAGGCTCTCTGGCTCTTACTGGGCCACTTTATTTACCCTGTGTCATGCAAAATTCTTAATTTCCTTTGAATCCCAGTGCTACTGTATTGCCTTGAGTTACTTACATTCATTACCACCGTTTAATTAGTGCCATCAAACACTTCGTGGTTTACAGTGGCTCAATGTGACATTAGTCGAGACTGTTAAACTCATTAGCAAACTCTGATAAGGGGTAAAGGTGAGATAGTTGCCATTTTCAACTGCGAGAAATCGATAGGCCTACAACCAAGCCAATACGTAGTCATTTTTAAATAGCCTATATATTTTAAAGCAAATGTTTTTCATTTTAACTTGAAATGATGACGTAAATAATACTATTAATAATAATAATTATAACGCTTATTATTATTGTTTTTATTAATTTGTCCGTACTTTGAAAATAATGTTATCCTCATAATTTAGTGACAAAGGCCTCAGTGATCGGCTAAATGAGTGAATAAATAACTAATCAAAAATCTCATCTCAAAATTGTTGGCAATTTTTGTTAGTGTTGAACCCTGCTAGAGCAAAAGCATTTAACGTGAGAAGGAAACCGCTAACAACTCATCCCTTTATAGTTATTCTAATGAGCAGGGTAAATAAAGTCATCACAACAGCAAGAGTCCATTGTGAAGAGAAGTATTATTGAGTAGTTTGTCACTTTACTGTAAGAGCGATGTGTTTCCCACAGCAGCTCTAGCGGTAAATATTTACTTAAGCATTTGACAGTGGGAGTTAAATACGTTCGAGCTGTTTCCATAAGCTGTGTTTGTTATTTCATATATATATATAAATAAATGAAATTATATATGGCACACACACACACACACACACACACAAAAATATATTAGATTTGTTCTGAAGCCTGTAATCTGAAATGTAATGGAAAGGTTTGAGCTGTTACAGTATACAAACAATACACAGACTCTGATGGTAAAGCAGCAGCAGCTCCGTGTCCTGTGTGTTATTAATATTCATATCTCCCCTCATCTGGCGGAGGTACTACACCAAGCCTATGGATTTTGAAGACGCAATGTGTAGTTGAAGAATTCAATAAACATGATTTTAAATCAAAATAGCTATGACAAAAATATAAGTGGACTATTAGATGCACTATTTTGATCACTTTTTAAGTTATTTTTATTTTTATTTTTATTTTTTAAGCATTTAATAGTCTTGTGGGTGACAAATGAAATAAATAAAAAATTCCATTTAGCCAGCCTTCCAATTTTTGAGGTCATACAAACTGCACGTATCATCATTATGGTAACACTTAACAATAAGGTTCATTAGTTAACATTAGTTAACTACTTTAGGTAACATGAACTATGAACAATACTCATACATCATTAATTAATCTTAGTTCATATTAATTTCAACATTTACTAATACATTATCAAAATAAAAGTTTGTATTTGTTAACATTAGTTAATGCATCGTGAACTAATATGAACAAACAATGAACAGCTGGTTTTTATTAACTAACATTAACAAAGATTAATACATACTATAACAAAAGTATTGCTCATTGTTCATGTTAGTTAATACATTAACTAATGTAAAGTGTTACTATAATTATATAGCATTTAAAAAAGTTTTAGATTAGCATGCTGTATAGCCTACCTGTGGATTTTATGTCCCTGTGGCTGTATCATGTGCAAATGTTTAATCGTAACGCGATTACACCTCTTTTCTTTCTCCCATTATAGCCTGTTAGCCTATTTATAAAATTGTTTTTAATTCCTACTTGATTTTAAAAAGCATACATGAAAAACGTGCAATGAACTTACTGTAGGCTACTTTGCAACTTTAATTTGCACCACTTTTGTTTTACATTTAAAACGTTAATAATTAAACTTCCATTTTAGTTGGTTGATATAATACGGAGACCTGTAACCCCTCTTAAGATCGGAGCGAGGGGCCCATCTGAAGTCTGAAAACGAGAAAGAGAGTTATAAATTATGAAAATTATAAATTATGAACAGAAAAGACCTACTGCTGAGCGTGTACATCAAACCATATCTTCAGTCACTTCGCTTCTGTTTCAGTCCATCACTTCCCTTTGCAGTCTCTCCTCAGAGCTGAAACATTGTTCTTGAGTTTAATCATAATGGCATTTTTTTTCTCTCCATAGTTCTATGAAACACATCCCAGGGTTATTTGGTTTTAGAGTCTAAACTAAACCAGGGGCGCTTACATTTCTCCAGAGTGGCGTTTGCCTCTTTATTTATGATGTCTTTTCTTCCACCGATGTAGAAAATTTCTGACTTGGATTTTTCACTCCAAAATTGATTTGACACGGATATCCAGTATCCCTTTAAAGATAATCAAACTGAGTCTCTCCTCATTCCGCATATATCCCCACTCACTTTATGACCATATCGAGTTACCGCGAGCCTGTTGTGTGCAATAGACATTCTTCAATCTGAAAACATTATTATAGTGTTTATTGCACTGTACGCGGGGAAAATATCTCATGTTTGTCCTAAACATTTGTTCATAGCAGGCTTTTCTGAGATATGCAATGCAAAGAATTAATTAAAATAAAGTTTAATTACACCCCCCCCCCCCCCCCCACACACACACACACACACAAGCACGCAGCCTGAAATGCACGAGCAACCACAGGCCAAAGTACAAAGAAACAATTAGTTAACAGTCAGTTGAGCCAAATGTATCCAACCGAAATGCAAAACTTAAGGAACATGCATAAAGGTAAACAGGATGATTTTCTTAAATCTGAAAAACAGCCATATTATACTAACATTTTACAGCACACATGATAACATCGCATTCATACTATGCAAAGCATGCAAAATAATAATGAAATTACTGTCAACGTGTTTTGTCAGGAAACCGAAAATGTGCTTTATGTGGTTACTCTTAAATTAACTGCTTTATGTCATGAAAGCAAGTCATGAATATGATTTATTTAACTTTTAACAGACCTGACTATGGCAACAACGAGTTATTATAGGGGTATTTTGTAGTATTTTCTTCTGATAGTGGGCTACCTTTACATTTTCACTTTAACATTGTATTTAATGCAGGCCTATCCTATATTAAATAACTGCGACGTTTTCGCTAGTTGACTTTCCCTGAGACAAATTCCAGTCTACTAGTTAATAGGCTCAACTTTAACACAACATCACTTTTCCTTTATTATTATGTGACTTAAATGAGTTCACCTTACAACTTAGTTTTAAAAATGAGAGAATTGTTAATAGTGCGTAAATGAACGCCCTTTTCTCCATCTGTTGTCGAAGTTTAAAGTATTATTTTATCTATTATTATTAATGATTAATTATTACTATTATTATTATTATTGCTCAGGCTACTTTTTTGAAAAATTAAGAAAAACACCGATATTTGTTTAAAACAAAGTCTAAATCAACGCCATCAATAAACAATCTTTTTCTTCTTCCTCCACTTCTTGTTGTTAAAAATGATTTAATAAAATATAATACAAATACTATTAAATATGCTATTACTAATATTAATATGGTATTTTATGGGGTTTTCGATAGATAGATAGATAGATAGATAGATAGATAGATAGATAGATAGATAGATAGATAGATAGATAGATAGATGAGAAATTTCCGAAATTTATTCACGAAATATTAATTGCACTGATTTCATTTTCACTTCACTTTTGATGTTTTGTCCCTCAGGCCAATCCGGCAGAAACGGTCAGATGTCAATTAAAGTCAGTTGTGCGTCTGTGGGCTTCTCTTGTTCTTAGGGCAGCCTGGCCTGTGGCGCACCGCTCGGGCTCCGGGCTCCACTCTCCACGCCGCTGCGCTAATCCGTTTATGAAGCACCTGGGATCGCAATAACATGCGCTTATCCGCCGCCGCCGCGAAACATGCGATAATGCCTACATCCCAGAGGACCAGAGGGGCACTTTATACCCTCTGATTGAACTGTCGACGTCTCTGAGATGACAGCCAGCGTATTTGTCACATTAGTCTGATGGAAATCGGATTCAGGACTTTATATCCCCTCTCTCAGTATTGTTTAGCAACAGAACTAAGTTTTTTTTTTTTTTTTTTTTTTTAACTCGGAGTGGGTTCTTCTGTTTGAACAGTTGAAAGTGTGATAGTTTTTCTGTTTGATTGATAAGGGGTCACTCTGAATGAACGGGCCCGTTTGACTGACGTGAGGTTCTCAATGAGCTCCTGCAAAGAAAAGGAACTTCAGTGACTGCGGGGAATAGAGGGGGAGCATCTGAATGTGAGATTGAGAGAGTGTGTGTGTGTGTGTGTGTGTGTGAGAGAGAGAGAAATGCAGAGTAATGCAAGAGAATGAGTGGGATGGATGGCTATATTGAATGTCTCTGTGTTATAAATAACGCTTCTTCACAATTGTACTCGTCTCCACAGACACATTTTACGGCACTCTCGGCGTCATACCCTGCTGAGACCCCCGCAAGCTGCTCCTTTCATTCTGCAGAGACTCTACTGTCCACAAGCATACAATAAATACCTCTGTGCTGTGCAGCTTTGGGTTTTTTTACTTAAAAGTTGGGGTTTGAAAAGGATTCATGTTCAATAGATAAACACGGTTGTGGCAGAAGAACGCAAAATGCATGGAGCAACTCTGAAGTGCTTCCCAACTTTGTTCCCGAAAGCTTACCAACTCGTCCCACTACATTTTGAATTTGTATATCCTCCTCAGCTGACCCTTCCATTGCAGGTCTTGTGGCCTCTATTAACGATAAGTTTGATAAGAAAGGCATCAAAATTGTCTAAATTTGGAGCTTTAGGGAACGGTCGAGAACCACTGATCCAAAACAATGCATTAAAGAAACTGAAATGTTATTGAAATGAAATCATTTTAAGAAAACGTCAGTGTTATCTTCCAGATTGCTCTCAGCATCACAGTTTATGTCTGAGGGTGTTATCAGTGACACATCCCCTTGAACTCCCGAGGTCATGGCACAAGAAAGTTTCGGGATTTGGACCAATCAGAAGGCTTTCCCAGATCTTTGGACCCTCCCTCCTTGACCAATCACAGTCCTCGATGGGTAGAAGGAGCCAACAACTCAACAACTGATAAAATGTTTCGCCACTGATCACCATTTCAATTCACAACAACAAGTGTGTCAACAACAACGGAACTGAAGCTCTGAGAATTTTATCTTCCAAACCGCTTTGAGAAAACCTGGATATCCGTGATTAACTTCAGAGGATTGGCAGCGACGTTTTGACTTTTGAAGTTGACTTTTCGTTTTAAACCGAAGACTAGCTGTACTTCAACAGTCCACTGACACTTGACGATAAGTGCTTCTCCTTTGGATAAATCCCCTTCTTCTATCAAGTGCTCGTGAACCCGTTTATTTCCGCGCAGAGGAGATATGACCGCATTAGCGGGGGGCATTTCCAGGATGATGCGCCCCACGCCACCCCAAAACTACCCGAGAGGAGGCTATTCCTTGGAGGGTAAGGTGTTAGCTATAGCCTACTACACAGCCTGGGCTTAGATGCATTCACAAACTTGATTATTCATAAAGCAGATTTGGTCTGATGCACTTCAATATTCTGATTGGAGAAAGAAAAGGGACATTATAGGCCATAATATTGGAAATTACAGTGTAAAAATTTCAACTCACTAACACTGAAAACTTGAGTTTAATTATTTTGTAGTGTCAAGGTTACAAAATTTTAGTTTTTCAACGACGTTCAAGCTGCAACAAAACAAAGAACAATCAACATAATAGCGAACATTTTGTACAGTGATATAAATTTAATAGAGTAATGTAGCCTAATGCAATTTATTTAATAGCCTACTTAGCTAACATGTTCTATAAAAACTTTGGGTTACACTTTATTTCAAGGTGTCTTTGTTACACTGTAATAATACATTTAAGCACTGAGTAATATTAAGTAACATGTACTTACTATAGGGTTAGGGTTTGGTTGAGGGTTAGATGCTTGTAAATATGCATAATTTATAGTTATTACTATAGTAATTACATGTTACATATGTAACAATGACACTAAAATTAGTGTTTCCAATATATATATATTTTATATATAAAATATTATATATCTATATATATATAAACTTTACAGGTTTTATATAGCTACTTTTTAAATACTTTAAGTGTTCTGGCAACAAGTAAAATTTGCAAATTATTGTTATTAATTATTATTTTTTTGTTAGTAGTAGTATTTATAAATAATTAGCATTTGTTATTAGTATTACGCAATTAGTTTTATTGTTGTTGTGTAGTTGTTTGTAGGCTCGCTGATCATAGGAAAGAACTTACCGCTGTCATGCTGAATATATTTTGACTTTTAGCACAAGGAAATGGTTGAATACAGTGTCAGTCACTGACTTTTCCTCCTCTTGCTGCAGTCTCCACGCCGTTAGGTCAGGGCCGCGTGAACCAGCTCGGTGGAGTCTTCATAAACGGACGGCCTCTGCCCAATCACATCCGCCACAAGATAGTAGAGATGGCCCATCACGGGATACGACCGTGCGTCATCTCCCGACAGCTGCGCGTCTCGCACGGATGTGTGTCCAAAATTTTATGCAGGTACCAGGAGACCGGATCCATTCGGCCCGGTGCTATTGGTGGCAGTAAACCCAAGGTAGGACATATGTATAAGGCTGCATTGTATTATTGACTTTATTAAAGGCTAAGATATTTAATGGTTCTCACCTATAGGTTCAGCAAAAAATAAGTCCATTTGTATGGTTCTAATTAGCCAAAAATGTTCTTTATATCAGTTAATTTGTCTGTGAGTCTTTTGAAGCACCGATGCATTGATTTTTTCTTTAAATAATTAGAAAATAAAAAGGTATTCCATGGCATGAGTTTGTCATGACTCATGCCATGGATTTTTTAAGTGCAATGCGAATTTACTGTAAATTGTTTTACAAAACACAATATATTTTCCCCTCGTTTAATGACTGCCAAACAATGAAATAAACATTATATTCTGTTATGAACTTCAAAAAAATAAATACAAACCGATTATTTTACCCATACATTCTTGTTCTAATTGTTGCTAGATATTTTAAAAGTGTTTTAGAAAACTATATAAGGATATAAAAAATAAAATAAAGTATCGTGTTACCTTTGTAATAAAAGCAGAGCACAACTCCCGATGTGGAAAAGAAAATCGAAGAATACAAGAGAGAGAATCCAGGGATGTTCAGCTGGGAGATTCGGGATAAACTTCTGAAAGATGGAATCTGCGACCGAAATAACGTGCCCTCAGGTACTGAACTTTATCTGGCAATCTCTGCAGTTTAGTTCATGTTTTATTTAGATATTGTTTTACCACACCTGTTGCTTGAAGAAAAAAAACAAAGAAAAAAAAAAAACACGTGTGACTTTAAAACAGCCCTATAATCTTATATATTAAGATTTAAATGCCTCGTGTTAAGTATTTAAATGTTATACTAGCGCATTTTCAGGCGTTTAAACATTCAACAAGTGCAATTGTGTGATGTCATTTCATGAAGCTTTCCATGTCTCTCCGCAGTGAGTTCCATCAGCCGCATGCTGCGCTGTAAATTTGGTGGAAACGGAGATGAAGATGAGGATGATGATGAAGTGGAAAAAAGGGAGATCGAGGAAAACGAAAGACGAGCCAAACACAGCATCGACGGGATTCTCGGCGACAGATGTAAGTTCTGACGAGTTTTATTTTTTGCTTGCGGATTTGAGATAACCACAATGCGTTTAGTTTTATTACAGATAGCCTATAAGATCTTCTACTTAATACCAACAACAACAACAACAACAATAATAATAATAATAACAATACAATCATGCATATTATTATTATTATTATTATTAGATGCTAATATACATATTTTCAGTAGCCTATTAAAAAAAAAAAAAAAAAAAGAAAGCTGAGGGGTTTGGAAGTGCGTGAATGTCATAAGCTCATTAAGGCTGTTTTTTATGGATTTATTTTCCCCCGAATGAATATCGCTTTTAATGTTTCAGTCTGAATCTTTTGGCACCAAAATGCAGTAGGCTAGGCCTATATTTTTTAACGTTTTTGTTGTTGTTGTCTTTCCTTAAACTCGTTGAAACTCAATTGAGGAGCATCGGAGATTAACCTCCTAAAACGAGACGTTCCTGGAGTGAAACTGACCGAATCAGTAAATCAAACATTTGTCCAAGAATAGCGTTCACTAAAAGACGCTCCTGCGGTGCACAATCGGACACTTGAGGATGAACTTGGGAAACAAAAGCGAAAGAGTCCATGAGACTCACGCTTCAGTTTCCCCAGGACAAAGCTCGGCCTAGCAGTAGCTTGGTCCTGACAAAAGACTCCAAGCTTTTCAAAATTTGGAAAGAAAGGAAGAAAAAACGGTCCAACAAAAGGTGCAGAGAGGACATTATGGACGGGCAATGAGAGATGAATTATTCACGAATGACCGTAGTCCCGACTCAGAAGTGTTTTAGACTTCGAGGCCTGAATAATGTGTCCATTTCTAACTAGATCATGTCTTGGAATTTTCTCTTTTACCCTTAAAACTACGTCAATAACATTAAGAGGTTATGCTTAATTTTTAGGATGTTTTAATATTTACCTACATTTAAGCATCAAAGTAACACTTGTTGATCAGCATGTAGGTAGGCTAAGCATTTTAAGATCAAGGCCATTAAAAATAACGTTTCACATTTAAATACTTGGATTTAAATGGAATTCCTTGTTCGATTGTTTAAAGTAAAAGCGATTAATAGGCTTAATAAAAATATTATTTTTTACATAATATAGCCTACATTTTTTATAGCCTATGAAACAAGTAAATAATAGGCTATTGAAAGTTTGATCATCTGGCCCCCATGATGAACCTTCCCAAGGATGTCAAAACAAATATAGGTTGATGTCTGAAATTGATTCTTTTTGCATATGCTGTTTAACAATCGTTTCAGTAACCATAAAATCAAGATTACGAGTTCACATGAGAAGGTAGGCCTATTCATATCAGTTCGCCGCTCTTACGCTTTCCTGTATCAAACGGTAGGCTATATCGACAAACCAGAAGTGGCCTACTCTCAGATCAATTGTTAAAAATGCACACATCACATATATCATAAAAAAACAAAACATTTTTGTGCTTAAAATGTTGCTTGTTTAAAATGCTTTACTGATAGTTGATTGCTAACATTAGTGTTGGGAGACACGATAACGCCGCGAAAATCGCTGAAAAGTTCGAATAGATATAGTAATTCGTTAGATATGCCTAATTAGCGAATTTAAACTGCACATCGAATCTTAATTAGTAACTCAAACATTATCATAAAAACGTTTTTGTGCTTCAAATTTTGCTTGTTTAAAATCCTTTACCCCTAGGCCTAGTTGACAGTTACCACGGCTAACATTGATAAGTGTTGCGAGACACAATAACGAAAATCGCTGAAAAATTCTCACAGATAGTAATTCATTAAATAGGCTTAATTAGCCAATCAAACTGCATTTTTTTTTCATGGAAATGTAATTAGTGACACTCAAATGTCAAAACAGCGTGTCAAAATATCATAAAAATCTTTAACATTCACACAGGCGATAGCCTCGAGGCAAAACCCATTTCCCCAGTTGAAGAAGAAATTGTATGTATTAACTTGGAAATTGATATAGGCAGCGCGTTTTTCTAACCCCCACAGGCCTGAAATTCTTGCGCAGTGGAGTTTGTTCTAGATGTCAAGTGGAGAGAGAAACTGAGCTCTGTGCGCGCTATAGCCGGATTCACCCCGCGTCATGGGCCGCGCTACAATTGGCGCACATTATACTCAGTCATTGCAATGAAAACCTTTTCTAGTAGATTAAATCGAGCCCTTTATTCCTCCCCACTTTCATCTCAGGACAAAAACCCGCCCCCTTCCTCTCCGCCCGGGGCGCGCATTCATTCCTCACTGGCCTTTTCCTTCTCTCTTTTCCAGCACCGCCATCACGAATACAGATCAGTTGGTAATTAGTTTAACAAACGACTGTCGATATGTTGTTGTTGTTGTTTGGAGATTGATGATTGATATGAACTTTTGAAACGCACAACTTTGCTAATGCACTATAAAAACCTTGCTGCGTTAAGAAAAACTAGTGAAGTAAACTCAAAAGTTGTTTTAGTCATTAGTTCAACCCATATTGTTATTGTATTGTATCTTGACTAACTTTAGATTGTGCATTGCCTCAGTTGATATAGGCATTTTATTTAGCTTTTTAAACGTTGAAATGTGTATATTAAACAACATGCACTGTTCATTTGACCTGCTTTATTGTTTCAATGAGTTAATCCAGTTAAACAAACTTCTACAAAAAAAAGTGTTATCAGGTATTTGGAGTGTTTTTTAATCAGATATGAGAAATGTTGCTGATTTGATAAGAGTTTGTTGCAAGCTCCCAACAGGCATTTTTAAGTAATGTGATTGTTACAGTATGTTTTGCTGTTTGCAGACTTTTTTCCCATTACACTTAATCCAACCACTCTGAATTTATTTGTGATGTACTTGCCAGAAATGATTGTGATAAGTCAAAACATAGAACTTTTCTTTTAAACAATGTAGCAGAGCTATTTTTCATGAAACTTTTTAGGGCTAAAGCATTCAAAGCTTTTTGTGTTGTGTTTGCATGCATTTAAACCTGGACTTGCAACACAGTTAGTTAGATGTCTATATCTGCATTGGAAAAAAGAAAGAAAGAAAGAACAAAACAGTGAATGAAAGAAAGGAAGCGCAAGGGGAAAGGAGAAAGGAAAACAGCCTTTTCAAAGCCCCGTTA
This sequence comes from Abramis brama, assembly GCF_963993115.1. Taxonomy (NCBI): domain Eukaryota; kingdom Metazoa; phylum Chordata; class Actinopteri; order Cypriniformes; family Leuciscidae; genus Abramis; species Abramis brama. Next base: position 8,010,268 of record NC_139969.1, read on the forward strand.
ATGTTTTTGTTTTCCTAGAAGGATCAATCACCTCTGGCTTTTATTCACATGTAGATGTGTCTACATCATAAAACTCAATGAGTCCTGATCTCCATTGACACACTGTAAACTTCTCCTCTCTCCATTCACTCTCGTCCGTTTGTTTGCAGTGGGCTGATTCTGCGCTGGCTGTATTTCACTCTCTCCTCCCTGCTTGTGGGAGTTGTTGTTTTTTCCTATTCGGTACTCAGTTAAAATCTCAAAAGGGTGTTTTCAGAATCAAGAGGGTGTTCTCTAGCCAAATATTGATTAAGTACATGTTTGCTGAGTCTATAGTTGTCGGGTAAGAGGGGTGTGTTGGATCTGGGCCCCTGCTCCTTCAAAACCTATTGTTGGGCCCCTTAAAGGCTTGAGATCAAAGCAAAGACCCCTTCAGATTTATTTGTCTGGGAAAAGGCAGAGCAGAGGACCATTGCTTACTAATACATGGATTGAGCATACGCTTTAAAATATGTTTCTCGAAAGTTGTTTGATCAGAAGGCTCAGAGCAAACGTTTCGTGTAATTATTTAACATTTTTACACTTTTTTTAATGTTGAAATAAGTCTCTTATGCTCAGCATGTCTGCTTTTATTTGATAAAAAAATTCAGTAAAAACAGAAATATTATTACAATTTTAAATAACTGTTTTCTATTTAATTATATTTTAAAATGTAATTTATTCCTGTGACGCAAAGCTGCATTTTCAGCATCTTTACTCCAGTCTTAAGTCACATGATCCTTTAGAAATTATTCTATTTATTTATTTTAAAAAAAAAGCTAAAACTCTCCAAAGACAGTTTTTAAGAACGTCAAGGGACGGTTCTAGTGCCTGGCGTCATAAGTTAATCGATAAAACTTCTCCCACAATGCTGTGTTTGCCTGAGCACATCCCCTCCTTTTTCCTATACCATTAACTTTGGGAAAACTGACAATCCTCGAGCCTCATTTAGCTAATTAAAAGTAACTAAAGTCATCAAAGAGCCACGGCCCCTCTCTCACAGATTCTCATTCACGGCAGGCGAAAAAGAAAACTCAGAAATACAAACAGTCAAAGGGATCAAGTTTTTTTGAAAGGGAGTCCCGTGGAGGCCAATTGAATGAGCTTAGTGCTTTCAGACGTGCCATGGTGAACGCAGTCAACATGTAATAATTAGTTTCATTGAGCTGCATTCCAACAATCTGCTGCTTTTCTCCTGGGCTCATTGTCTCCCAGCAGGCCAATAGCCAGGAGGACAGAGAGAATCAAGCAATGACAACACATGAAAGATTCAGCTGCCTTTGTCCCAGAAAGCAAGGAGGACTTTGTTTGTGTAAATAAAATAGGGCTTTTGCCTGCTTTGCTGACTGGATACCTTCTCAATAGAAAAGGGGGGAGATTGAAGAGAGAGAGCAAAAGATGCACGGCAAAAACAGACAGCTGTGTCACACATTAACAAACAGATATTTTTGGGACGATTTCTTTTTTTCGCAACCACAATTGTACTCGGAGCTGTAAAGCCAGATGTATTTGTCCAAAACTGGACCACAGATGGGCAAGTATAGCCATATCTAGCTCGTTGGGGTCTAATTTTATACATTCTTTTGAGATCTGCCTCTTCGATCAATAAACAAGGGTTCTTCTCTCTCTGCTGGAATGTTCCTCAGTCATGATTCCGGGGCCCTGCGGGGATGGAGATGAGCAATCATCTGCCTTTTATTCAGCAGTTCCTTGAAACCCAACAAGCTTCGCCCTTCTCTCTCCGAGTTCATCGAGGTTACGGATCGCAAAGTTATCCGAACATCAATCGAGGTTTTTAGGCGGCAATAAAGATTAAACGTCTTTTGACCGAGAGACAATGTGTAGAGTCGTTGTTGTCCCATTCGCACGTTTGCGTGGCGTTCTCAGAAACGACGTAGACCGTGCATCATTTCCACATGATGTCATTCCATTTGATTTCAAAGTGGCACGCAAAGGAAGAAAACACGCATGCACGCGGTCGCACCGAGCTTATCTCCAAGTGAATGCCGCCTGTATGCTTCATTAGGTCCGCTTTATACGCTGGCACCAGCATTGTGATCCTCAAATATTAATTCAAAGAACAATTAATGAATGCGAAGCATCTTTGAAGTGGGGGTGCGGGGTCAAACCCGGACCAGCCCCTAGCGACTGATGGACTCCTCTTCCACTCCTCTCTTCTCAAAGACGGTTTGAAGTGTCCAAAAGAAAAAGTGAGCAATAGAAGGTCAATGAGAATAGGGGCTCCTCGCCGAATAGAGCGCTCTGTTTTCTTGCAAGTGTTTGTGTGAGTGAAACTCTGGCAAAGGAGCGATGAAAAGGAGGAGAAAGGAGAGGTCGAGGGTTTCAGGGGCCTTGCCATAAAGACTCACAATGAGCCAGTTAATTGAGAAGAGCTAGACGCCGTTGTCAATCACTTAACTTGAGGAAATTCACTACTTAACTGCCAAATGATGCTGGTGAGAGAGGGAGAGACACCGAGAGAGAGGGAATCTGTAAGAAATGACGGCAGAATCATGTTAAGATGTTTTCTCGTTGTTCTGGAAGGTTCAGTGTTTGCATGAAGCTCCAGCCTTATGACTTCCAGCTTCTACAGTGGACCATTGTTAGCTCACTTTATTTACTCTATGTAACTTAGACGAGCAGAAATCATCGTTTCCAACTCAAATGTGCAATTTCTGATTTGTTTCAGACAGAATTCATTTGGTTTTGGAGAATTTACAGAAGACTGTCAATTGAAACTTCAAACATGTTCCAACTGTTGTCTTCGCCTGTTTACATCATTTTAAAAAGTGAGTTTAATGAGTACAATTTTCAGGGGAAACACTTGTCATTTTACCAAACCATGTCTCAAATATGCTTTGTTTAGTGTCTCTTATGTATTACACGCTTTGTTGTGTAGGTTTTTGAACTTCATGTTTCATCAATGCATCATAGCCTTTGAACTTTAACAATTACGATTCTTCAACGCTGTAAAAAAATATTGTTGCAGTTACTTAAAATTTGTTGAGATAACTTAAATATCAACCTTACCTAAACTTAACTAAAGTTAATTAAACTTACAAACAAACATACTTTTTTTTTAAGTTGAAACAACACATTATTTATTATTCTTAATTTTTTATTTTAAATTGTGATAAATAATCACAGCAATACATTTTTTTTACAGTGAGTTTCTTCAAAGTGCCTTAATTTCAACAAATACCCGTATTCATATAAAGAATTAGGTTAAGTTCACTCAGTGGTATTTTGTTGGTTTAAAAAACTTGATGTTGCATACATTAAATCGATTTGATATTTTAAATAGGTTCCTTTTGGCATTAGACTGTAAACCCCTTTTTGATTCTTTTTTTTTTTTAAATGTGGTGCATATTACCTGTTGTTTAAAGAAACACAAGACGTTTTACCTACTTAGTGTGGTTACCAAGTTCCTGCTGAATCCAAACGTTTGTGTGTATTTGAATCAGGGCCGCAGGCTTTCAGTCTCTTATTTGTACCCCAGAGAGGGTGAGATGTGGCTGGGCAGGGTCAAGGGGGAGTCCTGGGTCAGTGGCTGAGCAAACTCCCTCTCTGTTGGAAGTGCGGGTTAAGATAATGTGTTTGTTCAGTGTGACAGGTAACAGACACTCTATGATGGCCAATAAATGCTTTGAAACTAAAGAACACAAAGGAGAACTGATTTGCATTAAATGGTTGCATTATACTGTGTATTGAATGTGCTATTTAGCATCTTTTTCCACAGAAAACAATGTAAAAAATTAATCACTCATTCTTAATCACTATATTTGTATTGTTTTGTTTTTTGAGCAAAAAACATCTAAATATCCCTAAAACAAGAGAAATGTTGCATACTATATCAGATTTTCAGAGCATTCTTGTTAAATAAAATTATATTTAGTCTTTTTTATTTTTTTATATTATAAAAAACATATTTTAAATATGATTCATTTTAAATATTATATTAAAGATAAACAAAATATTTTTATTTAATTTTTATTTAATTTTTAAGCATAAACGATTCAATTAATTCTATAGTTTATTTCATTTTTTTTTAATGCTGTGTAATAAGTTTTAGTTCTTTTGTAGACGCAGAAGTGAATATCAAAGATAATGTGTTTTGTATGTTGAGAAAGTCTACATTTTGCTCAACATGTGGATTGTATCTGCAGTGATGTTTTGTGTCATTTTGTCATATTAGCATTTGACCCACCTGTCCCAGTAATGGCTTACTCAATTTGTGCATGTTTGGTACAAAAGCATGCATAAATATAACGTGATGTCAATGTAATGAGCGCGTATATTTAGGAGCATGTGGTGTGTGTTCCTGCGGTGCAGTCGCTGCATGGGTGCTGCGTTTTGGCTTTGTCCCGTTGTTGGGAGCGATTCCATGCTGCAACAGGCACCTCTGTCCTGTTCTGACATCATAATGAGCAAAGCATGCTGGGAACCCAAAATGCCTCAGCATCCCACCTTTATGTTCCTTGTGTCCTTCTCTAAAATTGGACCTTAACGTATTTCTTTTTAATACACAGAACAACGATTTAAAAACTCACTGGCTTTTTTTAAACCATAATTCACTTTGTGTGATTATATATTTTATGAATTTAATTATTTATTTATTACATTAGCATTCAAAAGTTTTGGGTCAGTAAGTTTTTTTTTTTTTTTTTTTTTTTTTTTAATAAATACTTTTATTCAGCAAGGATGCATTAGATTGAACAAAAAGAAAGTAATTTATAAATATTTCTATTTCAAATGAATGCTGTTCTTTTGACATTTCTATTCATCAAAGAATCCTGATAGAAAAAAAGAAATAATATTAGGGTTTTCACAAATAACTTAAAATAGTGTCTTTACCAGAAAATCAGCATATTAGAATGATTTCTGTAGGATCATGTGACACTGAAGACTGGAGTAATGATGCTGAAAATACAGCTTTGCATCACAGGAATAAATTACATTTTAAAATATAATACAATAGAAAACAGTTATTTTTAAATTTTAATAATATTTCTGTTTTTACTGAATTTTTTATCAAATAAATACAGCCATGGTGAGCATAAGAGCATAACTTTTGAACAGTAGTGATAAATTGACATTATATAATGATATAATAAATAAATATCATATGAGCAATTCCAGGCCATTTTAAATTTATGTTTAATAACCTTTGGATCATGTATCTTTTGCACCCATACCCAAACTCGACCCCTGATACCATAGTATTTTAACAGTAAGCACAGTTAGCAGTTAGTCATCCAGAAAGTAGGCCTATTTCAAGGATGATACTGTCCAAAAGTGTCCGGTCTTGTTTTAGTCCACCTGCAAGGTTAAAAATGATCTTTCAAACGCGCTCTTCTCCTCTTTGTCTCTCTTCCTCCGTCTTCCTCTCTTTCTCTCTCGCTCGGTTTCTCTCGGAGCAGCTGCTGGGGTCGTGGCTCTTTAGCGAGTTGAGTGACTCCCTGCTCCTCCCTCTTAACAAAATGCCAACCCCAGATGGAGTCGTGATCGTTCCGTTAACCATTCTTCTCCCTACATCTGCTGGGATTCTATATACTCTTTAATTCACTCACCAGTGGCTGGCTGGGGCGCGGGCTGAAAGGGCCAGCACTCCTCCACGCTGCAAATAAATGCTTCATTTGTCTCTTCTCTCTTTTGTTTTGTTTGGGGAACACATGTCAGGAGCTCAATTACCCAACCATTTAACAGCCCCTGAGGAGGAGAAGACTCTCCCCTACCAGGAGCTATAAACTGCCCAGATGGTCGTCTGTGGACTCTGGTGCGAGCGCTCCAACATCCCCGTGTTTACTTTCACTTTATCTCTCTTTGTTTTTGCGGCTTTGTTTGCGTGTCAAAGTGCGTGTTAGAGTTAGAGTTGCCAACCTGACTTTCCTGTAGGAAAATCACAAAGGAGATCTTTTCCAAATCTCAATTTCTTCAGCAAATCGAGTCTGTTTCTTCTGAGGAAAAACACTCCAGTAATGTTGCAGATCAGACCCCTAAAACGCCTCAGACTGCGCTCAGATATGATGTCAGGTTAAAAGAACTCAAATGTTTCTCCTCAAATTCTTCCAAGACTAAATTCGGATTCATTTTATTGTATGTCAGTGATGAACACGTTTTTTTTGTGTGTGTTTTAAGAAACATTGGGAGAAGCATCTGAGACAAAGTTGATCATTAAAGGATAGTTCACCATCCCTCTTCCCCCCAAAAAAAGGTCATCATTTACTCACCCTCAAGTTGTTCCAAACCTGTATGAGTTTCTTTCTTCTGTTGAACACAAAAGACGATATTTTAAAGAATGTCGGTAACCAGAGAGTTGACGGTAGCCATTGACTTCCATAGTATTTCTTTTCCCCTATGGGGAAGTCAATGGGGTCCATCAACTGTTTGATTACCAACATTCTTCAAAATATCTTCTTTTGTGTTCAACTGAAGAAAGAAACTCATACAGGTTTGGAACAACTTGAGGGTAAGTGATGATAAAATAAATTTTTTTGGGTAATCTATCGCTTTAAATAGAAATTGTCATAATTTACTCATCCTCATTTTGTTTTAACTTTCTTTCTTCCGTGGAACATAAAAGAACATATTTTGAGAAGTAAGTTTGATGACATGCTGAGAACTCAAGTCGATTGAGCTATGAAATTAGCAACCTTCGAGCAATAGTTTTCCTCTGGGTTTTCAAATCCATCATTTTAAAGTCAGCAAACTCTCTTTGAGTTTTGCATAAAGCTGCGTTTGCTTTACGTCATTTTGGCTTCTGTTTTGCAGTCTTCTCTTGTTTCTCTGTGATTATGCCTGGAATTCACCACATCCACTTTAACGTCCATCCAAATGCTACGGAGTTCATTCAGAGCACTCATTTCTCTCTCTCTCTCTCTCTCTCTCTCTCTCTCTCTCTCTCTCTCTCTCTCTTTTCTTGAGTGCACTGATAAATGCTGTGTGTAGCTGGCAGGCTGCAGGTTTGTGGGGTTTGTCCTGTGTGTGAGAGGAATATAAATCTGATGTGTGAGCGAGAGGCACCATGTGCTGGTATCGTGAATTAACGCTCACTAAATAACAATAGACCTTCTGATGACTCTTCCTGTGGTTAGAAGCTCCAAAACTTGCACACGTCCTCCAGCTAATGAGATATTTAAGCAATGACTGCAGAATTACTATTATATTTTACTACTGTTAAGTTAAGCAGGTCATTTTACTATGTTTTTATCATTTTAGACATATTAAAGTGTCCAGAGGTGTAAAAATCTGACAAGTGCAATGCATTGATTACAGAATTTTATTTTGAATGTTATTAGTAATTTATTTGAATTAATACAACAAAACCCAATGTAATATGTGTTCATTTTCTATATAAAAATATAATTTTAGTCCTATTTACAGTAAAATTCCTCCATATCCAGATCATGTCAACTCGTAGGTGTAGATTGTCCTTCCAGTTACACTTTATTTTTGAAAGTAATTATGAGTCATACCAAACGAAGCCAAACCAAATCATGACAAAAAGTCCAGATTTTATGACACATTGCGTGATTTAGTTTTTCAAAGCAAATGTTCACTCCCCTAGTGCTTATGTATGTTGTTTCATAATTTAATTTCGTTGAATAATGTCTTTACTTTTACTTTACTTTACTTTTACTTTTAAGTGGTCCACAAGCTACCTGTCTTGCCTCCTCAGTCTTTTTCTTTTTCTCCTTTTCTTGGTGCATCATATCACTCATTGTAGCAAGACATTCAGTTGTCTGCTTTAATGGATTTTTTGCAGATGAAAGACAAAACCTCTGTCTAAAGTCAAAGAGATGCAGAGTAGATGAGCGTGAGAAGATAGATGGGCTGAGCTGTCGGTGGTGTATTGGGACAGGTATGCTGTGGGAAGTGGACACAGTGTGAGTTTCCTGTCCTGCTGAAATTCTGAAGGACAGTGACTGAATCTGTGAGTCTGTCAGTGTTGCCATTTACCAGTACGAGTCATAAGACCCTTGATTTATTAAGAATTAAAAAAATTTCAGTGGCATTTTCAGTGGCTTAACAAGTGTTTTCACACAATTACAGACTAAGGGTATGTTTACACAAGAAACAAGGAAAAAGTTTTTCCTTTGTGTTTTTCGCGTAGAGACGACAACGTTGTCAAAAGGATCCCCGTTCACACGGATCCGCGAAACCGACTACAAACGCTGTATCATTCATGCCAGGCCAGTACGCGCCTATAGACTGAACAAGCACATGCATGAAGTCACTGTTTTCACAAATTCTCATTTTTGTAGTTTACATGGAGACGATAACGCTATCTTTTACAGTAACGCTTGAACTTTGAAACCTGTTTTCAAAAGTTTGTGTTTTTTCAGGCCACCAAAACACAGTTGTCGTGTAAATGAACTGCCAAAATGTATAAAAAGTTTCCCTTTTTTAGTTGAAAATGGTGTGTAAACGGCCCCTAAGATGATTTGTTGACATACACTGCTCTCCATATGGGAAGCTTTTGGTTATTCTGTGAAAATTCTATGCATTCTGTTTCTTTTTAAAGGGGAATTATGGGAGCAATTTCTGTATCGATCTGATTCTCAGAGTAAATCTGGGGTAACACTTTATTTTACAGTGTCATTGTTACATTGTTACATGTAGTTACTATAGTAATAACTATAAATTACATGCAACTAACCATAAACTAAATTAAAACCTAATCCTAACCCTATAGCAAGTACATGTAGTTAAATAATGTTACTCAGTACTTAAATGTATAGTTACAGTGTAACAAAGACGCTTTCAAATAAAGTGTAACCAAATCTGGTTTATGATGTTAAATGAATCTCTAATCCGATCTATGGCTGTATGGCTGCTTTGTCGGTGAAGTTAAAAATCCATGTAAAATCATGGAATGATACATTTTTTCCGAGAAGTGCCTGTTTAGCGTACGTCAGTGCTGTAAATGGACATGATGGACGAGACCGGGGCTGACAATCATCTTAAACTAGAATCGCTATTCCCACACACCCTCTCTAGTCACTAAACTAGTCCCCCAGGTGCCATTGAGCGATCAGCCCCCTCTTCTTCATCTTCTTTTTTTCTCCTTAACTCTTTCCATATCGCTCTTTCCCCGTCACCCCCCCACCACCTCCACCTCCGTAACCCCCTGGCCGCGGAGGAGGAAGGGTTCGGGGGCGGCCCCCCGCTGTTCCCCTGCGGAGCCCCCATTGCCCTGCGTCCAGCCCTCATTGTGCCCACCTCCCCCCCCGCCCCCTGCCAGGCAGGTGACAGGGGCCTCAATGCTGCCCGGACCCAGCTCATGGAACCTACAGATGGAGCGTGGAAATCAGACTCCAAAGAGCTCAGTCACCATTCTCACTAAACAGGCCAACAAAAGACTGCCAAATAACTCCCCAAAAGAGATGGAGTGAGAGAGAGAGAGAGAGGGAGCGCGCAAGAGAGAAAGAGCCAAATGAAACAGTGTAATTTACAGATTACAGTCTGTAGCGTTTGACTTTTTTTTGCTGCAGTAATGATAGAAACTCAAGAGAATTATGTTTTATTTTATTTATTTACTTTTTATTTTGTGTTATTTTTTACTTTATTTATTTGCAGCGTTTGACTTTTTGCAGCAGTAATATTAGAAACTCAAGGGAATTATGGCAAGACCGACTTGCTTATTCACCTATTATTTCATTTTATTTATTTACTTTTTAATTTTATGTTTGCAGTGGCAATAATAAAAATTCAAGAGAATTAAGGGATGTCTGAGTTTATTTTTTTATTTTTTTTGTTTTATTTTTTCCATTTTTTTTTTTCAGCTGTAATGATAGAAACTCCAAGTAAATTGGAACACAAAGAAAAAGAAACCAAAAACTTGATGTTTTGATGTTGAGATGTTTTGCTTTTAAAGTGATTTGAAAGCTCTCTTGCTCTTTTTTTTTTTTTCTCATGCCCCTGTAAACCTGATTTGATTTCTGGATGTTAGTTTTGGGAGAATAACATGTTTTTATGTGCTTTTCTAATTTGTGAGTCAGTTCTGTGAGGGCTTTCTGTATGATGGATATGATGGATTCCATGTCCAAAAAAACTGTCCGTTCATTGATTCCAGTCTACTGAAAATAGTCCAGACTTTTGGGAAAAATGGCATGAAAAAAGAGACTTTTCACTAGTGTTAGAGGGTGGAAAAGTGGTAAAGGATTGCCATCCCTGTCTCTCTTTCCATTCCAATTCCTGTGAGATGCTGGAGAGATGCAGTAGCATTTCCTGTGTGGCTCCAGGGTGGAGACCGAAGGGTTTGCTTTGCGTGACTCTTCACTTTCAATTAAACCTTGAAATCTCTCTTCTCTTTCTTCTTCACTCCGAAGGAGAAATACACCTGTATATTTGTTGGGAAGTCCAGATGAGTTTCTGTTTGTGAAATAGAAGCATTACCTGGTTTATTTATGGCATCTGCATTACTTTTTCCATCTAAAAAAGTCAAAAAGATTTGACATCTCTACTGTAAAAATGTAGTAGATGAGTTCACATAGATTACTAAAGGAAAATTCATGTGATTGGCACATTGCGGATCCTACTTTTTGCATATCCTTTACTTTTTTGGTTATTATACTTGGTGAATGTGGACTCAAGCTTAATGAAAAGTAAGTTTAATGGACGTTTTTAATTAAAGTTGTAATTTTAGGGTCTGCGGATGCGGTGTGGCTTGGCGAAGTCTGGGCGTCTTTTTACGTTTTGTGTTTTCAACCATATGGGGGTGAAAATCGAAGAGAGAGCGAACAAGAGAAAGGAGATGGCTAGTGTCAGACGAAGCAGATGTGGCGTTGGCGAGTTCTGGACGGGGGCTTTCGAGGCGTATTACTGGACAATAGCTGGCTGTCACGCTAGTTTGAGGACCCTAATCATTTGATAGGGCCCCCCTCCTCTGGGTACAGATTCCCCGAGCTTTAGTCCACTCACACTAACATTCTCTTCTGCTGAATTAGCTACGAAAGAACCTCTCACCCGGTCCAACTTCACCCCAAATAATACCTGCATATGAGCGAGTGATGTGTGACGTGTGTATTGGGTGAGAGTAAATCTTACAGATACTGGCCTTCAATATTAAGCAGGTGGAAACAAAATAACTCACAACAATATTGCGGTCAATTTATCTAGCCCCATGTAAAGTTTTTAAATATCAGATATTGGTAAATTTCAGATATTGGTTTGCAGGTGATTTATAGAATTGTCATGCTGTGAATGCTGTATGCTGTAAATGTTTTCCTTATGGTATCTTGTAAATTTTTACATTAAATTTGTATGTTTTTGTATTCAGGATGTAGAATTTGTTTCATTTAAATATTAGTTATCCCTTGTGCATCAAGAAATAATTTCTAGAGTATTGCTGCTCAAAAACTATTTCTAGAGGACTTTAAATTATATTTAATTTAATTTAATTTTAATATATTTACTTACTTTTTTATTTTATTTTATATTTTATTTTATGTTATATATTATCTAATGTCTCCTTGAAAAAGTCAAGACTTTGGGGGGAAATGGCTTATTTTATTTTATTTTATTTTATTTTATTTTATTTTATTTTATTTTATTTTATTTTATTTTATCTATTTTATTTTATTTTATTTAACCTGTGACTTTCTTTAGGCTGTGTAATACAAATATTTTGGTCACTCTTTTCTATATCATGAAAAAGTCTTTTGAACTATATTGCAACTCTTTTGAAGCCATGCAATAGCTTTGTACAAGGAACAGATCCAAATTCTAGTCAATAACTTCTCATTTAAAAATGTGTGCTCTGCTGAAATAAATGAAAATCTCTCACAGCTGATAACAGAGTGCTGGTTTTATTCTTTTTTTAATAATCATCTCATTTTAATGTATACTTTGTAGCAAGCCACTCAGATGAGGGCTCAGACGTGGACTCAGAACCGGGTTTGCCACTAAAGAGGAAACAGCGGCGCAGTCGGACCACGTTTACGGCCGAGCAACTGGAGGAGCTGGAGAGAGCTTTCGAACGCACACATTACCCTGATATATACACCAGAGAAGAGCTCGCTCAGAGAGCCAAACTCACAGAGGCACGAGTACAGGTACATTCATGCACAGACTTTTAATATCCAACTCTTTTTCTTCCTGTAGAAGTTTTGTTAATGATGTGACCATAATATATTTGGCTCTTTTTTGTGTGTGCCTGTGATCACTCTACACACACTTTCTCGTAAGTTGCATTGCCGCTAAAAAAACTTTAATGTGGTTTACACTGGGAGACTAAATTTACCAGCATTTAGCCCTGCACCCCTGCCCCGAAGTCACATGACACACTCGCATAAACACAGGCTTCTTTGTGCCACGTCTGACCTCTTGTTTTTACCCTAGTATTTTGTCGTAGAAAACCCCCAAAACAGAATCTTTTAATAAACTCTATTATTAAGTCCTTCTAACCCAATTAAACTAGAACCCGTGACGTGATGTCATCGCTTTTTAATGAGCACAGATGTTTCGATCGAAATCAGACCAAACAAGCTTCGAGCTACTGAACACACAAAGAGAGCCTGTGTAAACTCAGATACATGACACTCACAAACACATTCTTATAGGAATAACATGGCTGAATATCATATTCCTGAATAAAGGAGGGTGTTATAGGAAGTCCATGCTGAAATGTGTCATGTTTTAAATTTAGTACCAGTTTGAGTATAAAAACAATCTTTCGAGTGTCTGAATGTTCACTATAAGTAAAAAAAAAAAAAATGTTTTTCTGTCCTGCAGGTTTGGTTCAGTAATCGAAGAGCTCGCTGGAGGAAGCAGGCAGGAGCCAATCAGCTGATGGCGTTTAATCACCTGATACCTGGTGGTTTCCCACCCTCTGCGATGTCGAGTCTTCAGCCCTATCAGCTGGCGGACAGCCCTTACCCTCCCTCATCTATCTCACAAGGTGAGAACTGTAAAGCATAGTAATACACTACTGGTCAAAAGTTTGGGCCCAGTAAGAACAAAAAATTGGTAACAGTTTATTTTAGTGTTCTTGTTACATATGTTACATGTACTTACTATAGCAATAACAGTAAATTATGCATAATTACATACAACTAACCCTCAACCAAATCCTGATCCTACCCTAACCCTATAGTAAGTACATGTAGTTGCTTAATCTTACTCAGTACTTAAATATATGATTACACTGTAACAATGACACCTTAAAATAAAGTGCAACCAAAAAAATAAATAATAATACTTTTATTCAGCAAGGATGCATGAACTTGAACAAAAGTGACAGTAAAGACATTTACAATGTTACAAAAGATTTCTATTTCAAATAAACAATGAAAAAAGAATCCTGACAAAAAAATGCATCATGGTTTACACAAAAATATTGAAAATAACAAGAAATGTTACCTGAGCACTAAATCAGCATATTATAATGATTTCTGAAAGATCATGTGACACTGAAGACTAGAGTAATGATGCTGAAAATTTAGTTTGTCATCACAGGAATAAATTACATTTTAAAATATATTCACATAGAAAACAAATATTACAACAATATTACAAAAACAATATTTCGTATTTTTGATCAAATAAATGCAGCCTTGGTCAGCAGAAGAGACTTACAGAAATCTTACAGACCCCAAACTTTTTTTGAACGGAAGTGTACTTCATTTTTTAAACAGTCATGTAAATGGTTAAATTGTAGCCCTATGGCACTTTAGAAACAGTTTCTGAAACTATTTTTGGTTCATTTAGTCCTTGGAAGCTCAAAGATATGAATTTGGATGGTATTTATATCAGCACAGCACCTTGATGTTTCTTAAAGAAGCTGTGTCTGATTCTTTACAACAATTATCATTCAAAAAGGCCTAGTTTTTACAAAGATCAACTTTTAATAATAAAACGGTATATAACTTTAACAAAGAGATTACTCTTGATTTTTCATCAATATCTTCTTGCCTCTGTCTTCCCTTTTTTTTCTTTCTCTTTCTCTTTCTCTTTTTCTTTCCCTCCCTCTCTCTCCCACCAGTGTCAGATCAGCCCAGCACTGTGCACAGGCCTCAGCCTCTTCCCCCCACCTCAGTGCATCAGTCTGGGCTTGGCAGTGGACCGGGGGCCCAGGAGGGGAGTTCGGCCTACTGCCTCTCCTCTGGACGTCATGGATTCTCTGGTTACTCGGATGGCTATGTGGCTGCGCCAGGCCATGCAAACCCAGTGAACCCCAACAGCCTCCCATCACAGGTCAGTATCATCTCATGCGACATATACGGTTCTGGATATATAGTATATGGCTGTATATATTGACCAGTTGCCAGAGGTTTCTACCACACAATCTGTGTTATGGTTGGGACGTTGTCGTTACTCAATTCTTTAGGCAATCATACAGGGTCATAAGGAACTCTTAAAGGTACAGTCACAAAATACAGCTGTTTAATTAGCTGTTTAATTCAACGCTAATAGAAAGCGTTGACCACTGGACTGTAGTCATTATCAAGGTTAGTACAGATACAGTTTGTGGTCAACATTTTTAAAAATGTCTTTGTAAGAAGCATTTTATACTCACTGAGGGTGCATTTATTTAATTAAAAACACAGTAATATTGTGAAATATTGTTACAATTTAAAATAACTGTTTTCTATTTTAATATGTTTTAAAATGTAATTTATTCCTGTGATGTCAAAGCTGAATTTTCAGCATCATTACTCCAGTCTTCAGTGTCACGTGACCCTTCAGAAATCATTCTAATATGCTAATTTGGTGTTTAAGAAACATTAATTATTATTATTATTTTCAATGTTGAAACCAGTTGTACTGCTTAATATTTCTTTGGAAACCGTGATACATTTTTCCAGGATTCTTTGATGAATAGAATGTAACATATATTTGAAATCTTCATTATAAACGTCTTTATGGTCACTTCACTTTAATCAATTTAATGCATCCTTGCTGAATAAAAGTATTGATTTCTTAAAAATAAAATAAAAATAAATAATCTTACTGACCCCAAACTTTTGAATAGTCTATACAAGCTTTATTTATTGTGATGTCTCTGTTTTTACACTGAGCGGATTGGCTATGTGAGTGAATGTGAGAATGAAGGTGTGAGAAGGGGTAGGACATGACCGATAGGATGATGATGGAAACGAGAAGTGAAAGACAATTATTTGTGATTACACACTCATCAGCTGTTATCTGTCGGCTCGCCTGCTGCGCACAACGTGCTAACAACCAGAAAATGAGCTCCTAACTGCCTCAAAGCATCCGGTATTAGACAGGAGCGGCATTCTGGGTACTGTCCTCAAGCTCAAACCCCTCTGAGTGCTGCGTGATACAGATAAATAGAATGAGAGATATGGACAGAGAGAGAAAGAAATGGACACGGAAGAAAGTGATTTAGATAGAGAGCGGCCCTGAGGCTATGAAACAGAAGATGGTGTTGAGAATGAGGTTCTTTCTCAAAACACACACACACACATAAAAGAGATAAAAGCCTTAAAACGCCAGGAAGATTTATGGAAAACAAGCAACACTGCTGTCTAAACACATATCGCCATTGATCAGATATGATATGTCACAATAACGTTTTTGTTAAAGGGGTAGTTCACCCAAAAATAAAAATCCGGTCTTTATTTACTCACCCTCATGTTGTTTCAAACTTGAATGGCATTCTTTCTTCCAGAGAACATTTTGAGGATTAAAACAACAGCTCACTGTTTCCATGTGTCTAAAAAATAAAACACAAAAAAGCACCATAAAATTATCATGAGTCCATTCAACTTAAATTTGGGTGTGTTCCTCATAAGTCTAAAATATTCATGGCTCCAGAAGACCACTTTTATGCTACTTTTTTTTTTCACTTTTGAGACTTGACAGTCCTTGTTCACAATGAACTGTTATTGCATGGAAAAATCTGCATGACAATTTGACTTTTGCCTTTAATGGAAAAAAATGGAATGACATGATGAGTAAATAATGACAGAATGTCAACATTTCGTTTGAAAAGTTTGGTAACGCTTTACAATAAGGTTCCATTTGTTACCATGACCTAACAATGAAAAATACTTCTAAAGCTTATATTATTGTTAGTTCATGTTCTTTTCAAAGTTGTATCTGTATCTCTTAATATTATTGGTTACACTTTATTTTAAGGTGTCATTGTTACAGTGTAATTAATATTAATTAACAACATGCACTTACTATAGGGTTAGGGTAGGATTAGGGTTTGGTTGAGTGTTAGTTGCATGTAATTATGCATAATTTACTGTTATTACGATGGTAAGGACACTGTAAAATAAAGTGTTAACATATTATTTAATGAACCTGAGCTAACACGAACTAACAATGAACAGTTGTATTTTTATATAATAAATAAATAATGTAACAAATGCATTGCTCATTGTTAGATAATGTTTGATATCTAATGTTAACTAATGGGACCTTATTGTAAAGAGTTACCAAAATGTCTTTATTTTTCTAAATATACAAAAGTTCACTTCATGATTTTAAAAAGCGTAAACCTTATGAAAAAACGACTCCTCTCCGTGGATTGTGACTATCGCCTCGTGTACAGTAATTGAACTGCACAAAGTTATTTAACATGACGTATTAATTGAAGTGTGTCTAATTGCAGTGCCCCCAGCAGCAGGGTTTGTAATCAGAACCAATTCCTAGTCATTAAGCCAGCATTCCTCCATCAGGAATGACTTAGAGGTCAGGTAACTCTCACACTCACACTCAGTCTGTTATTGCCATTAGTGTGTGTGTGTGTGTGTTTGTAACCTGGCACGGGGTCGGCCAGTGCCGTGGTGTTGTTGAAGGGCAGGGATTCTCGTCGTCATGACGATGTTGGAACTCTCAGCGTCTGGGATTCTAATTATGAGATCCTCCAGACTCTTAATTGATTGGAATGGGAGAATTTACCCTCTATAATGCGCTGTGTAATTTATGCAAATGAGCCACTTTGTTGGCTAATTGTTTGAATTATGTATTTATCTGTGGTTTAATGTATGCTGAAATAAGCTTGGGATTCGGGGTGTGTTGAGGAGGGTTGTCCCTGCAGATTGGTTTGTAATTTATTAGCAAACGAAACTGTAATTATTTAGAATTATATATTATTATATAATTATTATCTATTAATTTAACATAAATTATGATAGTACAGATATGTATTAGATGGAGATACTTTGATAAATGCCACAGTACTGAATGATTTCCATGGTACATGTTAAAAAACACAACATAAACGGATACTATATATATATATACACAGTATGTGTATATATATATATACACACACACACACACACACACATGGTTTTCTGATCCAATTCACTCTTTTTTTATCCCATAAATTCCTTTCCAATGTCTCAAGTGTACTTTTTAGTAAAAAATAAAACATTGTGGTGACACTTTATAATGCATTATAAAGGGATACATAGTGTATGTTATATGGCATTATATCTTTTCCTAAATAATTGTAAGCAAAGTTAAAATACATTATAATATTTGCAGATTCCTTGTTACACCTGAAGTGAGTTGTTTGTCATGTTTTAATGCATTATACTTTCTAAAAATGTGTTCAGTGAATAGATGAGTATCATAATAAGGATGCAATTATTTTCGAGATCATACAATGCATTATAAGGTCCATTAAAAGACATAATTAATGCATTAAAAATACTTTTATAATGCATTATATATAAAGGCTTTGTTACCAAATTCATAGTAAAACTCAGTAAATAGTGCTAAAAAAGGCAATTTTGTGAAAAGAAAATTTGTGTAGTGTTTTGCGGTGGTATTTAAATCAAATTAAATATAAAAAATAATTTCAATTTATGCATCAGTTTGTAAACACAACAACAAAAAAGAATTTGTAATTACAAAAAGCGCTTAACTTGTATTTAATCTAGAATATTCCATCAAAATGGCACTTTATATGGATTTGCTGTTTGAGCTCTAGCTGTGGTGGGATGCTTTATCCCACAGGTTCCTCTGGACAGCTGCGTACATGCATCACACTGGCTGGGAAAATGTTTTATGAGGAAGCTTTTTGTCAACAACTCCTGTCTGTGGTCTCGACATGGAAGGAAGATTTTCTCTTTCACCTCACATGTAGCCTGGGCCCGGGCCCCCCATGGGGAGGTGAACGAGAGAGTTTAACCTCCATGTGCTTTTCATTTGTTAAGCATCACACATCACCGTGTGACTCACACATGCGCTGCTGTACATGATATACACTGTCAGCTCGTGTGACCGTTGAGTTATCTGCAAGGTGGGGAAAGCACCTGAAAATCTGTGAGCGCTTAGAGCCTTGAGCCCGTTTCTGTCCTGAACAGCTGTTGAAGATGAACCCCGAGAGGAATTTCATGACCCTTCACACAGCTTGTAAAAGTGTTAACCGCACAAACACACATGGTTTCCTAGCTGAGTACCATATTGTTTTGAATTAATATACTGGGTTTAAAACAAGTTAAGATCAATGCACTGCATTTGTGGCATAATTCTGATTACCACAAAAAATTATTTCGATTGTCCATCATTATTTTATTTTTTAAAACAAAAACTTGGTTACAGTGTGGCATTAGAATGGAAGTGAATGAGGCCAATTTTTGAAGGATTAACTCTTCTATTAGAACTTTCATTTGTATTCATTTTTATAGTCATTTTAAGGATTGTGTTGTCAGAAAAATGAATGGAAATTTACACAGAAAAGTTAAGCATTTTTTCATGCTCATCATATGCAATTTTAGTATCGTTGAGATATTTTTATAGTTTTTATTAATATTTTTTAATTAGTTTTATTTTTACATTGTCCGTTTTCATTTTAATTTTAGATAAAGGTTTAGTAATTTTTTTGGTCATTTTAATTGTTTTCTTTAAATGTCTAAATATTTTTTATGAATTTTTATTTGAGTTATTTTAGTACGTCAAGTTAAACTATACGAAAATGAGAAATATTGCCTTGGCATCTAGCCAAAATCAATTTTTTTTTATATTTTCTTTGTTTATTAACGTTTATTTTATTTAAAAATATTTTGTATTGTTTTAGTTAACTGTAATAACCTTGGTAAGTGCATCGCTGCAACCGAGATTTTTGGTTTTAAATAAATAAAAACATGATTTATGAATTGTTTTTTCAATTGAGGACATTTCCAGATGTCCCCAAAGGGAGGTTTTTGTAAGATTTAGCTCACATCTGAGGACAAATCTGTCCCTAAAGTATATCTAAGCAAACCCACCCACGTATTTAATGTGCAATACTTTCTCTGCGACTGTTATTCCTCTTCCCACAGCATGTGGCACAGGCATTCCCTCTGCTTTTCTTGTTCTATTGGATTTCTTGAAATAAAAAAGTAGAAAGTTTTCTTTCTCTTCTTGTTTTCTCATCTGGTTATGCTCTTTACCCAAACACACGACTCTACAGTTTTTCAGGAACGGGGAAGGAAACACAGCCCCTCTCGTCTGACTCCGCCCCCTCTTTGGTTTCACCGGGTAACTGTTTAAAAGGAACCATGTGTCCTGCAGGATGGGGAATAATTTGACTCTCATGGACTCTGGACGGAGTCAGTGGGCCGGTTGTTCAGGCGGTGTGCTGGAGATTTTTTCTGGGCCGGGCTGGTTTTGATTAATGATTAGCAGGAGGGAACTGATATGTACTTGGCCCATCAAGGAGCGGTCGAGAGCTCACAGACACTGATGGCACACTCACGTCCCGCTTCCATCTGTCTGTCACTGGTGTCAATTAGACATGGGCGGCCAGAGACGCTGTGTGTGAGCTGGAGAGATCTTTACTCGCTGTCACCGAATCATTTCAGATGGTGTTTGATAGAAAGGAGGGTTTTTTGAATTAAAAACTTTACTGTTGTCATTATTAGTTTGGTATGCTGAATTCATTCCACATCACAGAACTCAAATTAAAAGCAAATGTTCATGGTTTTAATTGGTGAAAATGCAGCATTCTCATAGATCTGGGAACTAGTTATTCCAGGTGTATTAAAAATGGAAAAAACAATTTTCTTAGCTCTTACTAAGAGCTAAATGTAAATACTATGTTTTTACATACACAATTCAAAAATGATGTGGTCGCCAGGGTGTTGCTTGGTGCTTCAATCAGTGCTTCAGTCAGTGGGACTTTTCACCCATTTTATCATCTGCCAGGTGAAAATTTGAAGTCTGATCACTTGGAAAAATAATAGCATACCTGCAGGATTTGAGGTACCAAACAGTTTGAGCACAAATGTGGGACAAATTATGTGCCATTTCATATTAAAGGGATTGTTCACCAAAAAAACGAAAATTCTTTCACTATTTACTCAACCCTCAAGTTGTTGAGTTTTTCATCGGTAGCCACTAACTTCCATAGTATTTTTTTCCTTACTATGGAAGTTAGTGGCTACCGTCAAATATTTGGTTACCAACATTCTTCAAAATATCTTCCTTTGTGTGCAGCAGAAGAAAGAAACTCATACAGGTTTGGAACAACTTGAGAGTGAGTAAATTATGACAGAATTTTCTTTTTTGGGTGAACTATCCCTTTAAGTTTACTTAGTATGGTTAGCGGTTTGTTCAAAACTTAAACCGAAAGTATGAGCAATAGTAAAAGTGATGCTTGTACCAAAATTTGGTCATGTATCAGCCAACCAGAATAAACCAGCCTGAACAGCACAGAAATCTGTACTGGTCCAGGCTAGTCTTTTCAGCAACTTGCTTGTTAAAAAAAGGAACTCAACATAGTGTTCTCTTCTTCTTTCTTTCTCTCAGGTGATGGGGCTGTTGAATCCAGGTGGAGTTCCCCACCAGCCGCAGAGTGATTTTGCCCTCTCTCCGTTGACGGGCGGTTTGGAGCCCAGCGCGGGCATGGCTGCCAGCTGCCACTCTTCTCAGAGACTGGAGGCTCTGCCAGGCCTGGCCAGCATGCCGACTCTGCCCAGCTCCCAGTCCTACTGCCCCTCCAGCTACAGCTCACCTGGGTACAGCGTGGACCATGTGGCATCTTACCAGTACAGCCAGTATGGGCAGAGTAAGGTGAATACCAGGACTGTTTGTACTGTAGTGAGAGTGACCCACATATTTATATTCTAAAACATTCAAAAACATTAAATGTTCTATTTTGGAATTGCTTTGTAGTATGTGAGAACACAATTTAAATGTTTAGGAAAAAATCCACCAATGTTCTTCTAACATTGTGAAAACATTATTTTTTTATTATGCAAACAAATACTATATTAGAAAAAAAAAATATTAGCAAATGTTCCTAACATCATATGCATGTACCATTAAGGTTGGCATGAAACAGAAGTTGCGATTTTGTCAGAAGTTTTCTTTTCTTCCCTAATGTGACATATATCCGAGTGAAACGGCTTCTTGAACAAGAAACAATGTAGGGTGGGATTTGATTCTGTCCATTGGAAATTGATTGGATGGTTGGATGGTTGTGGTTTGCTATTGGTCGATCTCATTTGTGTGCCCATGTAAAGATTACGAGGGCACACAAATTAAAAAAATAATGATGTGCACAGAAAAATAATTTATAATGCTGCAATATTCCATAAAAATAGGATTCTACCATTTTGATTTCATGGTGACTTTAAGACCCTTCCTAATATTTACACATTCACATAACATTAACCAAAGAAACAAAATACTTTAGCCAACCGTTTTTTTCCTTCTGCTTAGCATATGACATTTTGGAAAGATTTTTTTTTTCTTGGTTAGCTTGGTTTAGCTTTTTAAAGTTGCGATGTAATGGAAGTAGAGGCAGGAAGAAGATATTTTAATTAAATTATACAAAAATGATAAAAATAAAATAAAAATGTAATTATATGCATTATAATCATTCACAATATGAAAATAGGGTGAAAAAGAGTGATTCATTCTACGGATGAAGACTTTAGTCTTTTCAAACTTTTTTAAACTTTAAAAAAATAAAATAAACATTGAAACATTGAAATTTGTAACATTGAATTATGCATTTTTGATTTGTACACTTTGACACAAGCAAGCCACATGATTTTGATAAATTGCATCACCACAGCTCCACTTTTTAGAGTAAAAGTGCTAAGCTAACAGTCCTTCCAGAGAACTAAAAAAACCCGTCATTGATTCTATAGAGAAACACGATCATCTGAACGTCAGCTGAGATTATTTCCAGTGGAGTATTCGTCTTCTAATCTGAGATGTAATCATCAGTTTACGTTAGTTAGTTGTAATCCGCTGGGCCGCCGCACAGGTTAGCGCTGTCATGGTTTATGATGCTTAACCCATAACCTTTCACGACCCTGTGAGATGAGCTATATCTCATCAGCTCCAGGCATCCGTCAGCCAGCCATGTAATGAGCTCTGGGTAACAAAGATATCGTTCATGATCCACTCAAACAGTGAAATGAGAGGAGCAGCCATCTCAGAACTTGTTTGACAGAGTCGGAGGGGGGAGGCCTTACACACCAGGACTGCATGTCGAGTGCCCAATCCAGGACTGCATCTTGATATCGTTAATTTGCTGGGGTCCGCACCCCGTAAGCACAGAGCTGGGGGTCCGTGGAGGAGTTAGCGGGGGTCTCGTGTTGGAGTAGAATGGCCCGTGGCAGGCAGATATTAGAACCATGTGTTTCAGACGGGTCAGATCTGTAGTTGCTGTTGATCATTGACTCTGATCCATACTGAGCTGAATATAGGACAGCTCTCTTTTCACCCCCCAAAAATCTCTCTTTTTTTGCTCTGTCTGTCTGTATTCTTAGAGGAATTGGCACGCACTGGCTCTCTCAATCATGTGCTTTATTTTGCTGGATCTTTTGCATATTTCAATTTGTCTTTCTATTGGCAAAGGCTATGTTGATATAATCTGTCAGTGGCCCTGTTTACAGCTGGTATTAAGATGCGTTTTGTTTGATTGGATCACAAGTAGACGAGGGAGACACATTCCTGTTTACACCTGGTGTTTTAATCGGACTCTTTTGCCCATTTTCGACCAGGAGGGCTATGGGTGGGTAAATGTATGTTTTTTTTTTGTTTGTTCAGATCTTTCGATCTAATGAACAAAATAAGGTCACGTGATTTTCATGACCGTGACCAGAGATGACAGAAAAACTTTTGTTTCTGCTCTTATAGTCGCAAAACAACACACTGTGAGTGCGTGTTAGAAATCAGGAATGGTGAGCGAACATTGTGCTTGGTATGTTTTTCATCTTCAGACCAAATTTGGTCCTTCAGCTGACAAAGTTTAAATCCCGTCTGGCTAGTGTGCTTCCCGTAATGTTTACTCATTAAGTCAGTAGGCGGAGAGTAGGCAGTCTTTTGTGGCTGTTTGAACACATTTGGCCACATGAGCGTTTACACTATACAAAAGCAATCCGGTCAATGAGTTTTCGATTACCTCTGGAAGTGGTTGAAAGTGGACAAGGTCAAAACATTTTAGACCCTGCTTACACCTGTATTTAGCATCATACACTTGTAAATGGACTGCATTTATATAGCACTTTCACAGACCTATGACCACCAAAGCGCTTTACATAGCCTCACATTCACCCATTCACTCACTCATTCACACACCGACGGCGGTGTCAGCCATGCAAGGCGCCATCCAGCTCGTTGGGAGCAGCTGGGGTTAGGTGTCTTGCTCATGGACACCTCGACACTTGATCAGGTGGAACCGGGGATTGAACCACCAACCTTTCGGTTTGTAAACAACCTACATGAACCACTGAACCTCTGCCGCCACTTGTGATCTGATCGACCAAAACACATCTTAATACCAGTTGTAAACAGAGCCAGTGTTTCTCAGCCATTGTCCCAGAGCCCACTAGGAGGCATCAGTAAACTTCCCAATGTTTAATATAATTTAATTAATGTAAATATATAAAATCATATCATTTCAAGCCTATAAAATAATAAAAAAAATGCTAAAGGCTACTAAAAATATAAAATTCTGCAACATATAAACAAAACGGTCAAATTTTAATTAGTCCCCAAAACAATTAGAAAAGGTTAATTAGCAAAAATGATGTGATATTTATTGTATTGTATTTTGTTATTTTATTTAGTTTATTTTCTCTCCAGAGATATTTACTGATGTTAAATTTGTCCACAGAAACAAAGTAATATAAAATATTGTAGAATCAGGTTGAAATGTACATTAATTTATATGCAATTATATACATTTACATGTGTATTTAATTTTTTAAACATAGATGTTTAAATTTGTGTACTGTATATTTAATAAAAAAATAGTCATACATTTTAATTTTCATTTTCATTTTAGTTAAAGTTTTACTATTTTTGTTGTGTGTTTTTGTCATTGTCATTTTGTCATTTTGTTATGTTTATATAGTTTTTATTATGTTTTATTTTTATTTTTAGTTATTTTAGTATTTCAACCTAAACTATATGAAAATGAGAAATAAAATAAGTGAACTAGCTAAAATAAAATGTTTAATTTTTCATGTTTTTAATGTATGTGTCTGTCTCTTTCAGGTGCCTTTCATTATCTGAAACCCAGCATTGACTGAATGAAGACAGACAGGAAGGAGATGAAGAGATCTATGGATGGCCTGACCATAAACTCTTGCACTTGAGCTCTCCTTGAATGTTTGACCAAAATGACCATCCATCCTCAAACTCCCGCTCCTTACTGGGTCTCTGAGCGAGGAGCGTTGTGGAGAAGCCAGGGGTGACGGCGGTCCTCCCCAACGCACGTGGGTCCAAAGTGCGACCGAGTTGTTTTTATGAGGGGGATATTGTGGGTAGGGTTGGGTTGGGTTTAGGACCAGGATCGAGGTGAGTGTTTGTTTGAGGCTTAGTTTGACAGTTTAGTCCTGGAGGAAACAGCCTCTCTGTATATCCATCCCGTTTTGGAGCAGGCCACTGCATCACACGTTCTCACGACACTTACTGCCTCCTTCCTGAAGAGCGACATGGGACACACGGAGGACAAAGGGAAAGGACAAATAAACAACTCAAAGACTGAGACTGTGCTTATAAACAGCATGGAATGGCAGGGAAGATATACTCTGATATCAGCTGTCCACTGACGGACGCACTTTAGTGACGGTGACTCTTTGGTTGAGACATTTTTATTGATATATTTAGGAAATAAGGGCTCGGAAAAGTGTGCCAATTTTCCTTGTTTTTCATCCATAAATAGACAAGAATGACATGTTCGCAAAGTCAACGCTCTCAGGTCCTCTTCAAAGAGAGAAAGAGGTTGACCTTGAAGGAATGCACTCAAGTGTCCGATGGCATTTCAGTCGTGTCAGAGAGATAGACGGACTAAACGAAGAAGTGTGATCCCTTTACTACCAGTTCATCTGAGCACACACAAAATACCATAGTATGAGACAGAAGTGATGTTCAGAATGGAATACTATCGTATTGCTTATTGCATACTGTATACTACAGTATATACTACAATTGTTTGAGAAACAGAACATATGCAATGATAAATATTGTCAATTGTAGTATGCAACCTGTTGCATTTTAATGTCATTTAGTGTAAAACATCTTTTGTATGAATCAAGAAAATCGAATTACTATCATACATCTATCATACATCCAGCGCAATGCAGCGCAAGGCGCGACTCAAGTGTTTTTTGCTAGTTTCAGCCCGACGCAGTTATCATTTTCACGTCCTGCGCCACGTTGTTTAAATAGCAAATGCATTTGCGCCCATCTGTTCGCCCATGGGCTGCTGGTCTGAAAACGAGGTGTGTTCTGGCGCATTGATGGCACGTTGCTATGAGGCAATTGAAATAGACTGTGCCATTGACCAACTGAAACCTGGTCTAAAGTAACAAAAAAAAAAAAACAGTCTTTTTGTCATTTAAAGAGTGTGTTAGTAATATGCGCCTATAGTTTCCTCGCTAGAGAAGCGTTCAGTTTTTCCGCTTGCAAATTCTGTCATGTAAATAGCGAATCCGCCATGGTGCGAGCGCAACTGGCCTTTAAAGGGAATGGGAGATGAGACTCTGATTGGTTTTTTGCAAGTTACGCCCAAAACACACTTATTACTCATTAAGTGAATAGGGACAACCCTTTTAGACCATGCGCCGGGCACGCTGACCATTTTTCCCGTCGTTAAACTAGCAAAAGTGGATTCGGACACGGCCTAAGTGCACTTGGGCCGTGCGTTTTAGACCATGTGCTTAGCTCGTTAAAATAGGGCCCAAAGAGTTCATTGGTCACAATGGAATAGGAAGGTCAAGTTGAATCTATTGCATTGTGGTATTACGTATTTCACAGTGCAATGGCAAATGTAGAAGGTCATCTAGTTAGTTTTGCTGTCAGAAAATTCACATAATACACACTGCAGAATTAGTATGAGTAGTATGGTAGTATGCTATTCTGAACATTCAGAGAGAGACACGCCACAAAACGAACCCAATGAAAGTGCAATACACACTCAATACCTCATAAACACTCGTCTGTTCTCACTCGCTCAAGAAGATCATCTGTTCTTCAACTCTGTGTGTTCCGATTGTTTTTCGTGCAAGAAAAGATTCCAGATGATGCAGCGGTTCATAATGTTTCATAATATTTTTACATTGCAGTTTGCATAACTGAGTACTTTGTTCTGTCTCTGTAACACAATGTTCATCTGCCTTCACATCTTAAGAATTGGAACTTTTTTTTTTACCTTGTTTGTTTTTTATACTTTGTTTTTTTGGTTCTCGACTGCATATAATTGTTGATGGAGAATGTGTCAAATGCAGCACTATTTACTATTTATAAGAAAAAAATAAATAAATTGCATTCAAGCTTATTGTTTTGAAATGATTGATTTTTTTAAACCTTTAAAAAAACAAAACAAAACAATGGGATCTTTCTTGTTCATCTTTATCTTTCCCATCTTTTATTTTTTGCTCTCCCTTTTTTCCCCCTTTAATTTTTTTATAGTCCTTCTACATTTTTTTTTGTGTGGAAATAAACAACAAATTGCATTATCTTTCTGGATCACGTCTAACATTTTTAAAATGATTCTGCACCTGTGTAAAACAATAAACCATGTATGAAATGCTGTTTTTGGAATATTAGAATGAGGGTTAAATATAACTATCAGATTTATTCAGCCGTTAACTTCATAGAGCAATTTTATTCATTCAGAAATATATTGAGTCTCATAAACACTCTTTCATGACAAAGTCCTTCTCTCCAGGGAGCTCTTAAAGGGTTAATGACTGAAGCACAGCCTGCTGTAAACCATCAAACACTACAGGGATCTTTCTTTCACTCTTTCTTTCTTTCTTTCTTTTGCTCGTTCACTCTTTCTTTCTTTTGTGCTGTCACTTTTTCTTTTGCTCTTTTTCTTTTTCACTCTTTCTTTCCTTTCACTCTTATACGATTCTTGATTCAAATACTTTTTATTTGCATGGTGAAAGAAATCTTTACATAATATCATCAATAACACTATACAATAAAAAAATTTATAATAACAATAATGAAGAAAATAAAAATCTATCAAAGTGTCTATAGTGAGTGTGGTGGTAGTTCATTCTTTCTTTTGCTCTTTCTTTGTCTCTTTCAGTTTTTCTTTCGCTCTATTTCTTTTTTTTCTTCTTTAGCTATTTCACTCTTTCTTTCTTTTGCTCTTTCACTTTTTCTTTCGCTGACGTACAACCCAGAAGCGCTGCGCTGTTACACTACGTGAACTCACTCAGAGGCCCACACAGAAGAAAATGAATAGTTGAATAAAGTCGTTATTTTTGTTGATTGTTGCGCACAAAAAGTATTCTCGTCACTTGATCAACTTAAGGTTGAGCCACTGTAGTCACTTGGGCTATTTTAACAATGTCTTTACTAACTTTTCTGGGATGGCATATCGATTACCTAGCAGCCGATGCAGAAGTGAGCCAGCTCTCAGATTTCATCAAAAATATCTTAATTTGTGTTCCGAAGATGAACGAAAGTCTTGCGGGGTTGGCATGAGGGTGAGTAATTACTGACAGAATTTTTGGGTGAACTAACCCTTTAAAGGGGTAATTGATTATGATTTCACTTTTCTAACTTTAGTTAGTGTGTAATGTTGCTGTTTGAGCATAAACAACATCTGCAAAGTTACAACGCCCAAAGTTCAAAGCAAAGGAAGATATTTGCTTTTACGTTTACATTTGCTTTTAAAGAAATAGTTTTTCAGGACTACAACAAAAGGCTGGTAGGGACTACAGGACATTCCTCCCGGGTTAGTGACATCACTAACCCTAAAATGTACATAAACCCCGCCCCCGAGAACACACAGTCTATGTTGAGAAGTCTGTACATTTGTGAGTCTGCTCAAGCTGTGGCATCTGTCTTTTCACATGCAATGTACGTAACACAAATGCAATAGCATGTCACTCTGTAGGCATCTTCCAACAGTTCCCATACGAGCGATTTTATAGATTATCATGACAGAATATGCTAATTAAAAAATAGTTAACTCCACATCAGCAACATAAATTTATCAACTAACCATTCAGAAACATCCTGTTGCATTCTACATGTTGTCACTTCTTCTTGAGTCTCTCCATCATTGTCCGACTGTTTAAACGGTTTCTGACATTTTAGTGCTTGTCTGCGTGAGGTAATAGGATCTGCTAACACACGAGCTCTTGAAGCTCCGCCCTCTGTGCCGGGAGCAGCAGCTCATTTGCATTTAAAGGGACACACACAAAACGATGCGTTTTTACAGACACTCAAAAAGGGACAATTTTAACACGCTGTAAAAAATTATCTGTGGGGTATTTTGAGCTAAAACTTTACATACACACTCTGGAGACTTATTTTACATATTGTAAAAAGCCCATTATACCACCCCTTTAAAATCCCCCTGTGGTGAAAATCAAGCTTTAAGATAAACCATGTGTAAATTCATACTGTAAGTCAACACCATTGCTGAGTATTTTCTCGTTAAAACTGCTGTGAATCAAAAACAGTCTCAAAAACGCAGTTTGAAATCGCTTGAAACCAATTACGTCATCATGTGGATCTCTGAGCTGGTGTGAGTGGAGGCGGGGCTAATTTGCATATTCATAGAACCGCATATACTAAATGAGGCAAGGGTGTAGAGTTAAATTCAAGCTATTTTAAGGCATGAAGAAATGTTTATTTTTTTTCAAGGAAAACCATTTAAATGTGTCATTTTGTGTTTCCCAACCTGTTTTTCCTCTTGTGCCAGTCTGAAGTGTGAAACCAGATCAGAAATGTATTCCCATCCACATTAATTCACAAAATGCACAACCATTTTTGGTAACACTTTAGTTTAGGGTCCAATTCTCACTTGCTTAGCCTGCATATTACTAGGATATTGGCTGTTTATTAGTACTTATAAAGCACATATTAATGCTTCATTCTGCATGACCATATTCTACATCCCTTAATCTACCAATACCTAAACTTAACAACCTTACTAACTATTAATAAGCAGTAATTAGGAGTTTATTGAGGCAAAAGTTGAATAAAATCATGAGATCATTAACTAAATGTATCAAATTAATTTTTAATTTTGCCCTCATATTTGTATTTTAATTCCATCAGTTTTGTTTTATAGGCTTTGTCAGAGCAGTTCAAATCTTTCCATCTTTCTGGAGTCTGTTTAAGGATCCCCTGGGGTTGGGAATCGCTGCTTTAAACCATCCTTTGGACATTAAATTTAATGTAGCACATCTTTTTACATTTGTTTTTCACATCCACAAAATCTGGATGGCTATGGAAGTGTCCCTCTCTTTTGCTCGCTTTTCCAGCATGGAGCCTGGTGTCAGACACAATAACATATACTGGAGACAACTTAACCTTTGACCCCTCGCACTCTTTGAAATCAGTAGACAATCACAGCATAGCTGACAGGGCAAGAGTTTCTCCCCACTCCCCCACGTCATTCTGAGACAGACGGCTGAAAGAGGAGAGAAACGGTGAAAAAAAACAAAAAAAAAACAAAACATGAAAGACATGAGACTGTTTCTCGCAGTAACAGATGACGTGGAATTTGGTCAGTTGAACCTTTCGGCTCATGCACAAACATGCAGGACAGAATGTGAGAACAAATAATTCAGGAATTCAAACAACTTTTTGAATGTTTTTCAAAGTCCTGAACAGCTACATCAGTCCTACAGAATTAATCATTACTGAAATATTTACAGCAGTCATTCTGAACTGGACCAGAGCGGCTTGCATGTCTGTTCTGATTGGTCACGGACAGCTTGGAAAAAGATAATGCTGCTAAATGCTAAGTGATAAAATGCAACTAACTATATTATTGTGTATAGTTACAATGGCAAATAAATAGGCTCAGTAACTAAAGGGAGAAAGAAACATGTCCAGTCAAACGCTAATGTGTTAATCTGTCACTTGGAAGAGACTACGGCCAAATTAGACAGATGCCAATGAGTTGCGTCACATGTTCTCATGCTCAAACACCTTCAAAGACTATTGTTTTTTAAATGATTGTTCATGGTAATATTACAGTTTTTTTTCAATTGCTTACACACAATTTCTCAAACTATGGCTCCTTTTCTTACTCTACACACAAAGCCATAAAACACACACGCACAAGATGCAATCTCTTGCAAAATATTCAAAACTATTTTAACTCTTCCAAAAATTGTGTTTTTGTATAGTAACTCTATACACAACAAACCATTAAATGATTAGCCACATACACGTCAAACTACACACAGACGTGAAAAGTGTAAATCATATCTTGCTTGTTCAGTGTGCAATGGAGTGTACAGGAGTTTGTCACATATATATATCTGTGCATATATACACTGTATATACAGTATATTATGCACACTTTACAGTTGATGAACTTTACATTTATTGAAGTGAACTGAATCAACACTGAACTGACTTGAGCTGTATGATGACACTTTTGGCTTGTTAGAGCTGCTTTACAACATCATTTGAATATGTAACTATTGTGAAGTCACTTTGAAACTATTTGTATTGAATAAAGCGCTATAGAAATAAAGGTGATGACTTATGTATATGTATATTCAGAATACATCCACAAAATAAACAGGAATGCTAGGGTGAGACTTTTATTTGTTTCTCAAAACATTGAGGTGTATTTATACACTTAAACAATGCAAGGGGGCAAAATCATTTCTTTCTTAAAATACTGAGTTTTGATTTCTAAGTGGTTATGTATAAGTGTTTTCACACACGATCATTGGGTATAGGTAATCGGGAAATGATTGTGGCATTGGCAATGTTTTCTCAATGAAACACAGTAGCTGTTAGTTTTGAATGATGCGTCTAATGTAGAGAACTGTTTAGCATTTTGCACAAAAAAATATCAAACTGAGTGTAAAGCAGATAATGTGCTTGCAGTTTTGCAGACTTGGTCTGAAGATTAGGTACATGAGAGATGGGTTCACTGAGTGGGCATCAGATACCACTTTTAGTGTGTAGCAATTTTAAAAACGTTTAAAGTTTTTTAAAAAAAACGTGTTTGCATGTGTGGTAAACAATGAGATCTTTATTACTGTATTGCAAATTACATAAAATGCATATGCAGTAAATATCAGTTGTCACTCTATTTCTCCCAAAAATATGTAAAATTATATTTAAACGCTAATTTTAGTTTATATAGCTCTGTTGTTTATATTGAGGGGGGCAAAATATATAATACAATACAAAATACAAAGATCATTGAGAGATGTACAAATAAACATTCCTCAAATGCCTGATACATCATATTTTATATTCAAATTTTAAAGGGTTAGTTCACCCAATTTTTTTTTAATTCTTTCAGTAATTACTCACCTTTATGTCATCCTAACCAGGGGTGCGTTTCCCAAAAGCATCGTGGGCCAACTATGAATGCAATTTCCATTGAACTCTATTGGTAACGACGGAGCTTGCGACCATAGTTGGCTTGAATAAAAAATTGAGAGCTTTCTATCCCTCTATTGACAGCCAATAAGCAGCTGCCACATTTTTATATAAAAAAGTATAAACTATCAATCAGACGACAGAAGGCATGTTGTAGACTGTGTGTGTTCAACAGGTTTATCAGCAAAGTTGATTATACATATTTGGTAGGATTGAATTGGAATTGCATTGCATCCTGCTGCTCAGTGTATAGGCCTACAATACTTTCAGCTGATTTTGTCAGATAATAAATTAAATAAATAGTGATGTTCTGTTGTCAGCTTTAGAAGAGCATGTGGACCATGTAGCCTACTGTATGTTCAGTAGTAGTGGTGGTGCAGGGCCTTTATCACAACATGAATGATAAAGAGGGTTTATCATGGCAGTGAGAGAACAGACAGCATTCCTTTCCAAAAGTGTCCCGCTATCGTTTCTCTCTCTCTATCTCTTTCTTTGGTCATGGCTATGGTGTTCATGCAATAGACCGAAACCCTCACAATCATCAGAGCAGCTCCAGTGGATGAACTTCAGCAGAATCCTATTAAAGTCTCTCTGACATGAAGTTTAAGGAGCAAAACAAGCTGCTTTCGATAATTGAGTGACTCCAGCATGTCCAGGACTGAAGTTGAGTGACAAAAGAAATCAGAAGCCTGAAGAAAATGTCTAACTGAAGAAAAAGAACTTCAATCGCACATTGACATTCTGGAGTAAAACGCCTCCATCAGAGCGGCACGGATAATCTATCCCATACTTCTCCAGCAGCTCCATATCTACTCTTTACATCAGTATCAGCAAGTCTTAGTGAAAATATCAGCGATGTTCATGGACAAACAGTGTATGTTCTGAACTATTGTTTTTACCACAGCTCAAGGTGAAGGAGTCTTTTTGACCTTCTGGAGAACTACAAACAGATGATTTCTTGAAATTCAGTGAAGTTAAAGCATCTGTTTCCTTTCGAGAGATTGAAACCTTGAATCTCATCACATCATTAGTATCAATATGCCTCTAGGTGGCGCAACAATGAACCAAACTTTGCTCCTCGCTCTGCTGGACAGGTGCAGACAAGCCATTCTGAAGGAAATCGAGACGAATCTTCAGGTTTCCCAAGAGAATGCGAACACAACAGCCCCGACATCCACGGCTCCTGTCACAACAAGCAGACGTTCCTATGACAACGCCTACTTCTACATCCTGTTTGTGATGTTCTTCTACTCTTTCCTGGCTCTGACTCTGTTTAAAGGTTTTGTTCAATATGATAAAGGCAAGAAGGATTCCTACGAAGAGTTTATAACCCCCACTGACTCCTCAAAGCAGAAACACAACGCAGGCCCAGTCGCTGACAAAATCGATTTTGAGGAGGAGAACAGCATCTGAGTATCTATATTTCTCATGCATCGGCTGAGATTCTAACAAGAACGCTACCGTTCAAAGTTTGGGGTCAGTGAGATTTTTTTTTTCCAAAGAAATTTCATTCAGCATGTATTAAATTGATCAAAAGTTACAGTAAAGTCTTTTAAATTGTTAAAAATATATTTCAAATAAATGCTGTTTGAACTTTCTATTCATAAAGAGATCCTGAAAAAAAGGATCACGGTTTCCATACGCATTGATAATAATGTTTCTTGAGCAGCCAATCAGCATATTAGAATGATTTCTGAAGGACCATGTGACTGAAGACTGGAGAAATGATGCTGAAAGACATCACAGGGATAAATTACAGTTTAAAATGTAGAAAAATAGAAAACAGTTCATTGTAATATTTCACAATATTATATATAAGCTTATTAGCCTATATATTATATACACTGTAAAAAATGATCGTAATTTGAATGGTAAAAGACTGTAAAAATGCTACAGTGAAAAACTGTTAATTGGTTACAGAAAGTTTCCGTACTATATACGGTAAATAACTGTGATAGATCTAATGGTACATTTAATGTAATTTTACTGTAAAATACCGTTAAATTTACAGTTTTTGAAAGTGAAAAAGAACAACTCATTGTATAATTTACAGTGAAAAACCGTAAATTGACATTCCCACAATTCCCTGTGTGACACTTCACATTTGATGTATTTTTGTTGAAATAACTATGTTTCTTCATAGTTTTTTTCGTTTTTTTCTAATCAGTTATGTACATTAGGGTTTTATGTTACATTTAATGTTGTTAAATTAATGTTTATTGCATTTTTAAAATTTCATGTGTGTTACCGTGATGGTGTTTAATGTTTGTGTGAATGACACTGCAGCTTCTATAGTATTAACTTTCTTGTGGAAGAGCTGCTTGTGATGAGCTTTGATTGATCATGTGACTATCATCACTGCTGTGATTGGTGGTTATCACACTGTTAATTATTTGACTGTAAATTTACAATAAATTGCAGGTTACCAGTTGCATGACTTTCACAGTAGGTTACCGTATCATTTTTACAGTAAATAATTGTGAAATGACAGCTGTTTACTGTGACTTCACAATAATTATGTCGTCATATTACTGTAGAATTACTGTATTTTACTGTGAAATTAGTTAGTGTCTATCGTATTACTGTAATTTAGCAGTAAGCTGCTGTAGAATTACTGTATTTAACTGAATGTCTATACATTACTGTGATTTAGCATGCATTACAATGGTACAAAACAGATATTAATACTTCAATAGGACGGTAAATTCACATTATATCAGATAATAAAATACGGTTTATTACTGTCAATTTTAAGTTAAGTCTGTAAAACCAATAACGGGTTGCTACCGTATTTTTGACGGTAAAGTTCTGGCAACCACAGCTGCCGTTTTTTTTACCGTAAAAATCACGGTTAAATTTTTTACAGTGTATGTTGAACAACAACAATTTAACAGTTACAATTTAATATGTCTATATCAAAAGGCAAAAAATATCTTAGCTAGATTCTACAAACAAGCTTTGCATATAAAACAACAACATTACCTTTTACTGGCTGTAAAATTAATGGAAGAATATGCATGAAATAACAAGATCAAGAAAGGAAACCCAAGGTCTAGGACCAAGGAACAGGACCGGAGCACACAACGTTTTAAATAATTTATTATTGATAAATACCGACTAGTTCATAGACTCCTTTCTATGAAATAACAAGATGTTTTACTTCATCTAAATATGAACATACTGAACCATAAATGTGTCTATGCAAAAAATAGGATGTTTTAAAAAACTGTAAACATTGAATATGGACAGTTTGTCACCTTCAGGACCTGACCTGCATTAAAGTTTAAATGACACTTGTCTGAATGTATGCCAGTCTGGTTTGTGTTCACTTGTTTACTCAATAGGTGATATGGTAATATTTACATAAAAAAAAAATACAACCCCTATATGGCAATCTCCATCTTGTCTTCCCTACTTGAATCAAATAAAACAGTCAATTTATGTTTTTTCGGTGGTTATTTGGCAACACACATTATTTGACACTGTAAAGTTTATGATTTGAAAAAAGTGAACTTAATTTTGAAGTGACCATTTTTAATAGCAAGACCAGCCGTTTCTCTCTCAGTGACCCCTGTGCGCAAACTTACCAGCAATTGCAAGGTGAATTTACAAATTAACAAACGCAGCCCTGTAATTACATTTGTTTTGACAAAATCAGTATTAGGAAGTAAGGTTATACGACGTGTGCTCGAAGGTTTTCTGATGTGGAGAGGTTAGATTTAATCAAGCAGAAGGCAGGAGGCAGGGATGCGGAGCAGGGGACGGTCATGTACGGGATCTGATCCGTGCAGAAAGCGGCGCAGAGAGCGCTCGTCTAATTTCAACCTCCCGCTGACCCCGTGTGATCTTCCAGTGAGCGGCGAGGACGCATGGAACCTTAGACTTTATCGGTTCTGTGAATTAACGTCAATTGCATCTTGCAAGGACGGCGGGGATGCCTTTAATGAGAACATACGCTTTTCATTTTGACGACATTCTCTCGGCCAGATCATGAAAGCCAGATTGAGAGAGAGAGAGAGAGAGAGAGAGAGAGAGAGAGAGAGAGAGAGAGCGCAAGCGGTGTAACCTTCAGTAACGCACCAACAACTTGCTATACGCAGTTTTTAATTTCCTCGAGTTTCCAAAAGCAAATCAAGGGCGCATCATATGATGGTGGTCGGAGCTGGAGATGACGGAGGGACCCGAGCGTCACACTGAAGCTGGAAACGGGTAGGCTACCTACATATAGCATTAGCGAGGACAGGTTAGTTGTGGGTTAGATGTTTTGTAAAAAAAAAAAAAAAAAAAAAAAAAGAGAGAGAGATGAGTACATCACAAATATGAGAAGGTCGCGATTGTGAGATGAAAAGCAAGAAATAAAGTTGAACATAACAGATGGAACAAACACATTCAAAGAGAGAATGTACCAAGATAGGGTTTTCAGTCTTTTAGATGTCACGGACCCTCAAATTTGACCATCCTCGAGTGAGGGACCCCCAATGTCCCCATCCTAAAACTTAAAAGGCTTCTATCTTTGATATACCTACACATACAGTACATATACACATATATACATATACCTATACATACATACATATATATATATATATTTTTTTTTTTTTTGTTATATATATATATATAGCGTATTTATGCAATTTTAATCCCATTTCTATTTATTTTAATCCCATTTCCATTTTTATTTATTTATATTAACCAAAATTGTTATTTATTTATTTATTCTATTCTAATCTAATTTCATCTGTTTAATCATAACTATAGTTATAACTAATCATTTTATTTATTTTAATCTAATTTGTTTATTTATTTATTTTTATACTATTAATTAATTTACATTTTATTTTATTATTATAATGTTTTTTACAATTTTTATCCAGATTTTTCCACAAACCCCCTGTGACTCCCTTGTGGACCCCTGGACCCAGTTTTAAAACCCTGTACTAGAAGGTGTTAAGGAGGAATATTTATTTTTATGTATTTTACATAGTGGCTGATGCCACATGCACATACTAGTTATTATAGATATTACTATAACTGGTAGTAAGGTACTAACCCTGAACCTACCCCTAAACCTAACCTTAACTCATGCAGTTATCTTATATTAACCAGTACTTTCTTTTATTTGTATTAAATTGTAAGTGCATGTACTGTAAAATAAAGTGCAACCCATTTAAGTGCTGTTTTTTTTTTGTGATCAAATGTTTATTGAACAAAAATAAAAGGCCAACAACAAACAACAATACAAAGAATCTAAGTAAAACAAATTAATACACATATATTACAAAACAGAACAGAAACTAGGGGGAATTACTCAAGTTCAGGAGCTCAAATTAACGAGTAAACAGAATTGAATCAAATGAATTTAAATCAGATAGAGTGATCACCTCTGCCAGTCTTTCAGTGACGACAAAGTGTTTTCTCATATGCAGCATTAGCTCGAGCAGTAGATAGCTCTAGAAGAATCACATCCAGAATTATAAGAATCCAATATTAACAGAAAGTGAATGATCAGGGTTTAATACAATAATATTTTTATTTACCGTATGCTTGGAGGGTCGATCTGAGCTGTAAATAGAAGCTGGTAAACCTGAAGGAAGTGCTGTTTGTCTGTCTATATCAGTTGCACATCTGCAGTGGCTTGTTTCCAGCTGTTGGGTCACAGTGGGCCTCTCAGTTTGGCCTCAAGGCAAAAGCTCATTTGGCCGGGTTATAATCCATCATAATCCATTCAGCATCTTCATATTAATATGTGTTTGTACACTATACCAAATCTACCCCACTAAAACTGAAATGTTAAGATGCTGCCTTAAGTTTTTAGGTAAAAACAAACAACAACTCATTTCACAAGTTCTTTGCAACTATATCAAATTAATTTTCCAATGAAACTGAAAACTTTGGAATTATTGCGACAAGTTTAATTTAATGATGGTTTTTCTTTTACACTGCTCTCTTTCTCTGCCAGCAAAGGTTTTTGCACAGTAACCGCAGGAATTCATTCTCTGACGTGTTTGAATGTTGTTAAATCACAGCATGTCTGATTTGAACTGAGTTTAAATTGCAAGAAATTTTTTAATAATAAATATATATAATGAATAAATGAATTATTGAGTGGGTTCATCTCATCACTGATTAGAATTACACACTATGTCTTCAAGATGGTTTGTCAGTTTGCTGGTTTTAGATGGGTTTGGTGTTTTTCAGATGCTTTTTTGATTTTTTCCTGCATAGATGATGGTAAAATCACTGCAAGGAGTGACTTTGAGTGGCTTATTGTAAAATACCTGCAATAACAATCTAATTGAAGACATGCTAAATTTTATTTTTCTAATACATTATAAACATTGTTTCGAAGCAGATTTACAAAAAAAATAAAAAATAAAAAATGTGCTAAACAAATCACAAATCCCCAGTGAACATAATATATGTATATATATTATTACATTATATATATAAACACATGCACACACACACAGAATAATTACGTCTGTGGAAGCAATGACATGTGCAAACACATCCGATGACTTGAGTCTGATGGAATATCAGCGACTGGATATTTGACTGGAGCCCAGAAACTGTTTCTCTGAGGGCAGCTGATATCCTGGGTCAAGAGAGGAGCATCCTGACCCGAGGAAAGGCCCGACCTGTCTTAATTTAATCTATCCGCCCGCTGTTCTTTGAAGACATGTTGAAGCCTGGGGGCAGAGCTGAGCTGACCATCTCACTTCTGTGACCTGCTCATACCTCCACAACTTCAGAGAAGAGCCAAGACAAGCTATCAAAACAAGAGATGTTTTCAGTCGCAAAAAACTGCTTGACTCAAAAGATTATTTTACAGAGAGTGACCATTTTTATTTGACTTCAAGATTGAAAATAATGATGACCACTTTACATTGTGTTTGCATAATTAATAATTCATGGTAACACTTTACAATAAGGTTTCATTAGGTAACATTATAGTTAACTACATTAGTTGACTGACATGAACTAAAAAAACGTGTTAATCTTATTAAGTTCATTTCTACATTTACTAATACATTTTTAAGAATTAAAACGTTGTATCTGTTAATATTAGTTAATGCAATGAACTGACATGAAATATCAGAAATATCAAACTATTGTTTTGAAACAAAGAAAAAGAAAGACTACAATAAATAAATTGTATCACTTTTTTGGGACATGTGGCCATGTTTTTTTCTTGATGAAAGGGGACTTTTAAAGTTTTAAATGTACATTTCACAGTATTTTCTGGTGCATTTGGCTTTGAGTTAGAACTTTTCCAAGAATAAATAATGGTTGCATAATGTGTAAGTAAGTAACGCATTTGATTTTGCACAGAAACATGCATTATCCATAACTCTACAAAACAAAACAATCAGTCTATTGAATTGTGTGACAATATCGTCTTATTTGATTTTAATTTTTAACTTTGTTAACTTTTATTTTTTAGGTAATGATAATAAGATAAGATGAGTTGCAAAGATAAATAGAAAATATATATATAAAAAATATATAACTCAAACTTTACTTAAAACTTAGTAAATGTGTTACTTAGTTTATTATTATTATTATTATGAAATGCTTGTAGAAGAAAAATGAGTTACGTTACTTAGTGACGCACACCAAACGATGTTCTAATACAAGGTTCGTTCTCTAGTGCCATCTAGTGCCATCATTTACACACCGCGCGCGGAGTATTAACCAAACAAACCAAACACGTGGAGGAAGAGCAGATGCAGAAGGTCAGGTAATAATAAACTACTAAAACATTACAGAGGTATTGCTGTTCTAATGTAGTAAAAATTATCTGACGGTGTTATTTCCTACTAATGTTTCGCGCTCGTGCTGCATTCACACTGCTGTTTTGTTTCCTCA
The DNA here is from genome assembly GCF_963993115.1 of Abramis brama. Lineage (NCBI taxonomy): Eukaryota > Metazoa > Chordata > Actinopteri > Cypriniformes > Leuciscidae > Abramis > Abramis brama. The sequence continues at coordinate 8,049,910 of NC_139969.1, forward strand.
TCAAACCCTCGTGGTGGAGAGTGAACTAAAGCCAGAAAGGAAGTAGGTTTATAGATATTCCTGACAGTATTATTATCTAATTTGTGCTGTAGCATGTGTTATGAACGTATTAATGTTAATCAGCACTCCAGATAAGTTCTCCCTCAAATACCAATGATCAAAAAACAATTACTACACTTTATTGTAATTTTCTAAATAATTAATTATTTGCTACCACTGTCAAAAATACAGCGTCTTAAATGTGTAAAAAAAAAGAAAAAAAAGCCAACTATAAAATGGATTATAAATATTTGCATCAGATGTCAATCAAATTTAGGCCTATTTATTACATGTTTCGTTACAAATGTTATTTTTAGTCATGTAGCCTAATGAATCACAAATATTAATAATCTGTTCCAGCTTAGTTTTCTGAAGACATTTACCCAGCACTGGCAACTAATTACCCAGATTTATGCAAACAGTGATGAAATTAGTTAATAATCTAACTAATCTAACTAGTTAAGACTCTGGAGCGAACACACATGTAGATGACTGTGATCATGCTCACATTTTCAGAAAATTATGGAAAATAATTGTATTAGGCATTTATGCAGTTTTAAAATTTTTGAATTCTAATTCATAATACTTACATACGAAATGTAACAGTATGCTACAGTACCTATAACATTTGAAACAGCATTTATTATATATTATCTAGTAACACTTTACAATAAGGTTTCATTTGCTAACATTAGTTAACATGAAATAACAATGAATGACACTTCTAGCATTTGCTAATCTTAGTTAATGTTAATTCAAACACTATCTGTTAACATTAGCTAATGCACTGTGAACTAACATTTTTATGAACTAACATGCTGTAAAATGCTGTAAAAATAAATTGCTCATTCATTCATGTTAACCTTATTGTAAAGTGATACCAATTATCTTATATACATAATTGGGCCACATTCAAATATATATATATATATATATATATATATATTAAATTGATTGATATTTGTTGCAAAGATATATAGAAACTCTAAATTGAATTAAGACTTTAAGAGTTATTTGTGATTAGGCAATCCATGATGTTTCGTTCTCTAGTGCCATCTAGTGCCATCATTTACACACCGCGGAGAATTAAACAAACACCTGGAAGAAGACCAGATGCTGAAGGTCAGTTAATGATTAACTACTAAAAAACAGTGCATTATCACACACATTATTTGCTGCTCTACTATAGTAAATATGATTTGATGTTATGATCAGTGATATTTCTTGCTGATGTTTATCACTCGTGTGCTGCAGTCTTCATATCGCTGTCTCCTCATCAAACTGAGGTGAAGAATGAACTAGTAAAGCCAGAAGGGAAAAAATAGATATCACTGACAGTATTATCTAATATGAGTGTGCTGTATTAATATGAATCATCTCTCAAAATAAGAATCACTTACATCCTGCACAGATTTCCGCATTGCCGCCTCATTGGCTGTGGAGCGAACGCGTATGTGGAAGACTGTGATCGCTCTGATATTCTCTGAAAATTATGGAACATTACACAATATATTTATTACAAGGAATTTATGCATCACTTCAATTCAATTCTATTCTATTCTATTCTATTCTATTCTATTCTATTCTATTCTATTCTATTCTATTCTATTCTATTCTACTGAAATTAGAGTTGAGTATCAAAATGTAAGAAATATCTATGAAATACAAGATATATATTATCATATGCACAGCAAAACAACATGGTTTTGACCACACAATGAATCTAAAATCTCAAATTATTTGCATAAATATAATTTGTATTTGAGCATTTTCAGTAGTTGAACAATAGTATAATGTACCTTTTTGCTGGGGTGTTGAAGAGAATGCAGAGGTTGGTGATGAGGATAATGATGTTGGTGATTGGTTGGTTGTAGGTGAGGTTGATGAAGAAGATGAAGGTGGTGAGGTTGGTGATGAGGATAATGATGTTGGTGATTGGTTGGTTGTAGGTGAGGTTGATGATGAAGATGAAGGTGGTGAGGTTGGTGATGAGGATACTGATGTTGGTGATTGGTTGGTTGTAGGTGAGGTTGAAGGTGAAGAAGATGAAGGAGGTGAGGTTGGTGATGAGGATACTGAGGTTGATGAAGATGATGAAGGTGGTGCTGCTGGTGATGAGGATAATGATATTGGTGATTGGTTGGTTTTAGGTGAGGTTGATGATGAAGAAGATGAAGGTGGTGTGGTTGGTGATGAGGATAATGATGTTGGTGATTGGTTGGTTTTAGGTGAGGTTGATGATGAAGAAGATGAAGGTGGTGTGGTTGGTGATGAGGATACTGATGTTGGTGATTGGTTGGTTGTAGGTGAGGTTGATGATGAAGAAGATGAAGGTGGTGAGGTTGTTGAGTATAATGATGTTGGTGATTGGTTGTTTGTAGGTGAGGTTGATGGTGAAGAAGATGCAGGTGGTGAGGTTGGTGATGAGGATACTGATGTTGGTGATTGGTTGGTTGTAGGTGAGGTTGATGGTGAAGAAGATGGTGGTGGTGAGGTTGGTGATGAGGATACTGTTGTTGATGAAGAAGATGAATGTGGTGAGGTTGGTGATGAGGATAATGATGTTGGTGATTGGTTGGTTGTAGGTGAGGATGGTGAAGAAGATGGTGGTGGTGAGTTTGGTGATGAGGATAATGATGGTGAGGTTGGTGCTAAGGATACTGATGTTGGTGATTGGTTGGTTGTAGGTGAGGTTGATGATGAAGGTGGTGAGTTTGGTGATGAGGATACTGATGTTGGTGATTGGTTGGTTGTAGGTGAGGTTGATGGTGAAGAAGTTGAAGGTGGTGAGGTTGGTGATGAGGATACTGAGGTTGATGAAGAAGATGAAGGTGGTGAGGTTGTTGATGAGGATACTGATGTTGGTGATTGGTTGGTTGTAGGTGAGGTTGATGAAGAAGATGAAGGTGGTGAGGTTGGTGATGAGGATAATGATGTTGTTGATTGGTTGGTTGTAGGTGAGGTTGATGAAGAAGATGAAGGTGGTGAGGTTGGTGATGAAGATAATGATGTTGGTGATAGGTTGGTTGTAGGTGAGGTTGATGATGAAGGTGGTGAGGTTGGTGATGATGATAATGATGTTGGTGATTGGTTGGTTGTAGGTGAGGTTGATGATGAAGAAGATGAAGGTGGTGAGGTTGGTGATGAGGATAATGATGTTGATTGGTTGGTTGTAGGTGAGGTTGACGAAGAAGATGAAGGTGGTGAGGTTGGTGATGAGGATACTGAGGTTGATGAAGAAGATGAAGATGGTGAGGTTGGTGATGAGGATAATGATGTTGGTGATTGGTTGGTTGTAGGTGAGGTTGATGATGAAGAAGATGAAGGTGGTGAGGTTGGTGATGAGGATAATGATGTTGTTGATTGGTTGGTTGTAGGTGAGGTTGACGAAGAAGATGAAGGTGGTGAGGTTGGTGATGAGGATACTGAGGTTGATGAAGAAGATGAAGGTGGTGAGATTGGTGATGAGGATAATGATGGTGATGTTGGTGATGAGGATACTGATGTTGGTGATTGGTTGGTTGTAGGTGAGGTTGATGATGAAGAAGATGAAGGTGGTGAGGTTGTTGAGTATAATGATGTTGGTGATTGGTTGGTTGTAGGTGAGGTTGATGGTGAAGAAGATGGTGGTGGTGAGGATGGTGCTGAGGATACTGATGTTGGTGATTGGTTGGTTGTAGGTGAGGTTGATGATGAAGATGAAGGTGGTGAGTTTGGTGATGAGGATACTGATGTTGGTGATTGGTTGGTTGTAGGTGAGGTTGATGGTGAAGAAGTTGAAGGTGGTGAGGTTGGTGATGAGGATACTGAGGTTGATGGTGAAGAAGTTGAAGGTGGTGAGGTTGGTGATGAGGATACTGAGGTTGATGAAGAAGATGAAGGTGGTGAGGTTGGTGATGCGGATAATGATGTTGATTGGTTGGTTGTAGGTGAGGTTGATGATGAAGGTGGTGAGGTTGGTGATGATGATAATGATGTTGATTGGTTGGTTGTAGGTGAGGTTGACGAAGAAGATGAAGGTGGTGAGGTTGGTGATGAGGATACTGAGGTTGATGAAGAAGATGAAGGTGGTGAGGTTGGTGATGAGGATAATGATGTTGGTGATTGGTTGGTTGTAGGTGAGGTTGATGATGAAGAAGATGAAGGTGGTGAGGTTGGTGATGAGGATAATGATGTTGTTGATTGGTTGGTTGTAGGTGAGGTTGACGAAGAAGATGAAGGTGGTGAGATTGGTGATGAGGATAATGATGGTGACGTTGGTGATGAGGATACTGATGTTGGTGATTGGTTGGTTGTAGGTGAGGTTGATGATGAAGATGATGAAGGTGGTGAGGTTGTTGAGTATAATGATGTTGGTGATTGGTTGGTTGTAGGTGAGGTTGATGGTGAAGAAGATGGTGGTGGTGAGGTTGGTGATGAGGATAATGATGGTGAGTTTGGTGATGAGGATACTGATGTTGGTGATTGGTTGGTTGTAGGTGAGGTTGATGGTGAAGAAGTTGAAGGTGGTGAGGTTGGTGATGAGGATACTGAGGTTGATGAAGAAGATGAAGGTGGTGAGGTTGGTGATGAGGATAATGATGTTGGTGATTGGTTGGTTGTAGGTGAGGTTGATGATGAAGAAGATCGTGGTGGTGAGGTTGGTGATGAGGATAATGTTGGTGAGGTTGGTGATGAGGATACTGATGTTGGTGATTGGTTGGTTGTAGGTGAGGTTGATGATGAAGATGAGGGTGGTGAGGTTGGTGATGAGGATAATGTTGGTGAGGTTGGTGATGAGGATACTGATGTTGGTGATTGGTTGGTTGTAGGTGAGGTTGATGATGAAGATGAAGGTGGTGAGGTTGCTGATGAGGACACTGATGTTGGTGATTGGTTGGTTGTAGGTGAGGTTGATGATGAAGATGAAGCTGGTGAGGATGGTGATGAGGATAATGATGTTGTTGATTGTTTTTTTGTAGGTGAGGTTGATGAAGGAAGTGAAGGTGGTGCTGCTGGTGATGAGGATAATGATGTTGGTGATTGGTTGGTTGTAGGTGAGGTTGATGAAGAAGATGAAGGTGGTGAGGTTGGTGATGAAGATAATGATGTTGGTGATAGGTTGGTTGTAGGTGAGGTTGATGATGAAGGTGGTGAGGTTGGTGATGATGATAATGATGTTGATTGGTTGGTTGTAGGTGAGGTTGACGAAGAAGATGAAGGTGGTGAGGTTGGTGATGAGGATACTGAGGTTGATGAAGAAGATGAAGGTGGTGAGGTTGGTGATGAGGATAATGATGTTGGTGATTGGTTGGTTGTAGGTGAGGTTGATGATGAAGAAGATGAAGGTGGTGAGGTTGGTGATGAGGATAATGATGTTGTTGATTGGTTGGTTGTAGGTGAGGTTGACGAAGAAGATGAAGGTGGTGAGATTGGTGATGAGGATAATGATGGTGACGTTGGTGATGAGGATACTGATGTTGGTGATTGGTTGGTTGTAGGTGAGGTTGATGATGAAGATGATGAAGGTGGTGAGGTTGTTGAGTATAATGATGTTGGTGATTGGTTGTTTGTAGGTGAGGTTGATGGTGAAGAAGATGAAGGTGGTGAGGTTGGTGATGAGGATACTGATGTTGGTGATTGGTTGGTTGTAGGTGAGGTTGATGATGAAGAAGATGAAGGTGGTGAGGTTGGTGATGAGGATACTGATGTGGGTGATTGGTTGTTTGTAGGTGAGGTTGATGGTGAAGAAGATGAAGGTGGTGAGGTTGGTGATGAGGATACTGATGTTGTTGATTGGTTGGTTGTTGGTGAGGTTGATGAACAAGATGAAGGTGGTGAGGTTGGTGATGAGGATACTGAGGTTGATGAAGAAGATGAAGGTGGTGAGGTTGGTGATGAGGATAATGATGGTGAGGTTGGTGATGAGGATACTGATGTTGGTGATTGGTTGGTTGTAGGTGAGGTTGATGATGGAGAAGATGAAGGTGGTGAGGTTGTTGAGGATAATAATGTTGGTGATTTGTTGGTTGTAGAAGAGGTTGATGATGAAGAAGATGGTGGTGAGGTTGGTGATGAGGATAATGATGTTGGTGATTGGTTGGTTGTAGGTGAGGTTGATGAAGAAGATGAAGGTTGTGCGGTTGGTGATGAGGATAATGATGTTGGTGATTGGTTTGTTGTAGGTGAGGTTGGTGATGAGGATAATAATGTTGGTGATTGGTTGGTTGTAGGTGAGGTTGATGATGAAGAAGATGGTGGTGAGGTTGGTGATGAGGATAATGATGTTGGTGATTGGTTTGTTGTAGGTGAGGTTGATGATGAAGATGATGAAGGTGGTGAGGTTGTTGAGTATACTGATGTTGGTGATTGGTTTGTTGTAGGTGAGGTTGATGATGAAGATGAAGGTGGTGAGTTTGGTGATGAGGATACTGATGTTGGTGATTGGTTGGTTGTAGGTGAGGTTGATGGTGAAGAAGATGAAGGTTGTGAGGTTGGTGATGAGGATACTGTTGTTGATGAAGAAGATGAAGGTGGTGAGGTTGGTGATGAGGATACTGATGTTGGTGATTGGTTGGTTGTAGGTGAGGTTGATGGTGAAGAAGTTGAAGTTGGTGAGGTTGGTGATGAGGATACTGAGGTTGATGAAGAAGATGAAGAAGATGAAGGTGGTGAGGTTGGTGATGAGGATAATGATGGTGAGGTTGGTGATGAGGATACTGATGTTGGTGATTGGTTGGTTGTAGGTGAGGTTGATGATGGAGAAGATGAAGGTGGTGAGGTTGTTGAGGATAATAATGTTGGTGATTTGTTGGTTGTAGAAGAGGTTGATGATGAAGAAGATGGTGGTGAGGTTGGTGATGAGGATAATGATGTTGGTGATTGGTTGGTTGTAGGTGAGGTTGATGAAGAAGATGAAGGTTGTGCGGTTGGTGATGAGGATAATGATGTTGGTGATTGGTTTGTTGTAGGTGAGGTTGGTGATGAGGATAATAATGATGGTGATTGGTTGGTTGTAGGTGAGGTTGATGATGAAGAAGATGGTGGTGAGGTTGGTGATGAGGATAATGATGTTGGTGATTGGTTTGTTGTAGGTGAGGTTGATGATGAAGATGATGAAGGTGGTGAGGTTGTTGAGTATAATGATGTTGGTGATTGGTTTGTTGTAGGTGAGGTTGATGATGAAGATGAAGGTGGTGAGTTTGGTGATGAGGATACTGATGTTGGTGATTGGTTGGTTGTAGGTGAGGTTGATGGTGAAGAAGATGAAGGTGGTGAGGTTGGTGATGAGGATACTGTTGTTGATGAAGAAGATGAAGGTGGTGAGGTTGGTGATGAGGATACTGTTGTTGATGAAGAAGATGAAGGTGGTGAGGTTGGTGATGAGGATACTGATGTTGATAATTTGTTTGTTGTATGTGAGGTTGATGATGAAGAAGATGGTGGTGGTGAGGATAATGATGGTGAGGTTGGTGCTGAGGATACTGATGTTGGTGATTGGTTGGTTGTAGGTGAGGTTGATCGTGAAGAAGATGAAGGTGGTAAGGTTGGTGATGAGGATACTGTTGTTGATGAAGAAGATGAAGGTGGTGAGGTTGGTAATGAGGATACTGATGTTGGTGATTGGTTGGTTGTAGGTGAGGTTGATGGTGAAGAAGTTGAAGGTGGTGAGGTTGGTGATGAGGATACTGAGGTTGATGAAGAAGATGAAGAAGATGAAGGTGGTGAGGTTGGTGATGAGGATAATGATGTTGGTGATTGGTTGGTTGTAGGTGAGGTTGATGATGAAGAAGATCGTGGTGGTGAGGTTGGTGATGAGGATAATGTTGGTGAGGTTGGTGATGAGGATACTGATGTTGGTGATTGGTTGGTTGTAGGTGAGGTTGATGATGAAGATGAGGGTGGTGAGGTTGGTGATGATGATAATGATGTTGGTGATTGGTTGGTTGTAGGTGAGGTTGATGATGAAGATGAAGGTGGTGAGGTTGGTGATGAGGATACTGATGTTGGTGATTGGTTGGTTGTAAGTGAGATTGATAGTGAAGAAGATGAAGGTGGTGAGGTTGGTGATGAGGATAATGATGTTGTTGATTGGTTGGTTGTAGGTGAGGTTGATGAAGAAGATGAAGGTGGTGAGGTTGGTGATGAAGATAATGATGTTGGTGATAGGTTGGTTGTAGGTGAGGTTGATGATGAAGGTGGTGAGGTTGGTGATGATGATAATGATGTTGGTGATTGGTTGGTTGTAGGTGAGGTTGATGATGAAGAAGATGAAGGTGGTGAGGTTGGTGATGAGGATAATGATGTTGTTGATTGGTTGGTTGTAGGTGAGGTTGACGAAGAAGATGAAGGTGGTGAGGTTGGTGATGAGGATACTGAGGTTGATGAAGAAGATGAAGGTGGTGAGGTTGGTGATGAGGATAATGATGTTGTTGATTGGTTGGTTGTAGGTGAGGTTGACGAAGAAGATGAAGGTGGTGAGGTTGGTGATGAGGATAATGATGTTGGTGATTGGTTGGTTGTAGGTGAGGTTGATGATGAAGAAGATGAAGGTGGTGAGGTTGGTGATGAGGATAATGATGTTGGTGATTGGTTGGTTGTAGGTGAGGTTGATGGTGAAGAAGATGGTGGTTGTGAGGTTGGTGATGAGGATAATGATGGTGAGTTTGGTGATGAGGATACTGATGTTGGTGATTGGTTGGTTGTAGGTGAGGTTGATGGTGATGGTGAAGAAGTTGAAGGTGGTGAGGTTGGTGATGAGGATACTGAGGTTGATGAAGAAGATGAAGGTGGTGAGGTTGGTGATGAGGATACTGATGTTGGTGATTGGTTGGTTGTGGGTGAGGTTGATGGTGAAGAAGATCGTGGTGAGGTTGCTGATGAGGACACTGATGTTGGTGATTGGTTGGTTGTAGGTGAGGTTGATGAAGAAGATGAAGCTGGTGAAGTTGGTGATGAGGATAATGATGTTGTTGATTGTTTTTTTGTAGGTGAGGTTGATGAAGAAAGTGAAGGTGGTGCTGCTGGTGATGAGGATAATGATGTTGGTGATTGGTTGGTTGTAGGTGAGGTTGATGAAGAAGATGAAGGTGGTGAGGTTGGTGATGAAGATAATGATGTTGGTGATAGGTTGGTTGTAGGTGAGGTTGATGATGAAGGTGGTGAGGTTGGTGATGATGATAATGATGTTGATTGGTTGGTTGTAGGTGAGGTTGACGAAGAAGATGAAGGTGGTGAGGTTGGTGATGAGGATACTGAGGTTGATGAAGAAGATGAAGGTGGTGAGGTTGGTGATGAGGATAATGATGTTGGTGATTGGTTGGTTGTAGGTGAGGTTGATGATGAAGAAGATGAAGGTGGTGAGGTTGGTGATGAGGATAAGGATGTTGTTGATTGGTTGGTTGCAGGTGAGGTTGACGAAGAAGATGAAGGTGGTGAGATTGGTGATGAGGATAATGATGGTGACATTGGTGATGAGGATACTGATGTTGGTGATTGGTTGGTTGTAGGTGAGGTTGATGATGAAGAAGATGAAGGTGGTGAGGTTGTTGAGTATAATGACGTTGGTGATTGGTTGTTCGTAGGTGAGGTTGATGGTGAAGAAGATGAAGGTGGTGAGGTTGGTGATGAGGATACTGATGTTGGTGATTGGTTGGTTGTAGGTGAGGTTGATGATGAAGAAGATGAAGGTGGTGAGGTTGGTGAAGAGGATAATGATGTTGTTGATTGGTTGGTTGTTGGTGAGGTTGACGAAGAAGATGAAGGTGGTGAGGTTGGTGATGAAAATAATGATGGTGAGGTTGGTGATGAGGATACTGATGTTGGTGATTGGTTGGTTGTAGGTGAGGTTGATGATGGAGAAGATGAAGGTGGTGAGGTTGTTGAGGATAATAATGTCGGTGATTGGTTGGTTGTAGGTGAGGTTGATGATGAAGAAGATGGTGGTGAGGTTGGTGATGAGGATAATGATGTTGGTGATTGGTTGGTTGTAGGTGAGGTTGATGAAGAAGATGAAGGTTGTGCGGTTGGTGATGAGGATAATGATGTTGGTGATTGGTTTGTTGTAGGTGAGGTTGATGATGAAGATGAAGGTGGTGAGGTTGGTGATGAGGATACTGAGGTTGATGAAGAAGATGAAGGTGGTGAGGTTGGTGATGAGGATAATGATGTTGGTGATAGGTTGGTTGTAGGTGAGGTTGATGAAGATGATGAAGGTGGTGAGGTTGTTGAGTATAATGATGTTGGTGATTGGTTGTTTGTAGGTGAGGTTGATGAAGAAGATGCAGGTGGTGAGGCTGGTGATGAGGATACTGAAGTTGATAATTTGTTTGTTGTAGGTGAGGTTGATGATGAAGAAGATGGTGGTGGTGAGGATAATGATGGTGAGGTTGGTGCTGAGGATACTGATGTTGGTGATTGGTTGGTTGTAGGTGAGGTTGATGGTGAAGAAGATGAAGGTGGTGAGGTTGGTGATGAGGATACTGTTGTTGATGAAGAAGATGAAGGTGGTGAGGTTGGTGATGAGGATACTGTTGTTGATGAAGAAGATGAAGGTGGTGAGGTTGGTGATGAGGATACTGATGTTGGTGATTGGTTGGTTGTAGGTGAGGTTGATGATGGAGAAGATGAAGGTGGTGAGGTTGTTGAGGATAATAATGTTGGTGATTGGTTGGTTGTAGGCGAGGTTGATGATGAAGAAGATGGTGGTGAGGTTGGTGATGAGGATAATGATGTTGGTGATTGGTTTGTTGTAGGTGAGGTTGATGATGAAGGTGGTGAGGTTGTTGAGTATAATGATGTTGGTGATTGGTTGTTTGTAGGTGAGGTTGATGAAGAAGATGAAGGTGGTGAGGTTGGTGATGAGGATAATGATGTTGGTGATAGGTTGGTTGTAGGTGAGGTTGATGAAGATGATGAAGGTGGTGAGGTTGTTGAGTATAATGATGTTGGTGATTGGTTGTTTGTAGGTGAGGTTGATGAAGAAGATGCAGGTGGTGAGGTTGGTGATGAGGATACTGAAGTTGATAATTTGTTTGTTGTAGGTGAGGTTGATGATGAAGAAGATGGTGGTGGTGAGGATAATGATGGTGAGGTTGGTGCTGAGGATACTGATGTTGGTGATTGGTTGGTTGTAGGTGAGGTTGATGGTGAAGAAGATGATGGTGGTGAGGTTGGTGATGAGGATACTGTTGTTGATGAAGAAGATGAAGGTGGTGAGGTTGGTGATGAGGATACTGATGTTGGTGATTGGTTGGTTGTAGGTGAGGTTGATGATGGAGAAGATGAAGGTGGTGAGGTTGTTGAGGATAATAATGTTGGTGATTGGTTGGTTGTAGGCGAGGTTGATGATGAAGAAGATGGTGGTGAGGTTGGTGATGAGGATAATGATGTTGGTGATTGGTTTGTTGTAGGTGAGGTTGATGATGAAGATGATGAAGGTGGTGAGGTTGTTGAGTATAATGATGTTGGTGATTGGTTGTTTGTAGGTGAGGTTGATGAAGAAGATGAAGGTGGTGAGGTTGGTGATGAGGATACTGATGTTGGTGATTGGTTGGTTGTAGGTGAGGTTGATGGTGAAGAAGTTGAAGGTGGTGAGGTTGGTGACGAGGATACTGAGGTTGATGAAGATGATGAAGGTGGTGAGGTTGTTGAGTATAATGATGTTGGTGATTGGTTGGTTGTAGGTGAGGTTGATGATGAAGATGAAGGTGGTGAGGTTGCTGATGAGGACACTGATGTTGGTGATTGGTTGGTTGTAGGTGAGGTTGATGATGAAGATGAAGCTGGTGAGGTTGGTGATGAGGATAATGATGTTGATTGGTTGTTTGTAGGTGAGGTTGATGAAGAAGGTGAAGGTGGTGCTGCTGGTGATGAGGATAATGATGTTGGTGATTGGTTGGTTGTAGGTGAGGTTGATGATGAAGAAGATGAAGGTGGTGAGGTTAGTGATACGGATTCTGTTGTTGGTGATTGGTTGGTCGTAGGTGAGGTTGATAATGAAGAAGATGAAGGTGGTGAGGTTGGTGATGAGGATAATGATGTTGGTGATTGGTTGTTTGTAGGTGAGGTTGATGAAGAAGATTCAGGTGGTGAGGTTAGTGATACGGATTCTGTTGTTGGTGATTGGTTGGTCGTAGGTGAGGTTGATAATGAAGAAGATGAAGGTGGTAAGGTAGGTGATGATGATAATGATGTTGGTGATTGGTTGGTTGTTGGTGAGGTTGATGATGAAGATGAAGGTGGTGAGGTTGGTGATGAGGATACTGATGTTGGTGATTGGTTGGTTGTAAGTGAGGTTGATGAAGAAGATGAAGGTGGTGAGGTTGGTGATGAGGATAATGATGTTGATTGGTTGGTTGTAGGTGAGGTTGATGAAGAAGATGAAGGTGGTGCAGTTGGTGATGAAGATAATGATGTTGGTGATAGGTTGGTTGTAGGTAAGGTTGATGAAGATGATGAAGGTGGTGAGGTTGTTGATGAGTATAATGATGTTGGTGATTGGTTGTTTGTAGGTGAGGTTGATGAAGAAGATGCAGGTGGTGAGGTTGGTGATGAAGATAATGATATTGGTAATTGGTTGGTTGCAGGTGAGGTTGATGATGAAGATGAAGGTGGTAAGGTTGGTGATGAGGATACTGATGTTGGTGATTGGTTGTTTGTAGGTGAGGTTGATGAAGAAGATGAAGGTGGTGAGGTTGGTGATGAGGATACTGAGGTTGATGAAGATGAAGGTGGTGCGGCTGGTGATGAGGATAATGATGTTGGTGTTTGGTTGGTTTTAGGTGATGTTGATGATAAAGATGATGAAGGTGGTGTGGTTGGTGATGAGGATAATGATGTTGGTGATTGGTTGGCTGTAGGTGAGGTTGATGATGAAGAAGATGAAGGTGGTGAGGTTGGTGATGAGGATAATAATGTTGGTGATTGGTTGATTGTAGGTGAGGATGATGGTGAAGAAGATGAAGGTGGTGAGGTTGGTGATGAGGATAATGATGTTGGTGATTGGTTGGTTGTAGGTGAGGTTGATGAAGAAGATGAAGGTTGTGCGGTTGGTGATGAGGATAATGATGTTGGTGATTGGTTTGTTGTAGGTGAGGTTGATGATGAAGAAGATGAAGGAGGTGAGGTTGTTGAGTATAATGATGTTGGTGATTGATTGTTTGTAGGTGAGGTTGATGAAGAAGATGCAGGTGGTGAGGTTGGTGATGAGGATACTGATGTTGATAATTTGTTTGTTGTAGGTGAGGTTGATGATGAAGAAGATGGTGGTGGTGAGGATAATGATGGTGAGGTTGGTGCTGAGGATACTGATGTTGATGAAGAAGATGAAGGTGGTGAGGTTGGTGATGAGGATAATGATGTTGGTGATTGGTTGGTTGTAGGTGAGGTTGATGGTGAAGAAGATGGTGGTGGTGAGGTTGGTGATGAGGATAATGATGGTGAGGTTGGTGCTGAGGATACTGATGTTGGTGATTGGTTGGTTGTAGGTGAGGTTGATGGTGAAGAAGTTGAAGTTGGTGAGGTTGGTGATGAGGATACTGATGTTGATGAAGAAGATGAAGGTGGTGAGGTTGGTGATGAGGATACTGATGTTGGTGATTGGTTGGCTGTAGGTGAGGTTGATGATGAAGAAGATGAAGGAGGTGAGGTTGTTGAGTATAATGATGTTGGTGATTGGTTGTTTGTAGGTGAGGTTGATGAAGAAGATGCAGGTGGTGAGGTTGGTGATGAGGATACTGATGTTGATAATTTGTTTGTTGTAGGTGAGGTTGATGATGAAGAAGATGGTGGTGGTGAGGATAATGATGGTGAGGTTGTTGTTGAGGATACTGATGTTGGTGATTGGTTGGTTGTAGGTGAGGTTGATGGTGAAGAAGATGAAGGTGGTGAGGTTGGTGATGAGGATACTGTTGTTGATGAAGAAGATGAAGGTGGTGAGGTTGGTGATTGGTTGGTTGTAGGTGAGGTTGATGGTGAAGAAGTTGAAGGTGGTGAGGTTGGTGATGAGGATACTGAGGTTGATGAAGGTGGTGAGGTTGGTGATGAGGATACTGATGTTGGTGATTGGTTGGCTGTAGGTGAGGTTGATGAAGAAGTTGAAGGTGGAGAGGTTGGTGATGAGGATACTGAGGTTGATGAAGAAGATGAAGGTGGTGAGGTTGGTGATGAGGATACTGATGTTGGTGATTGGTTGGTTGTAGGTGAGGTTGATGGTGAAGAAGTTGATGGTGGTGAGGTTGGTGATGAGGATACTGAGGTTGATGAAGAAGATGAAGATGGTGAGGTTGGTGATGAGGATAATGATGTTGGTGATTGGTTGGTTGCAGGTGAGGTTGATGATGAAGAAGATGGAGGTGGTGAGGTTGGTGATGAGGATAATGATGGTGAGGTTGGTGCTGAGGATACTGATGTTGGTGATTGGTTGGTTGTAGGTGAGGTTGATGGTGAAGAAGTTGAAGGTGGTGAGGTTGGTGATGAGGATACTGAGGTTGATGAAGAAGATGAAGGTGGTGAGGTTGGTGATGAGGATACTGATGTTGGTGATTGGTTGGCTGTAGGTGAGGTTGATGAAGAAGTTGAAGGTGGAGAGGTTGGTGATGAGGATACTGAGGTTGATGAAGAAGATGAAGGTGGTGAGGTTGGTGATGAGGATACTGATGTTGGTGATTGGTTGGTTGTAGGTGAGGTTGATGGTGAAGAAGTTGAAGGTGGTGAGGTTGGTGATGAGGATACTGAGGTTGATGAAGAAGATGAAGATGGTGAGGTTGGTGATGAGGATAATGATGTTGGTGATTGGTTGGTTGCAGGTGAGGTTGATGATGAAGAAGATGGAGGTGGTGAGGTTGGTGATGAGGATACTGATGTTGGTGATTGGTTGGTTGTAGGTGAGGTTGATGATGAAGATAAAGGTGGTGAGGTTGCTGATGGGGATAAAGATGTTGTTGATTTGTTGGTTGTAGGTGAGGTAGATGAAGAAGGTGAAGGTGGTGCTGCTGGTGATGAGGATAATGATGTTGGTGATTGGTTGGTTGTAGGTGAGGTTGATGATGAAGAAGATGAAGGTGGTAAGGTAGGTGATGATGACAATGATGTTGGTGATTGGTTGGTTGTTGGTGAGGTTGATGATGAAGATGAAGGTGGTGAGGTTGGTGATGAGGATACTGATGTTGGTGATTGGTTGGTTGTAAGTGAGGTTGATGAAGAAGATGAAGGTGGTGAGGTTGGTGATGAGGATAATGATGTTGTTGATTGGTTGGTTGTAGGTGAGGTTGATGAAGAAGATGAAGGTGGTGCGGTTGGTGATGAAGATAATGATGTTGGTGATAGGTTGGTTGTAGGTAAGGTTGATGAAGATGATGAAGGTGGTGAGGTTGTTGATGAGTATAATGATGTTGGTGATTGGTTGTTTGTAGGTGAGGTTGATGAAGAAGATGCAGGTGGTGAGGTTGGTGATGAAGATAATGATATTGGTAATTGGTTGGTTGCAGGTGAGGTTGATGATGAAGATGAAGGTGGTAAGGTTGGTGATGAGGATACTGATGTTGGTGATTGGTTGGTTGTAGGTGAGGTTGATGGTGAAGAAGATGAAGGAGGTGAGGTTGGTGATGAGGATACTGAGGTTGATGAAGATGAAGGTGGTGCGGCTGGTGATGAGGATAATGATGTTGATGTTTGGTTGGTTTTAGGTGATGTTGATGATAAAGATGATGAAGGTGGTGTGGTTGGTGATGAGGATAATGATGTTGGTGATTGGTTGGCTGTAGGTGAGGTTGATGATGAAGAAGATGAAGGTGGTGAGGTTGGTGATGAGGATAATGATGTTGGTGATTGGTTGATTGTAGGTGAGGATGATGGTGAAGAAGATGAAGGTGGTGAGGTTGGTGATGAGGATAATAATGTTGGTGATTGGTTGGTTGTAGGTGAGGTTGATGATGAAGAAGATGGTGGTGAGGTTGGTGATGAGGATAATGATGTTGGTGATTGGTTTGTTGTAGGTGAGGTTGATGATGAAGAAGATGAAGGAGGTGAGGTTGTTGAGTATAATGATGTTGGTGATTGATTGTTTGTAGGTGAGGTTGATGAAGAAGATGCAGGTGGTGAGGTTGGTGATGAGGATACTGATGTTGATAATTTGTTTGTTGTAGGTGAGGTTGATGATGAAGAAGATGGTGGTGGTGAGGATAATGATGGTGAGGTTGGTGCTGAGGATACTGATGTTGATGAAGAAGATGAAGGTGGTGAGGTTGGTGATGAGGATAATGATGTTGGTGATTGGTTGGTTGTAGGTGAGGTTGATGGTGAAGAAGATGGTGGTGGTGAGGTTGGTGATGAGGATAATGATGGTGAGGTTGGTGCTGAGGATACTGATGTTGGTGATTGGTTGGTTGTAGGTGAGGTTGATGGTGAAGAAGTTGAAGGTGGTGAGGTTGGTGATGAGGATACTGAGGTTGATGAAGAAGATGAAGGTGGTGAGGTTGGTGATGAGGATACTGATGTTGGTGATTGGTTGGCTGTAGGTGAGGTTGATGATGAAGAAGATGAAGGAGGTGAGGTTGTTGAGTATAATGATGTTGGTGATTGGTTGTTTGTAGGTGAGGTTGATGAAGAAGATGCAGGTGGTGAGGTTGGTGATGAGGATACTGATGTTGATAATTTGTTTGTTGTAGGTGAGGTTGATGATGAAGAAGATGGTGGTGGTGAGGATAATGATGGTGAGGTTGGTGATGAGGATAATGATGTTGGTGATTGGTTGGTTGTAGGTGAGGTTGATGGTGAAGAAGATGGTGGTGGTGAAGTTGGTGATGAGGATAATGATGGTGAGGTTGGTGCTGAGGATACTGATGTTGGTGATTGGTTGGTTTTAGGTGAGGTTGATGGTGAAGAAGTTGAAGGTGGTGAGGTTGGTGATGAGGATACTGAGGTTGATGAAGAAGATGAAGGTAGTGAGGTTGGTGATGAGGATACTGATGTTGGTGATTGGTTGGCTGTAGGTGAGGTTGATGAAGAAGTTGAAGATGGTGAGGTTGGTGATGAGGATACTGTGGTTGATGAAGAAGATGAAGGTGGTGAGGTTGGTGATGAGGATACTGATGTTGGTGATTGGTTGGTTGTAGGTGAGGTTGATGGTGAAGAAGTTGAAGGTGGTGAGGAGGTTGGTGATGAGGATACTGAGGTTGATGAAGAAGATGGAGGTGGTGAGGTTGGTGATGAGGATAATGTTGGTGAGGTTGGTGATGAGGATACTGATGTTGGTGATTGGTTGGTTGTAGGTGAGGTTGATGATGAAGATGAAGGTGGTGAGGTTGCTGATGGGGATAAAGATGTTGTTGATTTGTTGGTTGTAGGTGAGGTAGATGAAGAAGGTGAAGGTGGTGCTGCTGGTGATGAGGATAATGATGTTGGTGATTGGTTGGTTGGAGGTGAGGTTGATGATGAAGAAGATGAAGGTGGTGAGGTTGGTGATGAGGATAATGATGTTGGTGATTGGTTGGTCGTAGGTGAGGTTGATGATGAAGAAGATGAAGGTGGTGAGGTTGGTGGTGATGATAATGATGTTGGTGATTGGTTGGTTGTAGGTGAGGTTGATGATGAAGATGAAGGTGGTGAGGTTGGTGATGAGGATACTGATGTTGGTGATTGGTTGGTTGTAAGTGAGGTTGATGATGAAGAAGATGGAGGTGGTGAGGTTGGTGATGAGGATAATGTTGGTGAGGTTGGTGATGAGGATACTAATGTTGGTGATTGGTTGGTTGTAGGTGAGGTTGATGATGAAGATGAAGGTGGTGAGGTTGCTGATGAGGACACTGATGTTGGTGATTGGTTGGTTGTAGGTGAGGTTGATGATGAAGATGAAGCTGGTGAGGTTGGTGATGAGGATAAAGATGTTGTTGATTTGTTGGTTGTAGGTGAGGTAGATGAAAAAGATGAAGGTGGTGAGGTTGGTGGTGATGATAATGATGTTGGTGATTGGTTGGTTGTAGGTGAGGTTGATGATGAAGATGAAGGTATTGAGGTTGGTGATGAGGATACTGATATTGGTGATTGGTTGGTTGTAAGTGAGGTCGATAATGAAGATGATGAAGGTGGTGAGGTTGGTGATGAGGATAATGATGTTGGTGATTGGTTGTTTGTAGGTGAAGTTGATGAAGAAGATGCAGGTGGTGAGGTTGGTGATGAGGATACTGATGTTGGTGATTGGTTGGTTGTAGGTGAGGTTGATGATGAAGATGAAGGTGGTAAGGTTGGTGATGAGGATACTGATGTTGGTGATTGGTTGGTTGTAGGTGAGGTTGATGATGAAGATGAAGGTGGTAAGGTTGGTGATGAGGATACTGATGTTGGTGATTGGTTGGTTGTAGGTGAGGTTGATGGTGAAGAAGATGAAGGAGGTGAGGTTGGTGATGAGGATACTGAGGTTGATGAAGAAGATGAAGGTGGTGAGGTTGGTGATGTGGATAATGATGTTGGTGATTGGTTGGTTGTAGGTGAGGTTGATGGTGAAGAAGATGGTGGTGGTGAGGTTGGTGATGAGGATAATGATGGTGAGGTTGGTGCTGAGGATACTGATGTTGGTGATTGGTTGGTTGTAGGTGAGGTTGATGGTGAAGAAGTTGAAGGTGGTGAGGTTGGTGATGAGGATACTGAGGTTGATGAAGAAGGTGGTGGGGTTGGTGATGAGGATACTGATTTTGGTGATTGGTTGGCTGTAGGTGAGGTTGATGATGAAGAAGTTGAAGGTGGTGAGGTTGGTGATGAGGATACTGAGGTTGATGAAGAAGATGAAGGTGGTGAGGTTGGTGATGAGGATACTGATGTTGGTGATTGGTTGGTTGTAGGTGAGGTTGATGGTGAAGAAGTTGAAGGTGGTGAGGTTGGTGATGAGGATACTGAGGTTGATGAAGAAGATGAGGGTGGTGAGGTTGGTGATGAGGATACTGATGTTGGTGATTGGTTGGTTGTAGGTGAGGTTGATGGTGAAGAAGTTGAAGGTGGTGAGGTCGGTGATGAGGATACTGAGGTTGATGAAGAAGATGAAGATGGTGAGGTTGGTGATGAGGATAATGATGTTGGTGATTGGTTGGTTGCAGGTGAGGTTGATGATGAAGAAGATGGAGGTGGTGAGGTTGGTGATGAGGATAATGTTGGTGAGGTTGGTGATGAGGATACTGATGTTGGTGATTGGTTGGTTGTAGGTGAGGTTGATGATGAAGATGAAGGTGGTGAGGTTGCTGATGGGGATAAAGATGTTGTTGATTTGTTGGTTGTAGGTGAGGTAGATGAAGAAGGTGAAGGTGGTGCTGCTGGTGATGAGGATAATGATGTTGGTGATTGGTTGGTTGGAGGTGAGGTTGATGATGAAGAAGATGAAGGTGGTGAGGTTGGTGATGAGGATAATGATGTTGGTGATTGGTTGGTCGTAGGTGAGGTTGACGATGAAGAAGATGAAGGTGGTGAGGTTGGTGGTGTTGATAATGATGTTGGTGATTGGTTGGTTGTAGGTGAGGTTGATGATGAAGATGAAGGTGGTGAGGTTGGTGATGAGGATACTGATGTTGGTGATTGGTTGGTTGTAAGTGAGGTTGATGATGAAGAAGATGGAGGCGGTGAGGTTGGTGATACAGAGGTTGGTGGAGCTGGTGATGGTGAAGATGATGGTGTGGATGATGGTAGAGAAGTTGGAGATGAGGATGGTGAAGAAGGTGCTAAGGTTGATGATTAAAAAGTTAAATATTAAAAACAGAATTAGATATTTATTTATCAAACAAGTTGTAGTTATATCATTCAATAATTAATTTAGCAAATTGTTGGCTAGTGTTTGTTTCAGAGAAGGACTAAACTGGGACTGTAGTGCCTTCATAGATTCATTTGATCAGTTCCAATGAACTAGTTACTGATTAATGTGGAGATACTAGTGGCCTCTCTAACTTGCAAACACCTGCGGAAATTTGTCTTTTTTCAGGCACTGTTGAGCTGATTCTAGTGGATGTATATTTTATGTTGAGAGTAGTCTTACGTAGCTGGCATGTTTGAATGTAGTCAGCACAGCAGTCTCCGACTGTGACGCAGAACTCATCACAGTAACAATCCTGTGTGCAACCGTCATTCCTGCCTGCACAGCAGAGCACTGTGGGTGCTGAACACAGGGCTGAAAGATACAAGACCCGAGACAGGGCAGAGTTGAGTGCAGCTCTTACAATTATCAAGACATGACAACATCAACAACATATACTTGGGGATCCAAATATAATGGATATATCAAGAGAAAACATCTTTTCACAGTTTTCAAATCAACACTTTTGGCAAGTTTTTACCCCCAATTCCTTCCCCTTGTGGTGCACATTGCAGCTTTGGGGCTATCTGAAATTATACCAACATATCTTCTCATGCAGCGAAGAAAGAATTCAAATTAGTGGCTCTCTTTTAAAGTTTCTGGTGCTTAAAAATACTATTTATATTTAAGTTTGGGGTAAGTAAGAATTTTTATATTATATATAAATATATAAACAAAAATAAAATAAAAATTCTTATATATATATATATATATACACAAAAATAAAATACAAATTCTTACTTACCCCAAACTTTTGAACAGTAGTGTTTGTTACAAAAGCTTTCTATTTCAGATAAATGCTGTTCTTTTGAACTTTCTATTCATCAAAGAATCCTAAAATAAAAATGTAAATAACTGTTTTCAACATTGATAATAATGATAAATGTTTCTTGAGCATCAAATCATCATATTAGAATGATTTCTGAAGAACAATGCAACACTGAAGACTGGAGTAATGATGCTGAAAATTCAGCTTTGATCCCAGGAATAAATTACACTTTACTATACACATAGAAAACAGCTGTTTTAAATTGTAGTAATATTTCACAATATTACAGTTTTTTGTTGTTGTATTTTTAATCAAATAAAATATGTAAAATATTTGTTGACATATTCCAGTTAAAGTTTTTACAGAGTGGAGTTTTGGATTCTCTTTTATCACTCTATAAATCAAAGTAAAATGTTATATAAATCAGGTGAATGATATACGAAACTTTCAGAAGCATAGATAGGAATAAAACTGGTAAGTCTGGTGTATGTAAGTGCTTCTGAAGTGGAAAGAAAATGCCTTTTAAAGATATGCAACTGAAATCTACAGACGCAAATAGATAAAGTGTTATAAAAGAAACAGTTAAATGTAGGCTATACTTTGGATGTTTTCTTTCCACTAGTTAAGAAAGCAAAATAGGCCAAAATCTCAAAATTAACCAATACGTGAAAGTTTCTTTTTACCTGTAGTTTCTCACAGAACATGTGTACACACATGGCAGGTTACCTGTACAGTGTCGTCTGACTTACCTGATACTAGGTTCACGTTTCTTTGGTACAGGAGTAGAAATAGAAGCCAGACGTGGACAGCTAAAACCTTCATTCTCTTCAGGTATGTGTGTCCAGTTCAACTGACTTTCTTGCCATTTAACTGTGTTTTCTACTTGACCGGCTGAGTTTTCTTGAGGCTACATACGGATTGCATCTTGCTCAGCAGGTTTTGTTGTACATCACTGTAATTTGTCATCACGCGTAATAGTCTGAAACTATGACAGGAATGCTGGAAAACAATTATTTAATTGTGATTTTGTTAGTTAAAAAAAGTTAAATAAGCAACAGGACCATCACAGGTTTTATTGAATGAAATTTAAATGTTTATTAAATGCAAGTCATAAACAAGTTTGTCTTGTTTGCAAACACACACACACACACACACACACACACACACACACACACACACACACACACCAACCTCACCATCAAACAACTTTTGACAAAAATAAGTTTGCTAGTTTTCAAATGATAATAGATAGATTTTTGACAATTAAAATAAGCATATGGACATTTTGTGGATGTTCAAACATTAGTGGAACATGTTCATAGTTAATGTAATGGAGGAACTAGGAGACCTTGTGAACTTGAGAAGAAAATTCACTGTGACATTAGGGGGTTAACACCTTATCTATAAAAAGCTGATAAGCATTTTGTTGTACATCATATAATGAAATGACTATGTTAGAGACTGTTATATATAACCGATACTTCCTTGGTAAACAACACCAACACACCCAGCTTCCTAAAGATCTTGCTAAAACTAGTGCGTGTGATTGATGAGTTATGATGATGAGGAGGTCCATATGGACAGGTGCTGTCAGCTGATTGCTTGCCACGTATAAAGTAAGTCTGTTTCAGCTCAAGCCTGAGAATGTTTTTTTAACAGCAAGGACCGCCTGCATTTCAAAGATGAAAGAAGAACAATCATACAGGTGTCAATTATGTTTGTAAAAAACAAACAAAAAACAAAAACAAAAAAACAATAACATTGGCCAACATCACTGGTTCATGAACAGTCTAAAATTGCAAATCAGTAAAGGCTATTTTAACCTAAAACCTCTCTTAACCAATTAAAATGTGATGTAAAACGATGAAAAAAATAAAACACAATAATATTTGTATTATAGGTGACTCACAATATTATAATCAAAAAGCATTTTTAGTTTGATATCTAAAAACAGTTTGCATAATTTCACCTCATAAATGTACAACTGATTAACATGATCACATTTTAGTTTTCTGTCATATACAGTACCAGTCAAAAGTTTGGAAACATTACTATTTTTAATGTTTTTGAAAGAAGTCTCTTATGCTCATCAAGCCTGCAGTTAAAAAAAAAAAAAAAAAAATATTATGAAATATTATTACAATTTAAAATAATGGTTCTCTTTTTTAATATACTTTAAAATGTAGTTTATTTTTGTGATGCAAAACTGAATTTTCATCAGCAAGTACTCCAGTCTTTGGTGTCTTATGATCCTTCAGAAATCATTCTAATATGCTGATTTATGATCAATATTGGAGCTTTTTTCAGGATTATTTGATGAATAAAAAGTTAAAAAGAACTGTATTTATTTAGAATAGAAATCTTTTGTAACAATATACACTACCGTTCAAAAGTTAGGGAACAATAACTTTTTTTTTTTAAAGAAATTAGTACTTTAATTCAACAAGGATGCGTTAAATTGATAAAAGGTGATGGTAACGATTTATATTGTTAGAAATGTTTTTATTTTGAATAAATGCTGTTTTTATGAATAAATGCTGTTAACGTTTTACTCATCAATGAATCCTGAAAAAAGTATTCCAAAAAAATATATTAAACAGCACAACTGTTTCCATCATTGATAATAACTGAGTATCAAATCATCATATTAGAATGATTTCTGAAGGATCATAAGACACCAACGACTGGAGTACTTGCTGATGAAAATTCAGCTTTGCATCACAAAAATAAATTACATTTTAAAATATATTAAAAAAGAGAACCATTATTTTAAATTGTAATAATATTTCATAATATTACTGTTTTTTTTTTTGTTTTTTTTTTAACTGCAGGCTTGATGAGCATAAGAGACTTCTTTCAAAAACATTAAAAATAGTAGTGTTTCCAAACTTTTGACTGGTACTGTACAAGAAGATAGTATATTATGTTTTCTTTGCCTGTATAAAGGCATCTGGAATGGAAGATTGTTTCCACAAAAAAAAAAAAAAAAATGTACGCAATTGTGCAATTGCGAAAATTTTCTGAGAAAAGTTTTTTCTCAGAATTGCAAGTCGCATTTGTGTTATAAAGTCAGACTTGCAAGGGAAAAAAGTCAGAATGGCAGAATATCTCACAATTCAGATTTTTGAATATTGAGATATTCTGCTATTCAGACTTTTTTCCCTTTGCAATTATTACTATATAAAAGTCTCAACTATCTTTTAAATTGTTTTTTTTCCCCCGTGGCGGAAACAAGCTTCCATAATCTGGTGTTCAGATTTTGATGTTGATAAAAAATATTACTCTGACAACTTATGATTAACTTATTTATCTTATTAATAATCCTATTACATAAATTGCACAATATGATTACTAAATTAATCACTCTCACACATAAGATTGCGACGTAAAAATGTTGTGCATTTTCACATTTTGTTATGTTGCAGCCTTATGCTAAAATGCTTTTTAATTAATTTTTTCACATTAAACTACAGTCCATACCCCATAATGAAAAGCAAAAACCAGATTTGGTAAGGCTGATGTGAAAGAAAAAAAAGATTAAGAAAAGCTCTCTACCTTCTTCTTGCTGTGCTTTTGTCATCTGTTGCTTTCCAGTTGTCTCCAAACTCTTTCTTATTTTTTACTTCCTCCCCGTTTGACATTATCATGTTATTTTTGAGTGTATCGTCAGCATTTCCATACGTGTCAGATAGAGTGAACTCTGCAGAGTCAGAAAGAGATTTCACTGCGATGCTTAAGTACTGAAGTTACATAATCTGGCTAAATCTATTTATTACTCTTAACACATTAGGTCAAATAGGTAAAATATTTTCTATAACTTTGATGTTATGGTTTTATTGCATTGAATATATACTGCACATTTTATCAGCTCGTGCATTACCTGAAATAATACTCATGTTCTCTGCAGTTTAAACTACAAAAACGTGTACTAGAAAACTTACTTATGAATAATATTTAGTCCTGCCAAACAATTGTTCTCATTGAATATCCCATTTTACTTGGAAACAACAACAACAACAACAGCGTTACAAAAGTAAACAGGGTTGTGCATCCCAGTGTTCTGCATCACTTTTACATAAACATTATAATAGAAAGTCTTACTTGGTTGGGGGTTGATTGAGTTTGGAGTAGTCAGATGGGGTGCCAGAGTGGTCGAGTCTGAATCTTCTGCGGATGAATCTTATGGAAGCCATTTTCTGCCAAATTTAAATAAATAAATTAAATGATTAAAATGAAAATTAAAACCAGATTAACGATTTCATTACAGAAAACAGTACGCAAAATATGTGACAAAATTGAGAATGAAATTAAATGATTTCATTTTCACAGCATTATCCCTGTCAAATTGAAAAATAAAAAGCAATTGGTGATTTCACATTTCATTTTCACTACAGTCTCGAGGCAAGACTGCCAATATTAAAATGAAAAGCCAAACGTGAAAAAGAAACTACAAATACAGTTTTTACAATGCTCTTTAGTAACGCTCACGCACTAATAGTGACACAATTCAAATACAAATGTAAATTTTCGTTTTCATTTTAATTCCTCTTTTATTTCACAGTTTTCATTTTCGTTTTCATTTTCAAAGACAACCTGCATGCAAATTCTATGTTAATGAGTGGGTGTGGCTTATTCTAGTAAAGGCGCTAGAGACACGCCTTCTGTAAAGCGAAGTCATCGACGTCCGTGTGCATGAGTTGAATGTGTGAAACGAAATTATTTAAATGTGATTATATTGTAATCGAGACGACGAGATATGGCGAAATCTGTTAGGGAGCATTTGCGGGAAGCTGCCGCAGCATTAGAACATGGAAACAACCAGCCTGACCATGTTAGTTATGATGTTAGACTCAGACTAGACCATAATCGATGAGGTTCATTCATGTATTAGGCTGTTTTGGAAATTCAACTATTTGGGTGTACAAAGGTCTTAACACAATTTCTACAACAATTATAGCCAGACAGACATTAATACCCACTGGCTTTAACCGAGGACCTCGGCCAATGTTTCATATTCGCGTCGTGCCTAACAACGCCCTTCAGCCGTGACTTATTCAGATACAGCACTAGCCTGTATCAGTCCGCTGTTTAACTGTTACGTGTCTTTTGGTTATTTTAAGTTTGTGTACAAAAAGAATCACAATGCTGATTTTCATTTCCAGTAACAACTTCTGGATGAGATCGAGAAAGCGAGTGTACCTGCATTTACAGTAGGCTATATAGCATTTTCCTTCAGGTCAGTCCTATATTCATAATAAAAAATCCGTTTGAATGTCCGGTGTGATATCTTGTACTTTTAACAGTTAATGGGGTTGTCCGTGCCTATAGTCATGTCAAATGCGTCTTTCTTCTCCGTGATCACAAGTTTGAGTCATTTCAAAAGTCTTCTCTACTGACTGACTGACTCACTCATCTAATGGAGAAATAATGTAACTTCTTCTGTTGCTTTATGGTCAGGGACTATTTTTTTTTCTCCAGCGGAAGAATTGGCTTTTAGTGATTCATTTTACTTCATGATAGTTGCATAGATACATATGTTTCGGGATTAATATTTGTATTGCGTGGTAACCGTTTTATAAAAGCAATAAGGTAGCCTACTCCAGGCTAGTGCTGTATCTGAATAAGTCACGGCTGAAGGGCGTTGTTAGGCACGACGCGAATATGAAACATTGGCCGAGGTTCTCGGTTAAAGCCAGTGGGTATTAATGTCTGGCTATAATTGTTGTAGAAATTGTGTTACTAAGACTTCTGTACACCCAAATAGTTGAATTTCCAAAACAGCCTAATACATGAATGAACCTCAGTGATTATGGTCTAGTCTGAGTCTAACATCATAACTAACATGGTCAGGCTGGTTGTTTCCATGTTCTAATGCTGCGGCAGCTTCCCGCAAAAGCTCACTAACAGATTTCGCCATATCTCGTCGTCTCGATTACAATATAATCACATTTAAATAATTTCGTTTCACACATTCAACTCATGCACACGGGACGTCGATGACTTCGCTTTACAGAAGGCGTGTCTCTAGCGCCGTTACTAGAATAAGCCACACCCACTCATTAACATATAATTTGCATGCAGGTTGTCTTTGAAAATGAAAACGAAAATGAAAACTGTGAAATAAAAGAGGAATTAAAATGAAAACGAAAATTTACATTTGTATTTGAATTGTGTCACTATTATTGCGTGAGTGTTACTAAAGAGCATTGTAAAAACTGTATTTGTAGTTTCTTTTTCACGTTTGGCTTTTCATTTTAATATTGGCAGTCTTGCCTCGAGACTGTAGTGAAAATGAAATGTGAAATCACCAATTGCATTTTATTTTTCAATTTGACAGGGATAATGCTGTGAAAATGAAATCATTTAATTTCATTCTCAATTTTGTCACATATTTTGCGTACTGTTTTCTGTAATGAAATCGTTATTCTGGTTTTAATTTTCATTTTAATCATTTAATTTATTTATTTAAATTTGGCAGAAAATGGCTTCCATAGAATCTGCCAATGAGATCAAATCAAATGAACTGAAGCTTGCTTTGATCATGTAATATAAAAAATTCTAAAGGATTATGTAAATAAATGAATATCCAGTTAACAACAGCATTTCTGAAGTAGAGTAAGCTAAAAATGGTCCGTGGTCACGGATCATGCCGCAAAAAAATAATCAGATTCAAAATATGTTTGTAGATCAGTCTGTAATAGATTTATATCTACAAAACTTACAATCACATGCACCATACATTATTGTCACATCATCTATGGCCACATCTGAGCGTTGATTTGAGCCCCTGATGCCTTCTATGATGACCTGAAACAGTCCATATTAGAGTATTAACAAACAGTCTTTCATCCATCATGTTTGCTTATGCAATTAATTTTGTTCTCTGAATTCATTAACAAGTAGAATGCGTTGATGTCATATCAACACACAGTAACTTACCTGGAATGGCTGTTGTGGTTGGATTTCAACCTGGCCTTGGTACCAGCTGTTGCCCTGGTTGTTGGCTCTGGACCATATTTTGATGGCGCGGTTGTTCTCATATATGTAGAGGTTGAGAGGCATAGCATTTGCCAGGCCGTACATGTGGAACCAGAAACTCAAACACTGCCTGCCGGAAGTTTTGCAGACCGGACTCATCATTCGGGCTGAGTCGCCATGGACCACACTATCCCCCTCAATATACATGTAAAAGCCACCTATATAGAACAGTCCGAGAAGTGAATGAGACAGTAAACCCAGTTTTCAGTTGTTTTACCCAGGTATTGACTGGGACACAGATCCAATGTCTTCATGAAATCTGCTCCACAGAATTCCAACAGAATCCCATAGTCTACTTCATATTTTATGAACCAATTTTCCCAGCAAACTTACTTCCTGTGGTGTGGTCACTGGGTGGTCCAGTGAAGTTTGATGGGGTTGTCCCTGACCATCTGGTCCAATCAAAACAGTCTTGGATAAGTTGTTCCCACCCACATTCATCCTGATCAAAGTTACAGCTTCACAGGCAACCTGTATGATGACTAAGGAATTAAAAATTGTATATACACTGCTCGGCCAAAAAAAAAAAAAAAAAAAATCACTGTTTGGATTTAAATAGGCAAGGGCTTAAATTCATTGAAAGTCTTGTAGCGTCTGGACCAATCAGACACACACAAATTATTCATTATATTTAATCAATAATCCAGCAAACTTACTCTCCCAACAAAGGCCTATGAAACTTCCCCCAAAACTAACATCACAAGTGAAGCTAACACACTGGCAGAACCCGGTGTCCTGTTACAGGACACATTGAGACTGATAAGAGTTTTACGACCCCAAAAGAAAATTCCAGAGAGCTGTGACTCTCACTTAATTCTTGATGAGAAAGAGAAATAAACCCTCTTAATCCTATATATTCTATATATATAAATACTTGAGAAATATATAAACGTATCTAATTTTCCCATCTCATGATTTTTTGTGGTTTGGCCTATGTATTCTTGTAAACTCTATTGGGGTTAATATTTAAGACTTTGCATACTATGGTTTACCAAAATCATATGTGTGGCATGTTTGGTCTCTATAAACTCCGATCTTTGTTTCCCATTTGTTAATTTATATTACATTTTGCTAACTTTGTGACGCATTAGTATTATAAGAATCTTGAAGATTCTTTTCTTAAACACCCAATGAAATTACAAATTCAAATGCCCTGCTAGAACACAATGGGTCGTAAAATTTTCCTCCAAAGGGAAATCTTCTCATTGGCACACACACCCCCAGAGGGTGTGACATCTTCACGCTTTTAAAAATCACTGATCACAAGATCAGCACTCTCTAGTCCCTTTCTGAAATGCTGACGTGAAGATGATGCTGAACTAGAGGTTTCTAAGGACCCCCAAGCTTGTGCCAGGCTGCGGCCTTGTTTTTCCATTCACTAAAGATCCTCTGACTCCCACTGGTTCTCTCTCATCAAGACCACATCAGCAAAGATCATCTGGAGCCTCAACAAATTGCATCAGGACAGTTTAATTCAAACGGGCGAGACATGCAAGTATCAAACTTAGTCTCATTATTTGATACATTAAGTATCCTTACCCCTTTTAAAGAAGGGCGTGTTAGAACTAAACTGATGGTTTACTCAAGGCTGTTGATCTGCTGAATTTCAAACAATGCTATAACTTCTTGCTTTCCTGTATTCTGCTTCAGCTCTCTTTCCCTTGGTAAACTGTATGTATGTGTATGTTAGGGTAGTTTACGTGTTAGTTAATAAAGTCTTGTTCATGTCACACGTAAAGTTGTCCATGTCTCCAGCTCATCTGGAGTCTCTAATCATAGATCTTGACTACTTGCTCTTAGTAGTATGTAAAGTAAGAAAGATGTCCCATGCCCGGGAAATGTACATTTCTTAGAATTAATAAACAATTAACACTTGAGTGTTCACGGGACAAACAGGTTAATTGATTGTAAAATTAATTTACAACATTAAGTTAATTGTATTAACTGATCCAAATATTAATAATCAATTATAACCAGTTATTATTGATTATTAATATTTCGTATAGAGCTAATTTGCTACAATATATTGAAAATGGATTATAAATATTTTAAGACTCCACTGCATCAGATGGATCAATGCCAATCAAATTTAGGCCTATTTATTGTTAAGTTACAAATGTTATTTTTTAGACATGTAGCCTAATGAATCACAAATATTAATAATCTGTTCCAGCTTAGTTTTCAGAAGATGTTTACCCAGCACTGGCAACTAATTACCCAGATTTATGCAAACAGATTTATGCAAGCATTGCCCCGTCAATGACTCTGGAGCGAACACACATGTACAGTAGATGACTGTGATCATGCTCACATTTTCAGAAAATTATGGAAAATAATTTTATTAGGCATTTATGCAGAATGTAACAGTATGCTACAGTACCTCTAACTTTTGAAACTGCATTTATTATATATTATCTAGTAACACTTTACAATAATGTTTCATTTGCTAACATTAGTTAACATGAAATAACAATGAATAACACTTATACCATTTGTTAATCTTAGTTATTAATGTTAATTCAAACATTATCTGTTAACATTAGTTAATGCACTGTGAACTAACATTTTTATGAACTAACAGTAACATGTTTATAAATGCTGTAAAAATAAATTGCTCATTCATTCATGTTAACCTTATTGTAAAGTGAATTAACTTAAGATATACATCATTGGGCCACATTAAAATATATATAATATAAATATAATATATATAATAATAATATATTAAATTGATTGATATTTGTTGCAAAGATATATAGAAACTCTAAATTGAATTAAGACTTTAAGGGCCCTATTTTAACGATCTGAAACGCAAGTGTCAAAGCGCAAAGCGCAAGTAACTTTGTGGGCGGGTCTTGGCGCTGTTGCTATTTTCCCAGCGGGATAAATGACTCTTGCGCCAGGCGCAAATCTAAAATGGGTTGGTCTGAAGTAGCTTCATTATTCATAGGTGTGGTTTGGGCGTAACGTGAAATAAACCAATCAGAGCGTCATCTCACATTCCCTTTAAGAGCAGACGCGCTTTGCTCTAAAGCGGATTCCTATTATAACGGCGGATTTGCCAGACGCGCAAAGGAGAGCAACGCTCTCGTCAGGGACGTCGTCAGGGACGTTGGGGATCTATCAATCTATCAATAATGTATGATTTGCAAAAATGAAAACTGCTGCTTCTGTGTAGATGAGATAATCAAATATGCGCGTTGTGCACATGCTACATTGATTATGGCCAAGCATGCGCCCTTAAAATAGCATATGAATAACATGCGCAACGCGCCACTGACTTTAAACTATTTTTTCCTGGTTAGTGGCGCAATTGTTTTCTAAACCTGCAAAATAGCATGAAGGAACGTTTGCGCCGGAACACGCCTCCTTTTTTGCGCTGAACCGCCCAGGGAGCGCAAGTTCATTCCCTAGTTTAGCGACGTGCTTCTGTGGAGGGAAAAGCGCGCTTTGCGCGGGTGCAAAATAGGAACGATACATGCGTCAGTGTACAAAGTCAATTGCGCTGGGTGCAAGATAGGGCCCTAAGAGTTATTTGTGATTAGGCAATCCATGATGTTTTGTTCTCTAGTGCCATCTAGTGCCATCATTTACACACCGCGGAGAATTAAACAAACACCTGGAAGAAGACCAGATGCTGAAGGTCAGTTAATGATTAACTACTAAAAAACAGTGCATTATCACACACATTATTTGCTGCTCTACTATAGTAAATATGATTTGATGTTATGATCAGTGATATTTCTTGCTGATGTTTATCACTCGTGTGCTGCAGTCTTCACATCGCTGTCTCCTCATCAAACTGAGGTGAAGAATGAACTAGTAAAGCCAGAAAGGAAAAAAAAAATAGATATCACTGACAGTATTATCTAATATGAGTGTGCTGTATTAATATGAATCATCTCTCAAAATAGGAATCACTTACATCCTGCACAGATTTCCGCATTGCCGCCTCATTGGCTGTGGAGCGAACGCGTATGTGGAAGACTGTGATCGCTCTGATATTCTCTGAAAAATATGGAACATTACACAATATATTTATTTATGCATCACTTTGCATATTCAATTCTATTCAATTCTATTCTATTCTATTTTACTGAAATTAGAGCAGAGTATTAAAATGTAAGAAATGTCTATGAAATACAAGATATATTTATTATCATATGCACAGTAAAACACCACAGTTTTGACTACACAATGAATCTAAAATCATAAAATTTGCATAAATATAATTTGCATGTGAGCATTTTCAGTAGTTGAACAATGATATAATGCACCTTTCTGCTGGGGTGTTGAAGAGAATGCAGAGGTTGAAGGTGGTGAGGTTGGTGATGAAGATGATGTTGGTGATTGGTTGGTTGTAGGTGAGGTTGATGATGAAGATGAAGGTGGTGAGATGGGTGATGAAGATAATGATGTTGGTGATTGGTTGGTTGTAGGTGAGGTTGATGATGAAGAAGATGAATGCGGTGAGGTTGGTGATACAGAGGTTGGTAAAGGTGGTGATGGTGAAGATGATGGTGTGTATGATGAAGATGGTAGAGAAGTTGGAGATGAGGATGGTGAAGAAGGTGCTAAGATTGATGATAAAAAAGTTTAATAAATATTAAAAACAATTAAATCCATGGTTGTAGTGGTAACACTTTAGAATAAGGTTCCTTCGTTAATGAATAACTACAAAGGAACAAATGAGTAACACAATATTAACAATCTAGTAACTACTATTAACTAACAAGAAACTCTGATTAACGAATTAGTAAGTAATAGCACACAGATGAAAGTGTTAGTTCACTGTGAACTAACACTTTCATCTGTAACTATGAAACTTTTCATCTGTAATTATGAAACCTTTTCAGTAGTTCTCTGGGAAGCATTAAAAAATAGTATACTATTTTTTTTAATGCTTCCAAGAGAACTACTGAAAAAGTTTCATAATTCATGCAAAACTAATCAATAACTAATGCAGGACAAATGTCTAGCACTACATTAACATTTTAACTGCTATTGTAAACAAATACACAAGGTTATTTGCATTATCAATAGCATAGCAGACTTATGATTTGAGAAAGTTGTCAATAATTAGCCTATGCTGTCATATAGCAAAAATTAGCTAGCTCATATATACGTGTGTGTGTGTGTGTGTATATATTGTGAATGATTAGAAGATTCTACACTTTAGGATTGGCTTTTCATTACTACTGTAAGAATCATGGTAACTAACTAGTAATGACTCAAGTGTTACATGCATACTTCTATGGGAATTACTAATTATTTGGATCCGTATTATAAAGTGAAGATCATGGTAACTAACTAGTTACTGAAGTCATTTTAAGCTTTTGAGGTTTTTGGTGAAGTTTTAGATATATAATTCCGATAGAATTTATGTAGTAACACTCGAGTCATTACTAGTTAGTTACCATGATTCTTACAGTAGTTACTAATGAAAAGCCAATCCTAAAGTGTAGAATCTTCTAATCATTCACAAGATATTCACACACACACACACACACACACACACACACACACACACACACACGTATATATGAGCTAGCTAATTTTTGCTATATGACAGCATAGGCTAATTATTGACAGCTTTCTCAAATCATAAGTCTGCTATGCTATTACATATTGATAACGTAAATAACCTTGTGTATTTGTTTACTATAGCAGTTAAAATGTTAATGTAGTGCTAGACATTTGTTCTGCATTAGTTATTGATTAGTTTTGCATGAATTATGATTTTTCAGTAGTTATCTGGGAAGCATTAAACAAATAATAGTTATTGATTAGTTAATGGTGAACTAACACTTTCATCTGTGTGCTATTACTTACTAATTCGTTAATTAGAGTTTCTTGTTAGTTAATAGTAGTTACTAGATTGTTAATATTGTGTTACTCATTTGTTCCTTTGTAGTTATTCATTAACGAAGGAACCTTATTCTAAAGTGTTATACCGTTGTAGTTATATCATTCATTAATTAATTTAGCTAAATTAGTTGTCTAGCGTTTGTTTCAGAGAAGGACTAAACTGGGACTCTAGTGTGTTCATAGATACATCAGTTCTAATTAACTAGTTACTGATTAATGTGGAGATACTAGTGCCCTCTCTAACTTGCAAACACCTGTGGAAAGAAATGTTGCAAATTTGTCTTTTTTCAGGCACTGTTGAGCTGATTCTAGTGGATGTATATTTTATGTAGAGAGTAGTCTTACGTAGCTGGCATGTTTGAATGTAGTCAGCACAGCAGTCTCCACTTGTGACGCAGAACTCATCACAGTAACAATCCTGTGTGCAACCGTCATTCCTGCCTGCACAGCAGAGCACTGTGGGTGCTGAACACAGGGCTGAAAGATACAAGACATGAACACAGAATGTAACAAAGATGTGTATCCTGGGCTAATCTGGGACTTTCCATTTCTAAAATTACACATCTGATTCTAAAATGGTTTTGGCTGTACAGCAGCTCTAGAAGAAAGTCATTGTCCAGCTTAAGTAAGTTTTTGATTGATTATTTTCCGTTATAAAAATCATTAGTTGTTAAGTTAAGTTTTAACTGAAAACAGAAAACAGAAAACTTTAAATGTGTTCTGGCTGTTCTGGTGTTTTGGTGGCCTGAGAATCCAAACTTTGAAATAGGTTTCAAAATGCAGGTTTTAAAAACTAGTTTTGAAACCAATACCATTATCTTCGTGTAAACTTCAAAAACATGAATCTGTGAAAACGGTGATGGCATGCACGTCTATTACACGTTTAGTCTACAGGCATGCATGTGTAGTCTTTCTTTACAAAGTGACATAGCCAATTACTTGCCAAAAAAGTTGATGAGGTAAACAGTAACGTACACAGATAGCGGCTGAGGTACCCCCAAACTCCGCCCACGCTACTTTATTGACATTCCTCATTTGCATTTGATTTATCATTTCCGGCTTCCATTTGAGCATTTGATTTATCATTTGCAATGTGCGTTTGAGCATTTGATTTGCCATTTTCGATGTGCGTTTGAGCATTTGATTTATAATTTGAGCATTTGATTTATGATTTGAGCATTGACTTATAGATTTAATTATGACAGGTTTATACTGGGTTGATAATAAAAATTAAAAATCAAATCCGAATGAGGAAATGAAATTGCATTTGAGCATTTGATTTATCATTTGTGCAGTGGCAGCCATATTGAGAGTTTGATTTATTATTTAATATTTTGACCATTTGATTTATCATTTGAACAGTTGTTTTGAGACTTTGATTTATTATTTGATCTTTTTAAGCATTTTAATTTTAATTATGTTAGGAAAAAAACATACACAAGAGCTCTTGAAGCTCTGCCCTCATTGCAGCAGCTTATTTGCATTTAAAGGGACACACACACACACACACACACACACACACAAAAGGCACGTTTTTGCTCACCCTCAAAAAGTAACAATTTTAACCTGCTATATAAAAATATCTGTGGGGTATTTTGAGCTAAAACTTCACATACACACTCTGTTGGGAAAGTTCACTTTCTACATGAACTATTTCAAAGTTCAGTTCACAAATTTTAAAATGAACTAGTTCAAATTTTGAACTAAGTTCACAGTTCCAAAAATGAACTAGTTCATAGTTCTTTTTTTCCATATGTTGCTGCGAGCTATTGTTTTTCAAAATTATTGCCACAGCCCATATAGAACCACAGACAGCAATTATTTTATCAGTTTTAACACTGAAGCTATGCGTCAGATTTCATCTTCATATCCAATTTTGAATCCTTATCCAACCAGGGTTTGCATTAGCATTGAGGGGACAGCATTTCCCCATTGTTGCTTTGACGCTTTGTTGCTGTCCATTCAGTTCATCCACACTAGTAGCAGCTGCAGCTGCAGGAAAAACGTGCTTCTTGAATGGTCTTTTTAAATGAGGATTTATTAAAAGAAAAACAGGACAGTAGTCCTTACAAATGTTTTTCAATTTTTAATAATTTTCCATTTCAAATTCCATTTCAGTACATACTAAAAATGAATACTGGAATCCTGGAAAAATATACCAGGCAGCGGTTCAAAGTTTGCACAGATAGCCTATGTAAGATTTTTCCCATCCTCACCGACCTTGTCATAAAACTCGTTTAAATGATCATACGACGCCTCCTTGCTGATTTGCCGCCATGTCGCCTATGCTGCTTTTTGTTTTGATTACGCATGCGGCGGTGCGACACTGGTGACTGTGTTGCCAGATTGGGTGTTTTTTCCGCTACATTTTAAGGCCTGTTTACGGAGTGTTTTAGCCGGGTTTTCGCCTGGAAGGTTCTACAGAAATCTGTCATCCTATTGAACGAAGTTAAACTGAGAGAGCGTGCCGCTCACAGAAACCAGAATGAACAAGTTCACTACGTTCATCAGGCAGTAATACAGTCAGTAGCCTACGTTCAGTTCACGTTCGCCCAAAATATGAACGAGTTCATGAACTATCGTTCAATGAACGCGTTCAGGCACAACAGTGCTGGGAACATCAAAGACTTATTTTACATCTTGTGAAAAGGGCATTATAGCCTACCACCCCTTTAAGTAAAACATGCAGAACACATCAACAACATATACATTTCTTAGTAAAATCGGACTAATCAAACTAATTTAAAAACTATAAGATGTGTAATTTTGTACTGTAAATAAATGCACTTTAATTATTATTTAGAATCCAAAATGATTTTATGACCATATGTAGCCTACCAACTGCATAAAAAACTGAAATAATTTAAACCTTTAATACCTATGGAATATGACTTAACATACTACTTAATGTTAATATACTTAACATACTATTAATACTTTTTCATATTTTAATATTGTGCATAAAAATAGAATACATCAATATTCAAGTCCACTGCTCTCTTTCACAAAAAATATGTCCAATTTTAATAGTTTTTTTCATATATAAAAATGATTCTAACGTCTTCTGAATTGGATATTTAAAAACTGTTTATTTTTATCCTTCTAAACAAACTTCTCATACAAACAACCACAATATATATGTCACAAGCAGTCACAAGAATAACACAAAATGATGGACCACTTGTTTTAAGTTCCTGCTAGTTTTTTTGTTTGCTGTGTTTCTCATATAACTTTATCTGGAGCACACCTGAAGATCTTACCTGAAACCTGGTTTCTGTCATTTTGGACCAGGAACAATAAGAGAAGCCATTTGAGCAGAGCACATGAGACCTTCATCTTCCTGCTGAGTGTATGGTGGTTTTATTGTTTTTTGAGTCAAGCATCAGTGAAATACACACCCAGCCACCAGCAGAAGCACAATTTCCTTGTACTACTGTGAATCAAGTTCAGCTATGGAAAATTAGGAATTTAACATTCAAAGGGGTTTTCCCATGCCTTCAAAGCAGAATACTAATCTTCCTAGGAGAAGAGTGCAAGAAAACTCTTCTACTGAACACTGCTGTAAAAATAATTTTTACCTGAATGATGATACCTGAATTTTATGTTCCTCACACAAAGCTATTGCATGCAATTATTGGACAAAAAACTTCCTCACGTAACAACTATAACAGTTGATGGTTGCTCTGTAAAGTCTTCGTCGTCGGTTAGGAACCTGGGTGCTCTTTGATACCAATCTTTCATATGAAGTCACGTGTCTAGTATCTAAAGCCGCATTCTTCCATCTTAAAGATATATCTAAAATATGTCATATGCTCTCATTGAAAAATGCGGAACAATTAGTTCATGCGTTCATGACTTCATTATTGAAATGCTATTACGGGTGGTTGCCCTGCACTCTTAATAAACAAATTACAGCTGATCCAAAACGCAGCAGCTAGAATACTTACCAGAACCAGAAAGTATGACCATATTAGCCCGGTTCTGTCAACACTGCATTGGCTCCTTATTAAACATTGTATACATTTTAAAATATTGCTGATTACTTACAAAGCACTAAATGGTTTAGCTCCGCAGTAGCCTACTTGAGCGAGCTCTTAACGCATTATAGTCCTTCACATCTATTGCAATCTCAAAATTCCGGCCAGTTGATAATACCTATCAAAATCGACTGCTGGCGGTAGATCCTTTTCCTATTTAGCACCAAAACTTTGGAACAGTCTTCCTAACATTGTCCGGGAAGCAGACACACACTGTCAGTTCAAAGCTAGACTAAAAACACATCTGTTTGACCTAGCATACACGTAACACATTATAGACTTCTTTAATTCAATATTAGGCTGAATAGTTCAGGTCAGCCGCTACCGGGAACACTTCTCGTTACATCATAAGAAGAATGGCGTCTACGCTAATATTAGTCTCTCTGTTTATCCCGAGGTTAGCTGCAGTCTGCCGGATGTATCCAGATCTGATTAAGGCTGGTTTGTAGGGAAGGACTACACACCTGCGCACATATATTCAAATGTGCATACCTATAGACTGAACTCGTAATATGCATGTGCACGCCATCAGTGTTCTCACTGGTTCACGTTTTTGAAGTTTGCGCAGAAAGAACTTAATTGTTTTCTGTTAAAACGGTGTCGTGTTAGCGGCCCCTAAGTTAATATAACTAATGATCATTGCAACTGAAGTGAATCAATCAAACCTAACTTTAGCTGGACAATAACTTTATTCTTGAGCTGGTGTAAAGCCAAAACAATCTATGTTACTTTAATTTCCTATTATCAGTGTAAAACTGCTTTGGAACAATCTACATTGTTAAAAGCGTTATATAAATGAAGATGACTTGACTTGGCATGACTTGAGAAAACATGGAACATAGCAAGGGTATTTGGAATTATTCACATAACACAAAACATTTTTATGGGTGCATTCTTTGGAGCATTCCACTTATCATTTTCTGATGCCAAGTGTCATGGCAGAACATGCATGCCAGGCTGCAGGTAAGAGGAAACTATCTAAAGAAAACAAGAGTGTGGTGTGTGTGGAAAGATTACAAAATGCTCTGAAGCATTTATATATAACTTATATATATATATATATATATATATATATATATATATATATATATATATATATATATATATATATATTGTCCGGTTTTGTTTATTGTTCCTTAATCTAGTCTGTCATGTGATCCCCTGTTCTAGTCATGTGATCTTGCCACGTGTTTCCTTGTCTGTTGCATCTGTTGTCAACACCCATATCGAAAATAATTTTACACTTTGTAATAAAAAAAAGATGAATATAAAAATCTGAATAATTACATGATGCTGCCTACCTTTTGAAACAGGTTTTATTATATTATGATAGATTATCATGCATATCATTTGCTGAAAATGCAATTCCAGAATGCACTGCAATGAGCTTAATGAAAAAATACATTTAAGATGGAAGACAGGAGAACATGTATGTATAAATATTATTTTAATGAATATAATTAATTCTAATTAAAAATAGAATACTTGGTCAGTTATGTGCTATGTTGGTCATGATAGTATGTATTCTAACATCAAACTCTATTTGATGGCAATATTTTAAACTTAATAAAAAATACAGTAAAAGTAAGCCTACAACAGGCTTTAATCTGTTCCAGGGATGTTCTGTTTACTGGTGTTTTATGCTCTAGTGCCACCTACTGACAAACCACTTGAACTTGCAATAACATGGGAATAGTCATAGCTGTAGTTCAGGAAATGAGAGTTTATGTAATGTAGAACAGTGAATATCCACAAAGGTACTGCTGCTCTAGCATAGGGGTGGGCGGTATGACCAAAATTCTGTTTCACGGCATGACTAATTTTATTTCACGGTAACGATATATTTCACAATATAGGCCTAGTTTATATGTAGTTATTCTTAAAAATCGACAAAAAGGGCTTTGTATTATAAATAAACAAATAATAAATAGTTATGTTTAAATGTGTTCCCTGGTACATGCATTATATTGCATTGCAGATAATGTGTGCTCAACTAGTCCAAAATTAAGAAACCCCTAGAAAACAGTAAAAAAAAAAAAAAAAAAAAAAAAAAAACCCAGCAACATAGGAACATTGTGTGTACATTTAAGATAGACTACTTAATTTATTATTCCAATATCCAAATATGATACTAAATCCCACAGAAAAAAGGGCTTCTATTTGTGATGTGCTGTCTTTGCATTTGAACATTGCACATTTTAAACAGGACACGCATTAGCTGAATAAATGTTTGCCTATACAAATATATTTATAGAAAACAGTTGACAATAGGAGTCCAATAATAGCAAAACGAATCACTTATTCTAAAAAGAATATCGAGTATAAGTTAGACGAATTTTAAAAACATGGATGGTTAGTACAAAATGCTTTCTGACATTTTGACAGAAAAAAACACAAGCAAGAACAAAATTTAAACTTGGCCCGTCAATTTTCATTTTATAGGCTAATTATCTTCTCTCTGTGCGCACGTCCATGTTTGTGATAGAGAGCTCATGCAGCAGTGATACAACGGTATACTTTTTAATCCATTTTTAATCCATACTCTGGGTTTGGGCCGAATACCGAGCCTGGAGCCCTCTCTTTGGACAGCACGCCAAATACGCATTTATTCTATCTGACTTATTTGTAAGTGTGAACTTGTGAATTCACATTTATATTTTCATAGCTGTGTCATTCAAAAGTCGTAGCCTGCAGTCCTCAGTCAGCCTGCTGTCTCCTCATGACGGCCAGGCCTCCATGTGAAGAACAAACTAAACCCAGAGAAGAATAATATTACTTAAGTTACAACTCTCTAATCTACTACTTGTGTATGGAGAGAATTATGTGCCATAATTAAACAAACAAATCCAGCATTTTGCAAACAAACTCGATCTACTTCGCAAAGGAAAACTCGACTCGCAAACAAACTCGATCTGCTTTGCAAAGATAAACTCGACTCGCAAACAAACAGAAAGCAATGTGCAAGTACAAAGGTCAGTTTGAGTGAAAATGCAGTGGAGTAGGCTAACAAATATGTATTGTGTTTTACAAATATAAATAAATGAGCCAAGATAATACTTCACAAATAAATACAAACCATCCTACAAATTGCATGTAACCTTTGAACAAATACCAAATCTACTGCATACAAATGCATATCTGTCTGTTATGATTGTGTGACACTTGGCTTTTTATGAGATCTCACGGCTCGATTTTATCACAAATGTGTCCAGGCAGATTTTCTCACAAATGCAGTTGAGCAACTTCCATACTTGTGTACTCTTGCCAATGTGGTTTTTAATGCAAGTCATTGTTAATGTTTTTTTTTATTTATTTTTATTTTTTTATCTCAATGCCTTTTTTCAGTTTTAGAAACCCTTGAATTTTGGTGAATTTAAAGTATTTAAAGTAATTTTAGGAATGAGTCTGACTTACACCCGCCTTTAAAGCGCCTTTAGCGCTGCTTCCTTATTAGCCCTGGAACGCACAAACACACGCATGCCTGTTGTCACTCTCTTCTTATCCGCGAATGATGTTGAGGGTGAGGATGATCTAAATGAGCGGGAGGTTGGTGCTGATGGCAGTAACGATAATGATGATGATGATAACAGTGGTGATGATCGTGAGGATGATGAGAATGATTGAGAGTTTGCTGATGATGAAGCTGGCGGTGTAGTTGGTGAAGTCAAAAAATATGGTGGTAAAAAAGGGGATAATGGTGTTGCTGGTGGTGGTATTTATGAAGACAATAGTGGGGATGGTGAATGTGGTGATGAAGATGGTGATGAGGATGGTGATGTGGATTGTGAAGTCAATAAGGATGCTGAAGAAAAAGGGGATGGTGATGTAGTTGGTGATGATAATGGTGGTGAGGTTATTAATGAAGACAACAGTGGGGATGGTGAATTTGATGCTGAGGTCAGAGATGATGGTGGTATTGTTGGTGTTGCTGAAAGTGAGGACGATGAAGATGGTGGTGTAGTTGGTGAAGTCAATGAGATTTTGGAGGAAAAGGGGATGATGATGTTGCTGCTGGGGATGATGAATGGAAGGTTATTGATGAAGACAATGATGGGGATGGTGAATTTGGTGCTGAGGTTAGTGATGATGATGGTGGTATTATTGGTGTTGCTGAAAGTGAGGATGATGAAGATGGTGGTGTAGTTGGTAAAGTCAATGAAGATTGTGGAGAAAAAGAAAATGATGGTGTTTTTGTTGTTGGTGGTGAGATTATTGATGCTGATGATAATGGTAAGGATCATGAAGTAGGTTGTGACGTTGGTGATGATAATGCTGAGGATGATGAAAAAGAGGTTGTTGATGAAGAGGATTCTGATGATGACAGTGCTGATGGAGATGATGGAAATGATGCTTGAGTTAGCAGTGATGAAGATGGTGGAGTAATTGCTGGTGTTGATGGTGAAGATGATGAGGGTAGCAGTGAGGATGGTGAGGATTAATGAGGTGAGCTTGGTGAAGAAGATCAGTATGATGTAAATGTTGATGATGAAGATGGTGGGGATGGTGATGAAGGCTGCGAGTTTGCTGATGATGGTAAGAATGAGGAAGTTGATGTAGCTGATAGTGAGGATTGTGCTGCTGGGGTTGATGATGATGATTGAAATTGTGAAACTCGTGAAGATGGTGTGGATGATGGTGATGAAGACGAAGAAGTTAATGATGACAATGGTGGGACTGATGAAGATGATGCTGAGGATGATGGAGATGATATTATTGAAGATGTTGTTGAGGATGATGATGCCAATGTCGTTAATGAAGATGGTGGGGATGATGATGGACGTTGTGAGTTTGCTGATGATGGTAAGAATGATGAAGGTGATGTAGAAGTTGCTGATAGTGAGGGCTTTGTTGCTATTGATGATGGTGATGGAAATAGTGGGACTGATGAAAGTGATGCTGAAGATAAAGAAGATGGTGTGGATGATAATTTTGAAGACAAAGAAGATGATGATGACAACAGTGGGGCTGATGAAGATGGTGATGAGGAAGGTGAAGATAATGAAGATGGTGTAGATCAGGGGTGCCCATGCTTTTCTGAATGGTGATCTACCTTTTAAGTGACTGGGTCAGAATGATCTACTACTCGCATTACGTGTCTTTTTTAATGTACCAAAACGAACACACAGTGCCATATTGGCTGCTATTTTGCTTTAATGTTTCACACTTAAATCATTAGTAATTTATGATTGAGTTTAATTTCCCTACCAACACTAAAAATACAGTAACAACAGTAACAGTCCACAATAGAAGCTACTAATCAACATGCATGTGATTTCATACACAGTGGCACTTACATTACATTTCCCATACAATTCAGTACATTTACATCAAAATCCACACATTGAAATGGAACTTTACCCATTCAGGTAGCACACGCACTCACGCACGCACGCACGCACTCACATTGAAATGTAACTTTTTTTTAACACTAGGATTTTCTTTTAACATACATAGCCTACATATACAGTGGCATTTGGCCTACATTACACACTATATCACACTACAATTCACTGTTCAAACATTGAAACTTTCAGGCAGTGAATTAACTTTATGTACAATAAGTTGCATGTAGTAATTTGATGACTATGATGATCGTCGGTCAGGGTGGAGCGGTATTTGGATTTGATCAATTTCATATGTGAAAAGGTCGATTCGCACAAGTAAGTAGACCCAAACATTGCAGTCAGTGATGTTGCACATTTTCTCATGTTGGGATACTTTTCTTCTGTGAGTAAACTCCAGAATTGTTCATGGGCCCTAGACTTCAAGTTAATATCTGCTTGCAGTGTCAAGATCAGCAGAACTGAGCTGAAACATTGTTGCGATTTTGGAAGCGAGGACATCAACCTCAGCATTCTCCCGAAAAGGGAAGCACATAAACGTGGCAACTGGCTCGAGTAGAGCGAAGTCTTGAAATCTCCTGTCAAAGTCTGACAGGACGGTGTCTATCTGTTCTGCATAACGTGCACTGTCAATCTCCGTTAAATCCTTCCCTTGATTATTCAGCTCAGATGCAAGGTTTCTAAAGTTCCCCAGATCATGGCGTTGGATCTTTGAAGAAAGCAGTTTAAGTTTTCCCTTGAAGGCGTTCACTGAGCTTACCATATTAATCACGGTTTTCTCTTTGCCCTGTAATTCCACGTTCAGCTCATTGAGCAAGTTCGCCAGATCAGTTAAAAACGGCAAATCAAGCAGCCAACGATCATCATTAAGTTGCGTGTATTCCGCATGTTTTTTGTCATGTAGGAACTGCTTTACCTCGGGAAGGAGATTGCGGAATCGTTGCAGGAATTTCCCCCTACTCAACCACCTTACCTCCGTGTGAAGCAGTAGGTCTGAGTGGTCGCTGCCAGCCTCCTCAAGATGCAAACGGAACAGTCGTCTTTGAAGAGATCTAGCACAGATAGAGCAGGCTACTTTGTTTGCTACGTCCATGATCTCTTTCATGTTCAACATTTTCACACACAACGCTTGTTGGTGTATGATACAATGGTAACTTAAAAAGTCAGGAAACGCTTCATCCTCTCGGCATTTGGCAACAAATCCATTAGAGCGGCCGATCATGGAAGGCGCACCGTCGGTGGTGATTGACACCAATTTGCACACTGGAATCTTATTCTTGTCGATAAAGTTTTTGAATATCTCAAAGATGTCATCCCCTCTTGTGTGTGCGTTCATATGCAGAACTGCTAAAAGTTCCTCTTTTGCAGTCATGTCGTGGAAGACCATTCGAATAAAAATGCACAATTGGGCTTTGTCTGTGATGTCCGTAGACTCGTCCATCTGTAGCGAGAAGCACTCGCAACAGTCAATGTCCTTAGCAAGCTGCTGCACTAAGTTGTCGCCCATCATTTCGCATCGCCTGGTCACTGTATTTCTTGTCAACTGAACAGCTTTGACTGCAGACATTATTTCTGTTTTGTTCGTAAAGTCTTTAAACAAAGAATCCGCTGCCTCAATGAAGGCTTCCTTCACCATAACTCCATCCTGGAAAGACTTTTTGTGCCTAACGATCGTCCGACTCACCCGGAACGATGCCTCTGTTGCGGCCTTCGCTTTCGCTGTTGGCCAAGTGAAAAGAGACTGCTGTCCAAGAAGCTGAGACTTCAACTCCCTCACCTTTCTCTTTCTCAATTCACTGCTTGGAGGAAAGTCTGAATCAAAGGTTTGATGAATCATTCTAAGGTGTATCTCTACATTCCCCTTCTTTGGAAGTGCAATGCTGGATTGACAGATCAGACAGACACACTTTGAGTATGACATC
The DNA here is from genome assembly GCF_963993115.1 of Abramis brama. NCBI lineage: Eukaryota > Metazoa > Chordata > Actinopteri > Cypriniformes > Leuciscidae > Abramis > Abramis brama. The sequence continues at coordinate 8,094,735 of NC_139969.1, forward strand.
GTGAATAAGAAGTCATCTTCCCATTCCTGATGAAAATGGTAAGTCTTTGCTTTTTTGATTTCTTTCACTCCCTTATTCATTGTGGTATAATTTTTGTTTGTCTATACAGATAATAAACGAGCAATAGCGAAAATGAAAAGCAACTGTAAAACGAAAGCAATGGCGCTTTTCTGTAGTGTCGAGATCAGCTCGGTAGAGTTTATGGTTGTTATGGTAACGTAGTGTAAAAAAACTTTTTAGCAACCAGCAGACTGGCCTGTCTACACGTCAATCAGCAGGAACATGGTAATATAATGACATGATAGGGTGGATTGCTTTTCTGAAAAGGCGCGTTTTTTTGTTGTTGTTGTTGTTGTTGTTTTTTTTTTGCTGAGTTCTGTGAGCTACCGTCATTGGCTCTGCGATCGACCAGTCGATCGCGATCGATGTATTGGGCACCAGCGGTGTTGATGATAGCTTTGAGGATGTTGATGATGACGATGATGTTAATGTTGGTGATGAAGATGGTGGGGATGATGATGAAGGCTGTAAATTTGCTGATGATGGTAAAAATGAGGAAGATGATGTAGAGGTTGCTATTAGTGTGGGCTGTGCTGCTGGGGTTGATGATGATGATGATGACAATAGTGGAACTGATGAAGATGGTGCTGAGGATGGTGGAGATGATAGTACTAAAGATGTTGATGATGATAATGATGTTAATGTTGGTTGTGAATTTGTTGATGATGCTAAGGATGAGGAAGATGATGATAAAGAAAATGATGAAGATGATGAGAGCATTGCGGTTGGTGATGAAGATGGTGTGAATGTAGGTGATCGTGAAGATGGGGAGGATGGTGATGGAGTTTGTGGTAATGATGTTGATTATACTGATGAAGATGGTGAGGATGATAAAGGTTGTGTTGAGATTGATGATGATGGTGTGGATGATAATGCTGATTCTGCTGAGGTAAGCTGGTGCCATGGATGGTGAGGATGACTGTGGTGTCTGTGATGATGGTGAAGCTGGTGTTGAAGATTGTTGGGATGTTGGAAATAGTGGCAAGGCTGTTGATCCTGTTGCTAAAGAGAATGATTGCATAGACGTTGAGATTGATGGTGAATCAAGACATATGTGAATAATAATACATTATGTATTAATCTGATGCAGTGTGATTCATCATTAAAAAATCAAATTTGTACAAATAAGTAGTTTAATTAGAAAAACAGACATACCTACATTTAAAGTAAAAGACAAAATCTAAAGATACAAAAACAACAACATCAACATCAAGCCCTGGACTGGAGAGTGTGAGGAAGTCAGCATCTTATAAGCAGCATGGTTAATCACCGTCAATTTTCCACACCTGCGTAGAAGCATTTAACCTGAAGACACAAAAAGTGTTACCTAGAGACACCTACTGGACAAAACAAAGCACCACAGCCCCTTGGATCATCACACAGGTTTTAGTTTGGATTCACAAAAAACTAAATAACACTGCCTTTGTACATTGTGCTACATCTTATCTTGAACTGCTCGCTAGTGGTTAAACAGCAGTACTTCTTTTGGGGAGCTTCTGGTTCACGAGTTCACACTTACAAATAAGTCAGATAGAATAAATGCGTATTTGGCGTGCTGTCCGAGGAGAGGGCTCCGGGCTCGGTATTTGGCCCGAACCCAGAGTACTCCCCCCGTATGCCTGGCTGTGAAGAAAGAGCCAAGAGTGAGGAGTTGGGGTGGTGGAGGGATGCTGGAAAACTGTCAAGGAATGTTAGGTGAGTTGACAGAGTGGATATATATATACTTCTTGTCATGCTGATTAGGGTAGACATAATTGTTTGATGACAAGTAGATTGGATTGATTATCTGAACGTGCTCCTCCCGAACTTTGTTTATAAAACATCATTTCTGACACCAGGTTATTTTTAAACAAGCAGTGTAAGAAAACCAAAAAGCAAGTTTTAATTGTTTACCTTATCTCAAATCAAAACTACACAGCTATCGTACACAGCTATTGGACTATCATGATTTTCTTGATCAGTGTGTTGTGTTGAGTGAATTTAGTCGTACGCTGAATGCATGTCTGATAGTAGTTAGTACAGCAGTCTCCGACTGTGACGTAGAACTCATCACAGTAACAATCCTGTGTGCAACCGTCATTCCTGCCTGCACAGCAGAGCACTGTGGGTGCTGAACACAGGGCTGAAAGATACAAGACCCGAGACAGGGCAGAGTTGAGTGCAGCTCTTACAATTATCAAGACATGACAACATCAACAACATATACTTGGGGATCCAAATATAATGGATATATCAAGAGAAAACATCTTTTCGCAGTTTTCAAATCAACACTTTTGGCAAGTTTTTTTTACAGCCAATTCCTTCCCCTTGTGGTGCACATTGCAGCTTTGGGGCTATCTGAAATTATACCAAAATATCTTCTCATGCAGCGAAGAAAGAATTAAAATTAATGGCTCTCTTTTAAAGTTTCTGGTGCTTAAAAATACTATTTATATTTAAATGATATATGTATATGTATATATGTATGTATGTATGTTCGCATCGGGGTCCTGATCAGCCTGTCGGGGTTGTATTCGCTATAACAACCGCCTAGCTCTACATTATCCCTTACGTAATATTTCACAATATTACTGTTTTTTTTTGGTTTTTTTATCAAATAAAATATGTAAAATATTTGTTGACATATTCCAGTTAAAGTTTTTACAGAGTGGAGTTTTGGATTCTCTTTTATCACTCTATAAATCAAAGTAAAATGTTATATAAATCAGGTGAATGATATACGAAACTTTCAGAAGCATAGATAGGAATAAAACTGGTAAGTCTGGTGTATGTAAGTGCTTCTGAAGTGGAAAGAAAATGCCTTTTAAAGATATGCAACTGAAATCTACAGACGCAAATAGATAAAGTGTTATAAAAGAAACAGTTAAATGTAGGCTATACTTTGGATGTTTTCTTTCCACTAGTTAAGAAAGCAAAATAGGCCAAAATCTCAAAATTAACCAATACGTGAAAGTTTCTTTTTACCTGTAGTTTCTCACAGAACATGTGTACACACATGGCAGGTTACCTGTACAGTGTCGTCTGACTTACCTGATGCCAGGTTCACGTTTCTTTGGTACAGGAGTAGAAATAGAAGCCAGGCGTGGACAACTAAAACCTTCATTCTCTTCAGGTATGTGTGTCCAGTTCAACTGACTTTCTTGCCATTTAACTGTGTTTTCTACTTGACCGGCTGAGTTTTCTTGAGGCTACATACGGATTGCATCTTGCTCAGCAGGTTTTGTTGTATATCACTGTAATTTGTCATCACGCATAATAGTCTGAAACTATGACAGGAATGCTGGAAAACAATTATGTTGTGATTTTGTTAGTTAAAAAAAGTTAAATAAGCAACAGGACCATCACAGGTTTTATTGAATGAAATTTAAATGTTTATTAAATGCAAGTCAAAAACACATTTGTCTCACATATTATGTGCAAACACACACACACACACAACAACTTTTGACAAAAATAAGTTTGATAGTTTTCAAATGATAATAGATAGATTTTTGAAAATTAAAATAAGCATATGGACATTTTGTGGATGTTCAAACATTAGTGGAACATGTTCATAGTTAATGTAATGGAGGAACTAGGAGACCTTGTGAACTTGAGAAGAAAATTCACTGTGACATTTAGTGAATTAACACCTTATCTATAAAAAGCTGATAAGCATTTTGTTGTACATCATATAATGAAATGACTATGTTAGAGACTGTTATATATAACCGATACTTCCTTGGTAAACAACACCAACACACCCAGCTTCCTAAAGATCTTGCTAAAACTATTGTGTGTGATTGATGAGTTATGATGATGAGGAGGTCCATATCGACAGGTGCTCTGTCAGCTGATTGCTTGCCACGTATAAAGTAAGTCTGTTTCAGCTCAAGCCTGAGAATGTTTTTTTAACAGCAAGGACCGCCTGCATTTCAAAGATGAAAGAAGAACAATCATACAGGTGTCAATTATGTTTGTAAAAACAAAAAACAAAAAACAAAACAAAAACAATAACATTGGCCAACATCACTGGTTCATGAACAGTCTAAAATTGCAAATCAGTAAAGGCTATTTTAACCTAAAACCTCTCTTAACCAATTAAAATGTGATGTAAAACAATGATGAAAAAAACAAAACGCATACTAATATTTGTATTATAGGTGACTCACAATATTATAATCAAAAAGCATTTTTAGTTTGATTTCTAAAAACAGTTTGCATAATTTCACCTCATAAATGTACAACTGATTAACATGATCACATTTTAGTTTTCTGTCATATACAAGAAGATAGTATATTATGTTTTCTTTGCCTGTATAAAGGCATCTGGAATGGAAGATTGTTTCCACAAAAAAAAAAAAAGTACGCAATTGTGCAATTTCGTTTTTTCTCAGAATTGCAAGTCGCATTTGTGTTATAAAGTCAGATTTGCAAGGGAGAAAAGTCAGAATGGCAGAATATCTCACAATTCAGATTTTTGAATATTGAGATATTCTGCCATTCTGACTTTTTTCCCTTTGCAATTATTACTATATAAAAGTCTCAACTATCTTTTAAATTGTTTTTTTTTCCCGTGGCAGAAACAAGCTTCCATAATCTGGTGTTCAGATTTTGATGTTGATAAAAAATATTTAAGAATTACTCTGACAACTTATGATTAACTTATTTGCCGTTAATCAATTAATAATCCTATTACATAAATTGCACAATATGATTACTAAATTAATCACTCTCACACATAAGATTGCGACGTAAAAATGTTGTGCATTTTCACATTTTGTTATGTTGCAGCCTTATGCTAAAATGCTTTTTAATTAATTTTTTCACATTAAACTACAGTCCATACCCCATAATGAAAAGCAAAAACCAGATTTGGTAAGGCTGATGTGAAAGAAAAAAAAGATTAAGAAAAGCTCTCTACCTTCTTCTTGCTGTGCTTTTGTCATCTGTTGCTTTCCAGTTGTCTCCAAACTCTTTCTTATTTTTTACTTCCTCCCCGTTTGACATTATCATGTTATTTTTGAGTGTACCGTCAGCATTTCCATACGTGTCAGATAGAGTGATCTCTGCAGAGTCAGAAAGAGATTTCACCGAGATGCTTAAGTACTGAAGTTACATAATCCGGCTAAATCTATTTATTACTCTTAACACATTAGGTCACAGAGTAGGAACATACCACTACAGGCTCCTCTGTGCAGTGAGACGTCATCAATGGCAACATCTGACCGGGCTGAGCTTCCTCTACGCCCCTCAAAGATCACCTGATAGACCAATAACAGATTTTATTCTTTCCTAAATGCCATTGCTCAAAAAATTTCTTTGTACACTTTTTTTTTTTTTGGCAAAATATATTTAAGATGTATAGAAAAAGTTCAGGGCCGCATTTCCCAAAAACATTGTGAGCCTAAGTTGATCGTAAACCAATTGCATCAAAAGACTCTACGATCTACTTAGGCTTACGATGCTTTTGGGAAAAACAGCTGAAGCCTACCCCTCAAAGTAAACTGATACAAATGTATTGTTTACTTTAACATGTAGAGCTACTGAAGAACATTTTGATAGTTCTCAAATATTTACTGACCTGGAACTTATCATCTGGTCTCAGGTCCACCTGTGCAAGATGCCACATGTTTCCTTGGTCTTCTCTCTTCCTCCACACCTCTTTGGCCACATTGCCATATTGCAGAAGGTAGACGCTCAGTCCCATGGTCCAGCTGGAACCATGCATGTGGTACCAGAACTGAAGACACTGAGGTTGAGGGTCAGCACATTGTGCACTGAGGAGACGGGCCGTGTCGCCATGTTGAGCACTGTCACCCTCGATGTACATATAAAAACCACCTGGAAATGGGGATCAGGAGACTCTTGAGCAGAGAAATTGTCATAGAATATGTGCAACACAAATATTTATATATTGATGTGAAATAATTGTTATTTTATTGGTGGAATGACCTCAGGACCTAGAAAACCAAACCTACTTCCTGTTGTGTGGTCAGAGGAGGGACCAGTCATTGATGTGGAGGTGGAGCCTCTGTGTCTTGTCCAATCAAAAACATCAGTCACCATCTGAGTCCAAGCACAAATGTCCCTTTCAAAATCACAGTTTATGCCACAAGCTGGAAGAAAGAAGCAAATTTAATTTACTATTTCATTACTTTCTTTCTGAAAACAATGGAAGATGCAGAAAATGAATCATGGGAGTGTTATTTTCTGGCACCATCAATCATAACAGAATGTGATCACACTTCAGTGGTGGATAGTGAACTTACACACTGAGGGGTTTGGTATTTCTCTACGTTGGATGGGTGCCGATTGTGGCAATGGGACTGAAGGTGGAGCCACCTGGTTTGGTAAATCTGAAAGATATTTACAGTTCTTAAAACATTAAGTTAAGAACCCTTTTGAAAAAAAAAAAAAAAAAAAATTCTAATGAATAAGTTGACATGTTTTAAAGCTGAATGTTTTTTTTACAAAGGTCCGCCACAGAGTAGGAACATACCACTACAGGCTCCTCTGTGCAGTGAGACGTCATCAATGGCAACATCTGACCGGGCTGAGCTTCCTCGTCGCCCCTCAAAGATCACCTGATTGAACAATAACATAGATTAGATTAGTAATTATAGTGTTGTATGTTTACTTTACCATGTAAAACATTTGAAGAACATTAGGTAGTTCTCAAATATTTACTGACCTGGAACTTAACATCTGGTCTCAGGTCCACCTGTGCAAGATGCCACATGTTTCCTTGGTCTTCTCTCTTCCTCCACACCTCTTTGGCCACATTGCCATATTGCAGAAGGTAGACGCTCAGTCCCATGGTCCAGCTGGAACCATGCATGTGGTACCAGAACTGAAGACACTGAGGTTGAGGGTCAGCACATTGTGCACTGAGGAGACGGGCCGTGTCGCCATGTTGAGCACTGTCACCCTCGATGTACATATAAAAACCACCTGGAAATGGGGATCAGGAGACTCTTGAGAAGAGAAATTGTCATAGAATATGTGCAACACAAATATTTACTTATTAATGTGAAATAATTTCTATAACTTTGATGTTGAATATGGTGGATTGACCTCAAGATCTAGAAAACAAGACCTACTTCCTGTTGTGTGGTCAGAGAAGGGACCAGTCATTGATGTAGGGGTGGTGCCTCTGTGTCTTGTCCAATCAAAAACATCAGTCACCATCTGAGTCCAAGCACAAATGTCCCTTTCAAAATCACAGTTGATGCCACAAGCTGTAGAAAAGGAGCACATTTTATTAATGATTTCATTAGTCTCTTTCTGAAAACACTGGAAGATGTAGAGAATTAATCATGGGAGTGTTATTTTCTGGCATCATCAGTCACAACAGAATGTGATCACACTGCAGTGGTGGATAGTGAACTTACACGCTGAGGTCTTTGGTATTTCTGCAGTTTGGATGGGTGCAGGTTGTGGCATTGTTGCAGCTGGTGGTAATGGGACTGAAGGTGGAGACACCTGATTTGGTAAATCTGAAAGATGTGTACAACTCTTAACAAATTAATTTGTAAAATGTAGTAGTCATTCTACTGAATAGGCTGACTTTCGATATTTTTTTCAATCTGAATGTTTTTACTAAGGTCTGCCAGAGAGTAGGAACATACCACTACAGGCTCCTCTGTGCAGTGAGACATCATCAATGGCAACATCTGACCGGGCTGAGCTTCCTCTACGCCCCTCAAAGATCACCTGATTGAACAATAACATAGATTAGATTAGTTATTATAGTGTTGTAGGTTTACTTTACCATGTAAAACTTTTGAAGAACATTAGGTAGTTCTCAAATATTTACTGACCTGGAACTTAACATCTGGTCTCAGGTCCACCTGTGCAAGATGCCACATGTTTCCTTGGTCTTCTCTCTTCCTCCACACCTCTTTGGCCACATTGCCATATTGCAGCAGGTAGATGCTCAGTCCCATGGTCCAGCTGGAACCATGCATGTGGTACCAGAACTGAAGACACTGAGGTTGAGGGTCAGCACATTGTGCACTGAGGAGACGGGCCGTGTCGCCATGTTGAGCACTGTCACCCTCAATGTACATATAAAAACCACCTGGAAATGGGGATCAGGAGACTCTTGAGCAGAAAAATTATAGAATTTTTGCAGTGCAAATTTATTTAATAATGTGAGACAATTATAATTTTAATGGTGGAATGACCTCAAAACCTAGAAAACCAAACCTACTTCCTGTTGTGTGGTCAGAGGAAGGACCAGTCATTGATGTAGGGGTGGAGCCTGTGTGTCTTGTCCAATCAAAAACATCAGTCGCCAACTGAGTCCAAGCGCAAATGTCCCTTTCAAAATCACAGTTGATGCCACAAGCTGGAGGAAATAAGCAAATTTCATTTATTATTTCATTAGTCTTTTCCTTAAAACAATGGAAGATGCAGAGAATTAATCATGGGAGTGTTATTTTCTGGCATCATCAGTCACAACAGAATGTGATCACACTGCAGTGGTGGATAGGGAACTTACATGCTGAGGTCTTTGGTATTTCTGCAGTTTGGATGGGTGCAGGTTGTGGCATTGTTGCAGCTGGTGGCAATGGGAATGAAAGTGGAGCCACCTGGTTTGTTAATTCTGAAAGATGTGTACAACTCTTAACAAATTAATTACAAACCTTTTTGCAAAACGTATTAGTCGTTCTACTGAATAGGCTGACTTGTTATTTTTAAATCTGAATGTTTTTACTAAGGTCCGCCACAGAGTAGGAACATACCACTACAGGCTCCTCTGTGCAGTGAGACATCATCAATGGCAACATCTGACCGGGCTGAGCTTCCTCTACGCCCCTCAAAGATCACCTGATTGAACAATTACATATGTCAATAGATTAGCTCTAATAATTTAATTTATTTTGAATAAGATTATGTAGTTCTCAAACTTTTCCTGACCTTGAACTTAACATCTGATATCAGGTCCACATGTGCAAGATGCCACATGTCTCCATGGTCTTCATTCATCTTCCAGACCTCCCTGGCCACATTGCCCTCCAGTATGTGGACGCTCAGTCCCATGGTCCAGCTGGAACCATGCATGTGGTACCAGAACTGAAGACACTGAGGTTGAGGGTCAGCACATTCTGCACTGAGGAGACGGGCCATGTCGCCATAAGTTGCGCTGTCACCCTCGATGTACATATAAAAACCACCTGGACCAGGAAGAGGAGACATCTGAGTAAGGAAATGGTCAAAAATGGTAAATTTTACAAGATGTAAAATTGTGAATGTTGACCTACTTCCTGTTGTGTGGTCAGAGGAAGGACCAGTCATTGATGTAGGGGTGGAGCCTGTGTGTCTTGTCCAATCAAAAACATCAGCCACCATCTGAGTCCAACTGCAGATGTCCTTTTCAAAATCACAGTTCATTCTACAATCTGTCAAAACAAAGCAACCATATAGTTATCATGCAAAGCAGTTAACCACAGTCTGATCCACCAATATTATGCAGCATATGAACGCCTTTTTAAACATTAAAACTTAGCTCACCTATAAAGTGATGTCTGATTTCACACAAATCCCTCTTACTTTTCAACCTCTCCCTTTTTGGTTGTGTAACGCCCACTTTTATCAGTTAATTCATTTCACATTAAAATTCACAAGACACTTTTATGGTTTTATTGCATTGAATATATACTGTACATTTTATCAGCTCGTGCATTACCTGAAATAATACTCATGTTCTCTGCAGTTTAAACTATAAAAACGTGTACTAGAAAACTTACTTATGAATAATATTTAGTCCTGCCAAACAATTGTTCTCATTGAATATCCCATTTTACTTGGAAACAACAACAACAACAACAACAACAACAACAGCGTTGCAAAAGTAAACAGGGTTGTGCATCCCAGTGTTCTGCATCACTTTTACATAAACATTATAATAGAAAGTCTTACTTGGTTGGGGGTTGATTGAGTTTGGAGTAGTCAGATGGCGTGCCATAGTGGTCGAGTCTGAATCTTCTGCGGATGAATCTGCCAATGAGATCAAATCAAATGAACTGAAGCTTGCTTTGAACATGTAATATAAAAAATTCAAAAGGATTATGTAAATAAATTAATATCCAGTTAACAACAGCATTTCTGAAGTAGAGTAAGCTAAAAAAAAACTAAGTGGTCACGGATCATGCCACACAAAAATAATCAGATTCAAAATATGTTTATAGATCAGTCTGTAATAGATTTATATCTACAACACTTACAATCACATGCACCATACATTATTGTCACATCATCTATGGCCACATCTGAGCGTTGATTTGAGCCCCTGATGCCTTCTATGATGACCTGAAACAGTCCATATTAGAGTATTAACAAACAGTCTTTCATCTATCATGTTTGCTTATGCAATTAATTTTGTTCTCTGAATTCATTAACAAGTAGAATGCGTTGATGTCATATCAACACACAGTAACTTACCTGGAATGGCTGTTGTGGTTGGATTTCAACCTGGCCTTGGTACCAGCTGTTGCCCTGGTTGTTGGCTCTGGACCATATTTTGATGGCGCGGTTGTTCTCATATATGTAGAGGTTGAGAGACATAGCATTTGCCAGGCCGTACATGTGGAACCAGAAACTCAAACACTGCCTGCCGGAAGTTTTGCAGACCGGACTCATCATTCGGGCTGAGTCACCATGGACCACACTATCCCCCTCAATATACATGTAAAAGCCACCTATATAGAACAGTCCGAGAAGTGAATGAGACAGTAAACCCAGTTTTCAGTTGTTTTACCCAGGTATTGACTGGGACACGGATCCAATGTCTTCATGAAATCTGCTCCACAGAATTCCAACAGAATCCCATAGTCTACTTCATATTTTATGAACCAATTTTCCCAGCAAACTTACTTCCTGTGGTGTGGTCACTGGGTGGTCCAGTGAAGTTTGATGGGGTTGTCCCTGACCATCTGGTCCAATCAAAACTGTCTTGGATAAGTTGTTCCCACCCACATTCATCCTGATCAAAGTTACAGCTCCACAGGCAACCTGTATGATGACAAAGGAATTAAAAATTGTATATACACTGCTCGGCCAACCAACCAACCAACCAACCAACCAACAAATAAACCAACAAACCAACAAACAAACAAACAAACAATAAATGTTTGGATTTAAATAGACAAGAGCTTAAATTCATTGAAAGTCTTTATGATGTGCGGGAGTAGTACAAGATCTTGACAAAAAATTCATGCACCTCTCAACATTTATTTCCATCAAGAGGTGCATACATTTTTGGTCAAGATCTTGTATTGTCAATGCAAGAGTCCATCACTCTGTAAAGTCTCCTCCAGCACATCCCAAAGACTTTCAATGAATTTAAGGTCTGGACTCAGAGGTGCCAATTCATGTGTGAAAATAATTCTTCATTCTCCCTCAGTCCCAACCCTTCTTTCGCAATTTGAGCTTGATGAATCTTGGCTATGTTATCCTGGAATATGGTCATGATGTTTCTTCCTACATGGTTGTTTAAGAAATGAAAATCTACACAATTAGGGTTAGAAGAAGTGTTGCCAAACATATAACACACTAGAAACATAATAATTACTGCAAAAATGATCCAATCATAGATTCTTAAGCATATTAAATCCAAACGGCAACTTTTTTTTGGGCCGGGCAGTATATTCATAATAAAGAAAGAGAGAAAGACTGCTTACTTGCAGATAGTGGTGTTGATGTGGGGTTGTCTGTTGGTGGTGGTGAAGGATTGGCAACTGTTTGGAAGCAGAAAAAGTTCAGAGATTTAAGGTTTCATTTGAGTTGTTACCTGACCGTTTTTTCATCTACTATACTGAAAGAAAGAAATGATTTAGCAAATTACTCCTATGTTAAGTCAAGGCAGGGTTATTTATGTAGTACATTTCATACAATGATAATTGTTTTACATAAGCAATAAAGAAAAAATATAAAAAGCATGTAAATGTTAAGTTATTATTTTATAATATATTAAAGTGAAAACAAGTTTCAAAAAAACAAAAACAAATGTGCAGCACAATGAACAGCTATATAGCCTATATATATATATATTTTTTTTTTATATTTTTTTTTCCGATTTGAATAAGACAAATGTTTAATAGGACACATATGATTTTAGAATATTATTGAACAATATATAGAATAAAAAACTATGCACTTACAACAGAAGGTGTGATTTCTCCAGTCTGGCAGAAACACCTCTGCTATCTCACAAGCAGACACATAGTCCTCAAAAGAGGTGCAGAGCAGAGCCATGTCCCCCTGGGAAATACAGTAATCAGAAACGCAGCTGCTGACGTAGATCTGTGGTGGAACGAACCAGTGGCACTCTTTGAAAGCATCTTCAAACAGTTCACTGCACTTTGTATATGCATCATCCTCCAGGTCTGGGTGACACGCAGGGGGGTCTGGAGAGCCATCACTGCAACTGGGAAAAAGGTAGGGGGGAAAAACAGTACATTATGTATTTAATATTACAATGTAGCTTATTTATAATAATAAACGGATACATAAATCATTAATTAATTTAAATAGTGTGGTAGACGTTTTTATGCCCCTTTGTAACTGGCATTTGATGAATCAATCACCGTCACATCCCCAGTTTAAAGGGATAGTTCACCCAAAAATGAAAAATAGACCATGATTTACTCACCCTCAAGTCATCCTAGGTGTATATGACATTCTTCTTTCAGACGAATACAAGCGGAGTTATATTAAAAAATGTCCAGGCTCTTCCAAGCTTTATAATGGCAGTGAATGGATGTATATTTTTTGAAGTCCATCAAAGTGCATCCATCCATGATAAAAGAGCTCCACCTGGCTCCAAAAATATCCATATTTAAAACTTTATCGACTAATATAACTAGCTTCCAGCAGACGCTATACGCATCGATTTACAGTGGAAGACTAACCCTTGACCTTGACGCACCACGTAATGACGAAAGCGCAGAGGATAGAGCAGAACAAAACACCAGTCACGAATTAGAAGTCTAAAACGAAAATTTTTAAAGAGTAATGTCGGAGGAGCTTGAGTTTGTTGCCCAGCCCTGTTTATTCAAACAGCAAGAGGCGTCAAAGCTCACGCTACTCCTATGTCATACATCGTCAAGTGTTACTCTTTTGGCATAAGTCGACTTGCATAGGCAGTCTGCCGGAAGCTAGTTATTTTAGTCGATAAAGTTTTAAATATGGACATTTTTCTTACACGAACGCATCGCTTCACTTCAGAAGGCCTTTATTAACCCTGCAGAGCATGTGGACTTCAAAAAATATACATCCATTCACTGCCATTATAAAGCTAGGAAGAGCCATGGCATTTAAAAAAAAAATATAACTCTGATTGTATTCGTCTGAAAGAAGAATGTCATATACACCTTGACTTGAGGGTGAGTAAATCATGGGCTCATTTTAATTTTTGGGTGAATTATCCCTTTAAAGTAGCTTGGTAAATGAATCGCGAACGATTCATGACTGAATCATTCAAAGCGGTTTTGTGAACAGGATCAGCCAATTCATTACGATTACTTCACGAATCGGTCATTGCTACATCGCCAAGAAAAGCTCGAGTGAATGTAATTTGCAGAGAATAACAACTTAAATTTCGGTCTGTTTATCTCACTATCATATGACTTTATACGAATTAGCGTTTAGCCTATGTTGTTTTTTGCAATTTGGAGCCTGAACGCCCCAGTAGGCTACTCATGATGAATGAACTATCCCTTTAAATCGTCAGGTGCAAAAATATTTGGAGTTTTTCCTTTTTTGTTTGCTTGAGGGGAACAGTTTGTCCTTTTTTTTACAGATTCAACTGAATATTTTAGGACGTATTATGAATTCAGTGAGGATTCAGTGTGAGCTCTTACGGCCAGTCACTGTCGTTGGTGTTCCAGCTGCTGGCGAACTTGTACGAATCCGCGACTGTGTTGCCGTCGGGTGTCAGAAAATCGTCAAACTGAGTTCCGGAGTAGGTGCCGCACAGGCCGCACAACACTCCTTTGTAGCGTTCATCCACCTGGACGAACAGCCTGGCGTTTCCAAACAGCAGCCTCAGACCGAAGTTTGTATCAACTTGGACGTAAGGTCCTGACTGAGACACAAACACAGAAGAACCAAACTCCACGGGGAGGCGGACCTGACTACCGTTTACCTGGAGGGGGGAAGGAAACAAGGTGAGGAATTTTTCAGTGCATCTCTTGAAGCCTGTGAAGGTGTCAAAAGGAAAAGAGAGCTGTATTTGGGACCATTAAGATGTACGATCACATATCTATTTATTAATTAGCATTATATATTTTGGTTACTGTAACTACAGTTACTGTTAGGCCATTTCCACATTAAGGTGGAATATGAGAATATATATATATATTTTTTGCATTACAGTATTGAGGCAATGTAGGCTACTTAACCCACGGTTTCACAGACAAGGCTTATAGGCCAAGTCCCAGACAAAAATGCATGTTTGAGGTACCTTAACTGAAAGCAACTTGCCCTGACATAATAGTCATATTTAAATGTTTTGTCTCAAAAACCAGTAAGGTTTTTTAAGGCACATTCATAAAAGCTACTTAAATGTCCTAATTAAACTAAAGCCTAATCCTGGCTTAATCTAAACCCTGTATGTGAAACCAGGCCCAAGTCTTGAAGTGAGATTAATTGAGTGAGTTTATGCTCATGATAAGAAAAACTATCTGCCAATGGGGTCAGATTTTATTTCTTTTTTTAGTTCAAAGGGAAATTATTATTCTTGTTTTAAGCGTGTTTAAGTAAAAATAAGACTTCATCCCCCTGGTTTCATATATGAGGTTTAAGCCTATCCCAGACTAAAATGCATGTTTGAGCTGTTTTAACTGAAAGCAGCTTGCACTGGCATGTGTGTCAGTGCCATTTTTTTGTCTCAAGATGCACACCAGTAATGTTGTTTTCTAAGGCACATTTATAAAAGCTACTTAAATGTTCTAATTGAACTAAGGCCTAATCCTGACTTAATCTAAGCTTTGTTTGTGAAACCAGGCCTTCATGACTTAAATTGTCACCATGGGGAAAAAATGCAATGGTCCTAAAGTAAGCTTAATTTTCTATATGGAAAATATAATTTTTTTTCGTGTGATTTTGGATTAAAATGACAGGTGCATATTTTTGAAAGGATATTTGTGATGTTCAGCTTTTAAGACTGGGGCATTACAAAATTTAATATGATAACATAGATTCTGCCATAATACCGTTTATCTATTCTGCTATAAAATCATGATACATTTAATGTAGGATCTTCAAATTGTCTAAGATGCTTGCAGAATCTTCTGTCATTTAAAAAAAAATATTTTGTTACTGGCAGCTGATGCCAAGTTGGCACAGTTGTATTGTAGTAAACATAACTGGAGTAACTTTGATAATCTGCTGGGAACTATGTTAGAATGGTAAATGTTTGATCATGGATATTTTATAATAGTCCCAAATCATTGTCAATCATAAAAATGTGCTTAGATTTGTTAAAACTGGGTCATGCGTTTGCTGGCACATTGGTTTATCTTTAATTTAAGGGCCAGAGAGTGTTGTGTTCCTGATAAGATCAGTTAAAGTGTCTGAGTCACAAAAGTGTTTGTGATTGAATACTTTTTTTTTTTTTTAGTGACCGGTTTAAACCTGCATATCAGAAATCTGATCATGTCAAGCAGAAGTCACTATCAGGACACTCCTCAAATGTTATCATTTGAATTATGGCATATTATGTCATAAGCAAACATATTTCTTATCACTTACCTTTCAAATATGAACATTTTACTTACAGTAAACACTATTTATGAGTCATACATTCTAGATGGCAGCTCCTGACAACATTTTTTTCCACGAACTGCCCATGTATATCATGAAAGATTAGGGAAGTGCTACGTGGAGAACTATGTGGAGGCCTCATAAACTTCCCCTCACTGTACTCTAATAGAATAGCTAGTTTGCTTGTCTGGTTCTCTGATCATATCTTTCTTCCTCTAGTTTCTGATCACTTATCTAATCACCAGATGTAAATGTAAATGTTTTTTCTTGTTTAGATATTTGTACTGGAAAGCAAGACAAAATTACTGAGTAAGAAATTAAATTACTGTTGGAAGTTTCATTAAATCTTTTTGGAATGGGTAGTTTTGAGTTTGAAAGTTTTTTTTTTTTTTAAAGTTTCATAGTAAGCTGGAGCAACAATATCTCATTCCTCATGAAATGATTCCTTTGGTGTGCATATGTGCTATGGACATTTGTTAATAATGAGACTTAAAATGGTTAAATGTGCATGGTCTATTTGTGGTGTAACTGAATATATATAGTTTTAATATAAACGGTGATAATAATGGCCAATTCCTAATGAATGACAAAAACAAGACACTCACATAAAACAGCTTGTTCTTCCCGATGACAATGTGTAGGCCTTCCATATCAAGAGCTACAGAGTTAAGAGAAGAAGTTGCAGAGTTGTTCCGTCCCTCATTTCGTGCGGTTATTGTGAACTGGGTGTCAGTGGACCCACAGGTCTTTGCTATCGTGTAGTTGCAGGTGCCCCAGAAGGAGTAGGCCTTGCCATCGAAAGTGATGTAATGGGGGTCACCGTAGACACTGCAGGTCACCGGACTGGACGCAAAACAACCTTTAACACCGTCTTTAACCATGCACACTTCATCAGCCGTGCAGGAAGCAGATGAACAGTGAATGTTCCCACGGCCCAAACACTGGCACTGTTGCTCACATTCACCCTCCATAAATGTCTCACTGATCTGGATAGGACAGGATGAGAAAGATTTATGGACACGTATACAAATGAATGATTTATGGAGACTTATAAAAATTATTAATAATAAAAAAGTATTTTATATATATATATATATATATATATATATATATATATATATATACACACACACATATACATGGATAAGCTTATTTACCGAATAATGCTGTCCATTAGCCCAACATCCACAGTCTTTAGCTAGCACACATGCTCCTCCGCTGAGCATGAAGCCATCGTCACACTCGCAACGCTCCTCACATATCCCACAAGGCCCTGCGGTGTCCAGGCTGGAGCAGGTCTGAGGACAGCCACTGGCACAGGTGTTATGGTGGCTGTGTAGGCCACATGACACAGCTACAGCAGAAACCAGAAGAATCAAACATAATTAATTCATCAAAAATAAATGCACAGTACATTTCCCAGTGCCTTGTTAGATTTATAGTACGTTTGCCAGTGCCTGATAGATTTACAATACGTTTTCCAGTGCCTGTTGGATTTACAGTACGTTTCCCAGGGCCTTTGTGGTTTGTAATGGAAAGTTACGGGTCAGCTGGTGAAGGTGTGGGAGAATATTAATTAATAACCAGTGAGTAAGTCGAGTACTTCTGTGTGGATTGTTAGGTGGAGACTGGACTGCTGATTACAGAGGTCTGAGATAGGCCTTTTGCTCAACAGTGGCTTAAATCAGGTAGTCTGATCTGACACGTCAAGCCTTAATTTATATTTATGATTTGCTTAACAATACTGGCAGTTCTTGAATTGCTTGTCTGTATTCTTGCCCATTGTTTCATAGACTTGGGTGGAGATTAGATAATAAGGCTTTAAAGCAATATTCAAGGTTAAATGCATTTTGGTAGACCTCAAGGCCCGTTTCACGCGTGCTGTGCGTGATCAGCAGTGTGTTCATTTTTTATTGATATCTGATGTTTAATTTTTTCTGCCTATTTTAAGATGTGAAGGTTCATTTGTTAAAAAGTTAAAGCGATTGTGATATACAAGTTAAATGCGTCAATCTGAGGCATTTTAATAGCAAAATTAAGAGCTCCATTCCCTTTTTTGTGACCAAATTTAACACATAAAAAATTTACTCAAACCTTTTTTAAGTTGTGATTATCAGTCCTCATTACATTCACAATGGTGTTTTTAATCAAGCAATTTGAATATATTATTATTATCTCTAATAAATGAATAATGAATATTTCTAAATAAGTATTAATTATTTTTTTATAGTAGCCAAAGATTGATTTTGCTGCATTCACAGTGAACTAAGATGTTGAAAACATGTAATTTTTTTTATCTTATGAGAAGTGGAGTTATCCTGGAGTTTTTCAAAGCATTCCCTTCTCTGTTATTATGAGCAAAAATTTTACAAAAATCTTATGTGTTGTACATCATAATGTTGATTTGAGCATAATGCCTAAATTCACTTGCAGTATAAACAAAGTAGTATAGATAGATTTATAATATTTATAATATATAATATATACTATTTATTGGTTAACACCCATTAAAACAATTATTGACTTATTGGCCATAATATTGGTTCTTGCTAGTGCACTTTTTACATGGACCATTTAAAAAGACAACTTTAGAGATCAAATAATAATAATAATAAACAGATTTAACTGATTTACTGATTTTACTAGTCAAGTTTGAGTTTTATTTATCCTAAAATGTTTTTTTTGTTGATAATTTTAGCTATTGTTAGCCACTTACGACAGAATGTTGAGTTCCTCCAGTCCGCAACAGAGATCCCAACTTTGTCGCAGGTGGCACTGAAGGCCTCAATGGCATTGCAGAGTGCAGCAGGATCTCCGTGAGTTGTACACATATCGAACATGCAGTTTTGGAAGAAACTATCTGCATTGAGAACAGATGAGCATGCTGAGAATGGTCCCTGTCTGGATGCCAGCAGACCGCAGTAAACCTCGCTAGCGTACTGCTGCTCCTCTGCACCTGTGCAGACCCTAGGCAGGGTGGGCTCATCACACACGCTCTGCCCTAAAACAGGAGCATCCTGCACAAGTGACACGTCTACGACCTTCAAGTCGTCTTCTGTCTCCTGGTTGAAGTTGCCGCACATGCCACAGATTCTGTTCGAGTAATGGCTGGGGATGATCACTTGAACAGCACCGGAATGCATGTAGAAGACAGACAGTTTGAAATCTGTCTGAAGGACTAATTCGTCTCCCTGGGCATTAACCGTAACTCTGTTTCTCTTCATGAGTAGAGGGAGATCCTTCCAGATCCCATTAACCTGATTAGAACAACAATAGAAGGTGGTTAAGACAAAATGATAATCATAAATTGTGGTTAGCGGTTGACCGTTATATTGCTAAGGCCGATATATCGGCTCATTTGGTATTTTTCAATTGCCGGCATCGACACTTTCTCTGGACACGCACAATCGACAAACCTTCAATCCTTGACTTAAAATGCTGCGCTAATTATCCAGTTGGCCACTATGTCGTATTCATGTCATATTCAATATAAAATTATCGTTACCAGGTCTTTACTTGAGAAAATATGATGCCCAGTGCACACAGACTTACCAGATTACTGAGTGCACTGGTTAGGTACATTATTTACTTCCATTTGATCTATTTGTATGTGAAAAATGCTGATTACAGAATCAAGATGTTTCAATCTAAAGATTACGTGTTTATTTTTCAGATTTTTTTTAATGTTCAAAATATATATTTTTTAAATAAATAATTTTCAGTTTCTTTCTTTCTAATTCAGTAAATATGTCAAATAAATATAGATTTAATTCCAGAAATTGTTATGCATGTATTTTTCCCAAACCCAATTTCCCCACCATTGACAGAATTTTCCGCCATTTATGAGACAACGCTTCCCCGCCATTGATGGAATTTTCCGGCTTTCGGCTTGTTTTAGTCTTTGAAAAAAAAAAATCTCAGGTTTTTGTTCAAAATATTGCTTTTTTAAAAATGAAACTTAGCATTCAAGTATTGATAAAAACAATGCACAAAACTAGAATGAAATTATTTTTATTTTTTTGAAAAGCAGAGGCTCTGTTCTTTCTTTTGATGTAATGCATGTTCAGATATTCATGCATCAAAATATTCTGGGGGCCATTATATTTTAGTGAAAATGATCAAAAACGCTGGCGGTGACTGGCAACTTAAAAAAAAAAAAAAAACGCTGACGGGGAAAGAGTTAAATGTGATATGTATCAGCTTTATATCTCTTAATATCTCTCTAAGATATCGGCATCGCTATTGGCATTGGTCATTAAAAAAAGCAAAAAATCAATATCGCTCAACGACTAATTGTGGTTGATCGCTCACCATGACTCTGCTCCTCTCTGTCCTCAGCATGGTCACTCTCAGACCACTTATGTTGACGTTCACCTGCTGAATGGAGGAGACGTGCGAGTCCCCTTTTCTCTCATTCTGCACCTCTACTGCAAACTCCGAAAGCAACCCTGAAGCATCGCAGACCTTTGACAAAACGTAGGTACAAGGACTTTCAAATTGGAAGCTGACCCCATCAAAAGTAGTGTAATGTGGGTCAGAGGCCACATGGCAGATGCCAAAGGTGTCGTTGGACCAGGGGATGTGAGAACAGATGAATTGCTCATCAGTGCAGGTGCAACGAGTGCTTTCATCAGTCCAAAATGTAGCTCTTCGCTGACATTGTGGCCCTGTGGATGAGAGTGGCGTACTGCACTTTACTATTTTACAAAGGATAATAAATGTGGTGATGATAAATCTCAGTGTTAGCCTGAAGATGTTTTTATGTTGCTAAATGACATAATTCTAGGTCAAAATAATAATGACCCTACCGCATTGTCCCCTCCGGATTCCTATTCTGTCAAAGGCAGTTTCCTCATCCTCATGCCGTCCTTGTGATAGCTCAAAAATAACCTGCCAGAAGCACAATTAAAGTTGCATTGAGTAACACTGATTCTTCAGTGCTTGCAAAAGACTAAAATGTACTTATTACATTTGTGCACATTACATTCACAGATGCTCATGCTTTCTTATCAAACAACTCGCACAAATTCTTGTAGTGCTTTAAGACGGCAGACAGCTTATCATAGAGCTCATACGTGCTAAAAGATAACTCTTGGAGGTTTTTCCAAAGGGATCCCACTTAATCAGTCTTCATTGGTGAATTGTGTTATTTTTATATCTTTATTGTATATTCCAAAAAACAATTAAGCAGAACCACTAATAATTTATTTATTTACATTTTGCACTCAAAACTATGGAGCCCCTAAAGGGACATGGAGATGGAAAAATTATAAGCCAATGTTTTTGCGTTCTCACAAATTATTTTTGCGTTCCCCCGAGAAGCTTTGCGCTTGCTTGCAAAACTTTTGCGAGGGAATGCAAAGGTTTTGCAAGCGAATGCAAATGTTTTTAAATTAAATATATATTTTTCTTTCCACCACCATAGCCTTTTAGGCACTACGTACATTTGTGCACAGATGCTTTCTTATCATGCACAACTTACAGTATTTTTTGTAGTGCTTTAAGATGGCAGACAGCTTATCATACAATTCAGACTCCTAGAAAACTCTTGGTGGTTTTTCAAAGGGATCCTACTTTATCATTAATCACTGGTATTTGTATGTTATTTTTGTATCTTTATTGTATATCTCCAAAAATGCTCATTGGACACCAGCCATTGATGAATGTTGGATTAATTTCTATTGTTCGGTTTCCACTGGCATTACTGTGCTTTTTCATTGTTTAATTGATTAAGTTTGGTGGTTTTGGTTGCACAGTACTTGTATACACAGTAAAAATATGCAAATTTGCATTGTTCTCTAAAATGTTTCAAACAAACTCTAACCTTTTACCATTATCTGCTATCTTTCACCATAAAGATGCCCAACACCTAAATCTGAATCTTTAAATTGCTCTACCTGGATGTTGTCGGATTGCTTTGTCAGAGGGATGAAAACTTGTCTCCAGTCTCCACTGCTAGAAGTCTCCGAGGTCCAAATCAGTGTCTGCAGAATGTCATCCACTACCAAAACTTTGAGTTCAGAACTCTTCTGGTTGGGTTTATGGTACCAGAACTCCAGACAGGAGTCTTCTGAGATATTAAGAAATCCACTCTTGAGACGAAACACACCAGATGAACTCACGGGATGGAGAGAGGTTTCCTCTGTAGCACATAGACAAAAAGAAAAAACATGCATAAATTTAAGTGATTTAAAAGAGAACTGCTAGGTTTTTTTTCAGTGAAGAGAAGGCGTTTTTTTACCGCCTTTCAAAGTTTGTGATTTTCCCCTTTCCCCTAAGTATACTAATACTTTAGTTTTACTGCTTGGTTTGACAGGTATCCTGATACATTGAGCTGCTTATGTGGGCTGTGCAAATTCGAATACGGCTTGCGTTGTTACCTCCCTGTGCCTATAGGTGGAACATACGCCAAAAAAACATTGTCAGTTTTTCATTAAACATTGAGTTGGTCATGCTTTCATTGCATTGTGGCAAGCACAGGCTGTATTAGTTACATGCATTTAGTTCATAGATTGGAAAAGCATTCTGTCATAAAAATGATCATCACCCGCTTCCATACTAAAAGCATACATGTGCCACAGGTTATACTCTGATCTGAACTTTGTGTTTTGTGAATTCTAGCAGTTTAGCAACAGCGTCACGATCAAGTGGTTGAATGCGGTGCCTTGCATACTTGAAAGTCAAGTTGAAGAACATAATTTGAGGAATAAAGAAGTTTAAAGAAGCTCTGCTATGTGCTGTTAGAAACCTATTAACGGCTGCTGTTGTTGCCACAGGTGAATGGATTGGCAGTAAACACCAGCGAATAACACAAACTATAGCAACTGTCTCTGCAGCAATTTCATCTCAGCAGTATAATTACCTGTTGCCGTCTGAACGCTGATGGGTCCCTCAGAGGTCCAATCACAGGATGCTGGCAAATCACTGCCAAAATCACACTTTGCGAAATAATCTACAGCACAGGAGGGAAAAGTGATTAAATGGCGATAAAAAAGTGGAGTGAGAATAAGAACCTAATCGAAAACAAGAAACAAACCAACAACATATTTCTGTTTGGCTTGTTATAACAAATGTTCATGTCCAAAGTCACTCTTGCGAGAAATTGGTCATACCAGTCGGTGTGAGTGCTTCTATTAGAAAGGCCTAAAAAGTTCACAACTCATCAGAGTTTAATAGCATGGTTTCTAACAGGTTCTTTTTTCAGTACTCCAGAAGATTTTCAGTAACACTTTTATGTATAATGTATTATAAAGTTATTCATAACGTATGTTGTAATGCATTATATCTTTTCATAAATAATTGTAATCAAGTTAAAATGCATTATAATATTTGCAGATTTCTTGATATATCTGAAATTGGTTGGTAATTTGTCATGTTTTAATGCTTTATACTTTCTAAAAGTGTAATAGTGAATATAAGTATTTTAGGTTAGTATTATAACAGTGGTTACAGATTACAATTCATTACAAGGCATAATAACATAAATACTTATATAATGCATTTGTATTTAAAGGTTTCAAGTAAAGTGTTACCGTCAATGCCTTAAAATATTAACCTTATAAAAGTGATGCATACAGTTTTTACCTGCATTTGACCTCCAGTCAGGAAGAGTGAGTGGGAAACTTCTGCAGATGATGAATGGAGAAATTGTGACATAATAAAATGTTAAATGGAGAAACCGCTTTGTTAAACATAATATAAAAGTGATAGAAAGGCAACCTACCCTGAATGAGCCTCAGTGTTCAGAACACATAAATAGGCTACCACATAGAGCAGCCTCTGGTACGTGTCCCCTGGCATAGTGTCTGTCCCAGTGACTTGCTAATATGTCCTCGGGTGTTAACCGCTGAGGTGAGTCTAGACTGTGCCTCCTTTCTCGGGACAGTGAGAATGGTTTGAATGTGCTGGCTGTTATAAGGGTGATGGAAATTGCACCATTGACCCTGAGAAGGTGTGGTTTTGTTGATGATGCCTCTACAAAAGGGCAGGGGTTTTGATGTACAGTTACAGTAACAACGAGAAATTGACGAAGTAAACTGTAGTTTAATTTGTTTAAGCTCCAGTCACCACCGTATCAAAGTCCAGTTATTGTGTTGCAGCAACTCTTTAATTACTACAATCTAATAGAACATTGCTAATGCAATATTAGATAACATAATATCAAAGCAAGCTCCTTTCTTGGAAAAATAAAATAAAAACATAGTTAAACTAGCCAGAGCTGGTTTAAGCAGGGCTCTCAAACAGAAGATAAGATGGTCTTTAGCTGGTTATGCTGGGTGGTGAGGTGGTCTCTGCGTCTAACCAGCTAAGAAGAGACCAAGTAAAAAAACAAAAAAAGCAAGTAACATTTGTCTGTGTATGCCAGATAGATTTTCTTAACTAGACACCATTGTGATTGTTAAACGGATACACTTTTTAACAGTGTGTTTATTATTCAAGCACGGTATTACAGTTCATGCAAATAGATTTGCCGTGTCCTCAGGTTAATTGAACCATGCCAGTCCATTAAACACACATTTGAGACCTATTTTATTTACTGTGCTTCACTAAACATTACATTTGCAAAGATCAAAAAGGAGCAAAGCCACTGTTTAGATTGATGCCAGACGTTGACACCTTGACCTTGTTATCTGTAGTCGTACCTCTGACCCGTTTAATGTGTAGTTTTCTTTTACTCCAACATTTTTTATGGGGTGACTATATTTGAGCTAGACCTAATTAACTTTATTCCTGTAATTATGTCTCAGTCCTTGGATTTATTTGCAATATAGGACATTAGTTTCCAAATGCTACCCTTTAATTTAATTTTTTTTTTATTTTATTCCTCCTATTCTTCTCTTCAACTTGTCCGACAGATAAGATAACACCAGCGACTCTGTATTACGAGAGATTGATTGACTCAAATATCAGATAATAGCTTTCTTTAATGATGTCACCTCAGACATATGCAGGTGGTCTGATACTGATAGGATTTCCAGGATGTGGATGTCATACATCTGCCATCAACTAAACTCTTGGTTTGCAGCAAACAAAACTCCTCCTTTACAGTAAGCTGAGAAACAGACTGCAGTTGAAGAGACCGGTGAATGACTGCGATTTCAACTCAGATAAGATTACATTTTCTATTTACCCCAGTGGATCATTAAGTGTCATCCTCTGACAGATGTAATACAAACAATATCACAAAATGAACATTGCTTCTCTCTCGGTGCTTGGATTTAATGAGAAAGTGGGCATGAATAATTTGAAACAAAAGCCCTTGGAGAGGTTAGAAATGGCTTCAATTTCTTTATGCCGAGTTGTTGCATAAATGAGTGCTAAGTTTAAAGGAAAGTCTGTTCATTTGGCTGCCATATTTGCAATGCCTCTGGGTAGCTATTTAAACCCAGACAGCAACATAGTGTCTGCCCAGATCCGGCCCACATCTGGTACACGTGGATTCCACACGACCCAGATGTGGGCCGGATCTGGGTCGACACTATGTTGTTGTCTGGGAATAGTCCTATTTGAATGGGGGAATCATGAAATCTCAAAAACTGCTTTCTCCCATTTATAAGTAATAGGAGTAAACCGTCTTTGTATATCTATAGTCTTTGGTTACAACCTACACTCGTTTACACTATAACTACCACTTACTGCTAAAAACATGCAAACTCTGAGCGAGGGTTTAAACTTGTGTAGTTGTAGGGTGTAGTTTTATAAATGATTTACCTTACAAATCTGATGAAATGACGCATGTTGTTTTCCCAGACGAACGTTATAAGCAACCCAAACTCAGCTTATGCAGAGTTTGTTAACCAAGCTGTTGAGACGTGCTCCACGTAAGTGATAACAGTGTAACACTTCCCTATGAATCACAAAGTGCATCAGACTTTATGCGTTCCCAAATGTACGTTGTTGGAAACCCAAACAAACAACACATGCAGAGACTGAGTTTGTGTGGAGCAGCATTTACTGTGAGCGGAGCTGCTCTGAGACGCTGGAAGAAACATGTAATAATATCAGCGTCGAGCTTCACTCTGAAACCTGCAGGGTATTTATTCAATTGAATCGGCACCTCGTCCGAGGAATGTGCCACTTCCGGTATTTTGCCGGTTAATCGACACGGGTAAATTGCGCTTGAATTTAATCCAGGCATTGTGACAGCCTTAAATAAATAAAAAAATGACAGTGAATTTTTTATTCATCAAAGAATCCCGGGGGGAGGGGGAGAATTGTTTTAGCTTTGCCATTAAATAAATAAATTACATTTTAAAATATATTAAAATAGAACTGTAATAATTTAGACTGTAATAATATTTCACAATATTAATGTTTAATGTATCATGAACATAAGCTGAATAAAATGTTTTATTAATTTCTTTTAAAACAATTACTTCCCATAAACCTTTGAACGGTAGCCTAGTGTCTGTATCACATTTCAATGGAAATTCTATGTATTTTTCTGTTTAATTCTCACAGGCAAAAGTAGTTCCAAAGCAAGCCAAATCATTCTGTAATTTGAGCAAGAAACAGTCTACAATCCCATGCGCTCTGGCTCCACTCCGGGTTTTCCATTGCTCAAAAAACATTCAAATACTTCGCAAATAACTCGATTTTACTCTATTCTCTTGTTTTGAGGTATTAAAAAAAGTTTAATTAAAATGTTTACCTGTAATCTGATCCACTGTGTATTGGGTAGATCATACTTTTTTCAGATATTGAATAATATTTTCTAGTTGAATGACTGCAGAATACTCCCTGCTTTAAGAGATGAATGTATGCGAGTGTTTGAATATTGAGCCATTGTGTGAAACTTTTTTGATGCAGATACATTCCATATTGTAGCAGATTAATGGCCCTTATGGGAAATGTACAGGTGTGTAATGTGTACACAGAGCCCAGATAAAGGCTGGTGTCAATGTGAGTGTTTGTGCAGAGTGTATTTGCCACCTGTCAGAGATAAGAGAAGCCACTCAATGAGAGCTAAAGTCTGACAGCTCTGAATGGACATTCCCTCGGCCGTTCCCTGACACTTACTGTCATTTGTGTCAATACGCACTAAACTTGAAAAGAATATTAATTCTCCATTCTGTTCTCTCTTTTATTTTGTCTCATAAAGTCTCTCCAAGATTGGCACACAGGGAGAGTTTGGCTCTCTCATGAGAGAAATGATCATCATTGTTTAATTTTACATTTCAACTATTTCATTTGATTACATTTTTTTTTAACAAAAAAGTGAAGTGATGTGACAACTAGATGCCATTTTAGATGAATCCAGTACACTTTGGTGTCCCACTGTTCCTAGACCATTTTTTTAATCATTGTGTGCGTGCGTGTGTGTGCGTGTGTGTGTATATATTTTATAAAAAAGTTTGACGCATGTTGTTTTTTCCAAGTTTTTGTTGTGAGCCCTGTCAGATATATTTGATAAAATATCAAAATAAAATTACATAGCACATACACATATAGTTTTAAGTACATATAGTGGCTGTAAAAAAACTGTATTGAATTGTTATTCACCTTACTGCATTTTTATTGCATTTTTTCAGTTCAATGCATTTTTTTTTTTACTTGATAATTATTATGAAATAAAAAATGGAAACATTAAAATAGATTTAAAAATGTATTTTTTTTTTATATAAATCATATAAAGTTCAGACAATGTGTATGTTCCATTAAATTACCTTGGCATCTCAGTAGTTTGGGCTCTGTGTGGGGTGGATTTCTTCACTTTTTTTTTTTACAAAAAAAAGTAAGTTGTTTCTACTTGGTCCTTAATTAGAGTTTCGGAAACTTTCCTGCAGAGACCTTCGAAGAGTGAGCGGTTCAGAAACTTGTGAGAGACGTGTTTGTGATTTGTTGCTCAGCGAGGGATTTGCTGCGGAAGCCCTGGTGAGTTAAGCTGAGAGCTGCTCTGTGTTTGAAGTGTAACGTTGGAGAGGTGATATATTGTGTGCTTTTCCAAACCATTTCCCCTGGACACAGACTGTACTCTTACAAAGTTCCATAGTGTTTGATTTCAGACGTAACCTGACCCATTTGAAAATGAGGCAGAGTCCCAAACTGTCCCAAAATCACTAGAACTAGTGAGATGATGTTGTCAGGTTGTTCATTTAGAGCATGTGTGTAATCATCCACATAGTTAAGACTCATTCTAAGGTCATCATTAATTTACACATTTCATTTTGGTTCTATACTTTGATAGTCTGAAGGGTGGTAGAGTGCTTATAGTTAGTAAATTAAAACAAATATACAATATACATTTTCTTACACAGAGAAAATTTGAGGACATGTAAGCTAAATCAGTTAAACACGAAACGTTATCCATGCAAGTCAACATGCTTGCATATTATTGTCATGCATTAGCATGTCAATTCCAGCAGAGAGCGCCAAACCCCAGCGTTTCTTCTCATTCTGCTTTTTATTTAAATGTTGTGCAAGAAGCATGAGGGACAGGAGATGCAATGTCAAATTCATGTCTTTATTGTAGAAAATAAAAAAGTAATCAGAGTATGATTGCAGGATGCATTGTTACAGCGGTTTCATGCAGTCTGAAATGTGTGAAGTTCATTCTTTCTTCTTTCTAAATATCAGTGCAGGTAGAAAAATAATAGTGTTAAAGGTTTAGGTGAGTGTTTTTAGAGAGTTGTAGGATTTATTTCTGTGTAAATGACTTGTCATATCAGAGTAGGGATGGGTCAGTCAGTCCAACGGAGGTCTGGGTGCCGGAAGCATAGACAGTAAAAGAAATGGACACAGCGACCCCATTGGATTCAACGGAGAAAAGTGAAGTCAATTAGAAGCTCTCACTTCCTGATGGCTGACCGTACTGCGCAGACTCAAACTGAGCTAGACGACGTAGATGTGACGTGAGCAACCCGTCTGTCTTCTAGTAGCTGTGCCAAGAGAAATCTGAATCATTCCCTTCCGAAACTTGCAGAGACGGAGAGTGTGAGTAGGAGGTGTCCATGAGCTTGGAGCAGGAGAAACTTTTGCTAAATATTCTGATTAATTATTTTGTCATTTTGCCTCCACGTCCCCCCGATTGCCCGCGAGCTTCTCCTCCCGTCTATACAGTAATTTCTCTACTGTGCGACAGAGAGTCGCGTGGTTATGACGCAATCATTAGCCTATTTTTACAAAAGCTGCTTCTACGGGGCCATAACGTAAGATACAAGGTAATGGAGCCTTTTATACATTTTCATATTTCTTAAGAAATAAATAATGGACAAATGGAGTCTTTAAACGCCTCAGATGTAAAGTTATTCGCTGTCAAAGTGACGCCACAATGAATGGGAGTCAATGGAATGCTAACAGCAGGTGATGGTCTGCTAATCAATGGCGGCGCCCGGGGAAGCTTCAGTTTTTTCTGAAAGATTACCCCCTTGGCCGGAAGGGGGGCAGGGGGTCCATGGAAAAGCCCAGAGTAAAACTGTAAAAAATGTAAAAACAATAAATAAGATTAAAAAAAAAAAAGAATGAATGAATAAAAAAATTGGTTAAAACAAAAAGTTAGTTATTAACATTTGAATGTAGATTAAAATTTTATTAATATTATTATGTAAAAATTAGATTAAAGCAATTTGATTAGATCAAATTAATAAATATTACATTTAACAGTACATTATGTGAAATATAGATATGTATTGTATGTTTTTTTTGTTTTTTTTCAAATGACAATTTTATTAAACAAATTAAACAAACCTAGGAGATTGCTGCTTAAGTTCAGTTCATACTTTCAGTTGATTTCACCAAAAAGAAACCTTGATTCACAATAAGTCTCAACACAAATTAAGTTTTTTTTTTTTCAAACTCAGAAAAAACAAGAAAAAAACAACAACAATCCAACAAGCAATTGGTGTGTGAGTGTGTATGTGTGTGTGAAACACCACTGAACATTCAGGCCTGGAAATGAGTTTGGAGACTTGGCATGGGGTTAAAAGATGATGGACATCAGTGCTAGTGCCTGTGGCAGGAGAAACAGACTGGAGTTATGTTGCACCAGGCAGGCAAAACGTGCAGAACTCAATTCCTCCGTCACATTGCGATTGTTATCAGACTGCATTAGATGAACTTCAGATGTGCTTTGTGTAATTGCATGTTGATATAAAACAACTGAAGATGTTTTCTGAAGTCTTGTGTATATATTTGCATGCATTTGAATGTGATTTCCCGAAGTTTGTGAAAGTGGAAGAATCTCAACATTTCAGAGTCTGTTTAGACCTTTACTTTGCATCATTACATTTAAAACTTGTCACCCAAAATGGATGTTAATAGTTTAAATGGGCTCTTATAGTGCTTGTCTCTCAGAGAGAGAGTGTGTGTGTGTGTGTGTGTGTGTGTGTGAGACTGTGTTTGCGTCCAGACCTTGACAGGGACACACAGTTCTGCTCTCAAAGTCATTTCCACGCCCTGCATGCCACCTCAGCATCACGCTAACCCATCAAAACTGAGAACAAATGCGAAGAAGTATTAAAAAAAGACTAAAAAGAGAAAAAAAGGGATGAAGAACTAACTCCCCTTCGTGCCTCGCTTGGTCTCATCGATCCGACGAACTTCAGAGAGGAGACGATCTTATGCTTGTTTCTTTTTGGATGGCAAAAGCAGAGGGGGGCACTAAGATCAAAGAGCTGTTCCTGTCTTTCTAGCCCTCTATCTCTGGCTGCGAGTGGAGGAGAGGAGGGAGTGAGAAAGAGGAGAAGAGGAGGAAGATCAGGGCATGAAAGGAGGAAAGATCTTGGTGGATTTAGTGGATCTGAGGGGATGGCACCCCACTGTGTTCACCTTGCATATATACGCAAAACACACACACACACACACACACACACACACACACACACACGCTTGTATATTTAAGTTAAGTAATTTCACTTAAATGACAATTAATAGGTAATTTGCATTGCCATTAAAATTAAATTATTGAACTTAAATATACAAGCTTGATAAAAATGATCATTCTAGAAGAAAATTTCAGATGGCACTTAGAGGCTTTTGCATATATATATATATATATATATATATATATATATATTGTTTATTGTATATGAATTCTTTGAATTTCAATTAATTCTAATCCTGCATCCTTGCATTCCAATTTCAATTGTGGTTCTGTATCCCTCTGCTGCTGTACCTCAATTCAAATTCAGGAATTTAATTGGAATTTTAAGTGCACTCTTAGTTAAATTCTGAATTGCACATAGACCTACTGGGGAAAAAAACAGCCTACTAAAAAAAATGGCAATACAAAGACAATATAACAAAGACAATTTAAACCAAAACTCAACAAAAAGCGTCTCAAAAGAAGTCACTCCCTAAATAAACACAATCCCGCTTCTCAGAGCAGAAATGAGAGTGAATTATAGGATTAATTGAATACATTAGCTGTGTGCACCTGTGACCTGACTGCATGACGAACTGCGGGGAATGGAGGGGAATGTCAAATGAGAGCATGATGTAGAGGGATGAAAGAGGGAAGGCTTTCTGTAGCACTGTGCATTACAGAATTCCCAAACTACACACCCTCATTTTTGTTCCAGTTTTGTGCATTTGTGTCATTTTCACCTAAACAGCTTTCCCAGATGGGTCCAATCTTGTGCTGGTGAAATCAGAGAGCCGGGCCAGTCCACTAGGTTTCACCTTGCCCCTGCTTGTATGTTTTTCAACATTTTATCTGTGTGTCGTGGTTGCTTTTCATTCAAAGTTTGTCATTTACTTTTTAAAATTAATTTCATAAGCTATAAATTCATTCCTGCCACTCTCCAAAGCACTTGTTGAAGTGTTCATTACAGTTTGCACTATAATTAGTTGTTCCTGTCATGTTTTGGACCAAACTAATGACTGACGAAGTTTGTTAATGAGACTGTTGCATAACTTAAAAAAATGCTGTGGTTTGATTTAGCATTGCTGTAAATGCTCTTTTCTAAGCAGAGCCAGAATCACTTCTTCCTAACATTGGATGCTACCTGTAAATCTGCATGATACTTTTTTTTACATTTTTTTATTATGTCCCTCTGAATATTACAGATTTGCACCTCACCCATTCAGACAAGATGGATAGAGGGGAAGAAAGCCAAACCTGTAGTCTCCAAAGTACTATTAGACAACTCTCTGAAAGCAACCAGGACCTTTAGATGTTCTTTATAAATTCTGGTACTTATAGGCTCTAAAGTAGTTTTTCCAACGTGTATTGAGTTTAACCATGCAATTGAAATGTCCCCAACCCCTGTCTTTCATGTCACAGCTCAGGTTAGTTAGTAGTGAAGGGTTTAGGGCAGGTTTAGGAAGAGTTTGTTCTTGTGGTGCCTTCATCCAATCTATGGTGCCATGATGTCATTTTCTGCCAGTTTCAGTGTGATTAGTCATTTTTTTTTCTGTTCTGGTGATTGGCTCAGAAAGTTCTGAATGATAGATTTCAAAACTTGTGCTTCACAGGGTGAGGCTGCAGTTGAGCGTTTGCCTTTAAGATGAATGCTACTTTATTCAGGTGTCTTCTTGTAAAATTCCTGTATTTGTCCTCTGATATCCAGTCGCCTTTAGGATGGGTTGCTGGTTTTAGATCAGCTTGGGCCTTTAGAACAGCTCAGGCCATGACTGATAAAAATATATATATCAAAGGGTGCCACAGCTAAGAAGTTCAGTGGTGTGCATACTTATGCAGTTAGTTATTCCAAGTTTTTTTTCTTTTTTTCAGTTTGGTTTTCAGTGACCTTGCATAGGTTTTTTACATACATTAAAAAGTTATGCCATGATTTATCTTTAATTTTCCACATTACAAAAAACAGCTGTTTTAACAGAAGTGCGTATACTTTTTATATCCACTGTACTCCAGGTTGGAGGCCTAGCTAGACCAGATTAAACCAGCTAAAACCTTCAAACATCTTACGCCTACTACTTTCTTTGTTGCTTCTTTTGTTATATATGAAATACCCCCACACACGCACACACAAACTGTTTCTCTCTATCTCTCTCCTTCTCTTTGTTTGTCTAATCAGCAGGCCATCTCAGATCCGGTCCTAAAGGTCAGCAGGTGGAGAGAATCAATCTACACCTTGCCCTTTTTAACAGAGGTACAGGTCACACCGTGCAGTAGAGGAGAGGATGTGTACTGCATCATCTTCCTGCTGCTCACACACGCACACACACACAGATTATCAGGTCAAGGTCATTGCTTTTGTTCCAATCTGTTGCACTCGCTGACCTTTCTTGTTTTCGTCTGCAGTCTCTGCAGTATCTGTCTGTAATCAGGATTCCTCTCTCACACTGAGTCTTATTTCATCTTCAGACCTTTTAAAAGCTTTTAAAAGTCAGGATAGAAATTCACTGTTTGTGCGGCATTTGGGAGGATATTGAGAAAGAGGGTCACCTTTGATAGCTCAACTCTTTTGGTTTCTTATCAGGATCCAAAGCATGTAATGAATGGGTAAATCTCCCGCCCGCAAAAAAGGAATATATGAAGAGTTCAGATGCAAAAGCCTCTATGTGCCATCTGAAATTTTCTTCTAGAATGATTCTTTTTATAAAGCTTGTATATTTAAGTTCAGTAATTTCACTTAAATGACAATTAATAGGTAATTTTCATTGCCATTTAAGTGAAATTACTGAACTTAAATATACAAGCTTGATAAAAATGATCATTCTAGAAGAAAATTTCAGATGGCACTTAGAGGCTTTTGCATCTGAACTCTTCATATATGTGTGTGTGTGTGTGTGTGTGTGTGTGTGTTGTGTGTATTACTTTTTTGGGGGGAGATTTACCCATTCATTACATGATTTGGGTCCTGATAAGAAACCAAAAGAGTTGAGCTATCAAAGGTGACCCTCTTTCTCAATATGCTCCTATATATATATATACATGAAAATGTACAGTACTGGTCAAAAGTTTTATATCGGTAAGATTTTTTTATGTTTTTAAAATAAGTCTCTTCTGCTCACCAAGGCTGCATTTATTTGATAAAAAACTATAATAATAAAAAAACAGTAATATTGTGAAATATTATGACAATTTAGTTTTAATTTTCTATTTTAATATATTTTAAAATGTAATTTATTCCTCAGATGAAAGCTGAATTTTCAACATCATTACTCCAGTCTTCAGTGTCACATGATCCTTCAGAAATCATTCTAATATGATGATTTGATGTTCAAGAAACATTCATTATTATCAATGTTAAAAACAGTGGTGTACAATTTTTTTTCAAAATTATTTGATAAATAGAAGGGCATTTATTTAAGATAGAATA
Source organism: Abramis brama (assembly GCF_963993115.1). Classification (NCBI taxonomy): domain Eukaryota; kingdom Metazoa; phylum Chordata; class Actinopteri; order Cypriniformes; family Leuciscidae; genus Abramis; species Abramis brama. The sequence goes on from NC_139969.1 coordinate 8,128,766, forward strand.
TTTTCTAACATTATAAATGTCTTTACTGTAACTTTTGATCATTTTAACTCATCCTTGATGAATAATAGTATTGTTTAATTTTATTTCTTTCCCCAAAAATAAAAATAAAATTCTTACTGACCCCAAACTTTTGAACGGTAGTGTTTAATGTTACAAAAGCTTTAGATTTCAGATAAATGCTGTTCTTTTGAACTTTCTATTCATCATAGCATCATGAAATAAAAATGTAAAAAACTGTTTTCATCATTGATAATAATAAGAAATGTTTCTTGAGCATCAAATCATCATATTAGAATGATTTCTGAAGGATCATGTGACACTGAAGACTGGAGTAATGATGCTGAAAATTCAGCTTTGATCCTAGGAATAAATTACACTTTACTATACTTTATTTCTATTCACATAGAAAACAGCTGTTTTAAATTGTAGTAATATTTCACAATATGACTGTTTTTGTTTGTATTTTTAATCAAATAAATGCAGCCTTGGTGAGCAGAAGAGACTCCTTTTAAAAACATTAAAAATCTTACCGATCTAAAACTTTTGACCGGTAGTGTATATAAAAATATAACTCCTTGTATGTATTTTTTTATATAAAATATAATATACCGGTAAATTATATAATTATACATTACATTATACATTAGAATTATTTACATTATGTATGATTTACAGTATATGTGTTTTGTAAGGTATGTTTTGTTGTGCTACCTTTAATTTAGCATTTTTTTAAATATTTTTTTTATTCTTTTTTTGTGTAATATTTAACCAATTTTGGTAAAATTACTGTATCAAGTCATGAAAATCTCCATGAAGAATAATAAGAATTACAAGAAAAGGCTTAAAAGTGAAACTTCCCGACACATTAGTAATGGCTATTCAAGGGCAAATGTGCTTAATTGTCATAAAAATAACATTACAATGCAAAACACTTCTTAATGGCTTTGTTTTCTTTATGCAAAATACAGTTAATTCTAGTTTTCTTTTAATTTGTGGGGTAAAATGTGTTGTTTTGTGAGATTCAGGAGAACAAGTGTTAAATGAGCAGCAGATATGTATCTCTAGATGTGCGTCCGTCTTGCCGAGGGTGGATTTCTGGCTGGATATGGCTCCTGTTGTTCTACATTGGCAGAGCAGTGCATTGTGTAAGATATGATCAATAGATGTGAGCAGCCAGCGTTTAATTGCCTTTTGTTAACATGGAGGTGTTTGACAGAAGGAAAGGAGAGTCCCCTAGGGCAGAGCAAGGGTGTGAGTGCATGTTGGAAAGTGTGTGTGTGTGTGCGTGTGTGTGTGTGTGTGTGCCTTTTTACATGCAGGACACGCTTGTATCCCTTGTTCCTGCTGATGCCACATTAATTGCAAATTCAACTCAACAGCTCTGCTAACGTTGCCTGTTTTCATTTCAAGGCCCGAAGCGTAGCCTATGCAAGTATGCTAACAGAAACGCTTCGAGCTACACAAACCTGCGTCATTGCATTATAAAACGTGTCAGTCTGCAGTTCATCACGAAAGACAAGGACTTTTTTTGGACCACCAGGCCTGTTTTGAGGTAAATATTCTCTTTCACGCCAACTGTTATCATGAATGGGCAGCAGTTTGAAGAGAATGTTGGAAAAACATAGAAAAAAGATGATGTTTATAGCAGCTACCTAACCTGGTTTAATATCACAGACATTTGAAGAGATTTATTAGCACCACAAAAAAAGCAATTTTAGTATGGACATCCAGCAGCAGGGCCTGTGATGTAATTCTATGGAGAGGAGCTCATGAATATTAATGAGCTTAAGCTGACCTTAGGGTTATCTTCCTAGACCATCCAGTCACATTACCCAATTAATATTCTTGAGCCATAGAAGTTCCATGCTGCTTTAGCATTGAGATGCAATATCAACCAGTTTAATGCTATTACTTTTACTTAAAAAAAAATATATATATATATATAAAATATATATATATGATGAGTTCTGATGCAAAAGTGCCATCTGAAATTTTCTTCTAGAATGTTAATTTTTATCAAGCTCATATATTTAAGTTCAGTAATTTCACTTAAATGGCAATGAAAATTACCTACTAATTGTCATTTAAGTGCAATTACTGAAATTAAATATATACAAGCTTGATAAAAATGATCATTCTAGAAGAAAATATCAGATGGCACTTAGAGGCTTTTGTATCTGAACTCTTCATATATATATATATATATATATATATATATATATATATATATATATATATATATATATATATACAGTGAGGAAAATAAGTATTTGAACACCCTGCTATTTTGCAAGTTCTCCCACTTGGAAATCATGGAGGGGTCTGAAATTGTCATCGTAGGTGCATGTCCACTGTGAGATACATCATCTAAAAAAAAAAATCCAGAAATCACAATATATGATTTTTTAACTATTTATTTGTATGATACAGCTGCAAATAAGTATTTGAACACCTGTCTATCAGCTAGAATTCTGACCCTCAAAGACCTGTTAGTCTGCCTTTAAAATGTCCACCTCCACTCCATTTATTATCCTAAATTAGATGCACCTGTTTGAGGTCGTTAGCTGCATAAAGACACCTGTCCACCCCATACAATCAGTAAGAATCCAACTACTAACATGGCCAAGACCAAAGAGCTGTCCAAAGACACTAGAGACAAAATTGTACACCTCCACAAGGCTGGAAAGGGCTACGGGGAAATTGCCAAGCAGCTTGGTGAAAAAAGGTCCACTGTTGGAGCAATCATTAGAAAATGGAAGAAGCTAAACATGACTGTCAGTCTCCCTCGGACTGGGGCTCCATGCAAGATCTCACCTCGTGGGGTCTCAATGATCCTAAGAAAGGTGAGAAATCAGCCCAGAACTACACGGGAGGAGCTGGTCAATGACCTGAAAAGAGCTGGGACCACCGTTTCCAAGGTTACTGTTGGTAATACACTAAGACGTCATGGTTTGAAATCATGCATGGCACGGAAGGTTCCCCTGCTTAAACCAGCACATGTCAAGGCCCGTCTTAAGTTTGCCAGTGACCATTTGGATGATCCAGAGGAGTCATGGGAGAAAGTCATGTGGTCAGATGAGACCAAAATAGAACTTTTTGGTCATAATTCCACTAAACGTGTTTGGAGGAAGAAGAATGATGAGTACCATCCCAAGAACACCATCCCTACTGTGAAGCATGGGGGTGATAGCATCATGCTTTGGGGGTGTTTTTCTGCACATGGGACAGGGCGACTGCACTGTATTAAGGAGAGGATGACCGGGGCCATGTATTGCGAGATTTTGGGGAACAACCTCCTTCCCTCAGTTAGAGCATTGAAGATGGGTCGAGGCTGGGTCTTCCAACATGACAATGACCCGAAGCACACAGCCAGGATAACCAAGGAGTGGCTCTGTAAGAAGCATATCAAGGTTCTGGCGTGGCCTAGCCAGTCTCCAGACCTAAACCCAATAGAGAATCTTTGGAGGGAGCTCAAACTCCGTGTTTCTCAGCGACAGCCCAGAAACCTGACTGATCTAGAGAAGATCTGTGTGGAGGAGTGGGCCAAAATCCCTCCTGCAGTGTGTGCAAACCTGGTGAAAAACTACAGGAAACGTTTGACCTCTGTAATTGCAAACAAAGGCTACTGTACCAAATATTAACATTGATTTTCTCAGGTGTTCAAATACTTATTTGCAGCTGTATCATACAAATAAATAGTTAAAAAATCATACATTGTGATTTCTGGATTTTTTTTTTTAGATTATGTCTCTCACAGTGGACATGCACCTACGATGACAATTTCAGACCCCTCCATGATTTCTAAGTGGGAGAACTTGCAAAATAGCAGGGTGTTCAAATACTTATTTTCCTCACTGTATATATATAATATATATTTATTATTAATATTTATTCCAAATTATTTTTTAATATTTTTTCCCTGAAATGTGTCAGTTTGGTTTTCAGTGACTGCATAGGTTGTACGTTTTACATTAAAGGTGCAAACGTTTTGATATGATTAATATTAGTTAAACTTACACATACATTTATGTTCTGTGTTCTGAAATGTGATTTGGGTGATGCTCAATCTTTTTTGCTCAGTTCATGAAAGCAAATGCGTAACAATGATAACAAATTATTTGATAACTTGTTTCACCTGCCAAAATACACACTTGAATAAGGTTTGCTTTGGTAAGCTATGTTAGATGTGTTTTAGAAGTGCGTGTTTTCAGACTTTTCCAACAGTTTGAGATTGTGAATGTCTCTCTCTGGACAAGCCTGGTCTGGCAATCCGACAGATACGTTGCATGCTCTGGAAATGTTGTAGATCTGTTCATAGATGCTTTGATCTGCCTTTTTTTCTTAGTGCGAGGCTAAAAGGTCACATGTGCGTGTTTGAAATTGCATCAAGTGATAAAACTATTATAATCATAATAAATGTGCTTTTAATGCAAGCCAATAACATATATGAACAATCAGTAAGCAACAAACAAAACACTGTTTGAGCCAACACACTGAGATAAAAAACATGGTGCTTCTTCACAGGAGAGCGAGGGAACGGAAATATAGAGGTCCAGCCAAGACTAGTTCAAATTGTTTGTGCCTGTGTGTGTGGGTGTGTGAGATCTTACTGTGTCTAAATGAGGATACACACATACAGGGACTTTTGTGTGCGTATGTGTTATATTCTTTTGGTGTTGCAATCATCATGTGATGTGTGTGTGTGTGTGTGTACTTGTATAAATGAGGAAGCTTGCATGCAGGGCAGAGAGGACACATAGCTTTGAAGTGTAAATTACTGGCACAGGAAGTGTGTGTTTGTGGTGCTGGGACACATTTCATTATGCTCCAGCCTTTCTGTTTAGCATTTAGGTAGACTAGATCAAAATCACAAAGCGTGTTTTGGTCACGTAGTCTGTTAATGACACTGCCCATGAAACAGCGTAATATACTGTATAGCCATTCAAATATGGGGAGCAAAGTATGAACTTTGACAGCTTCAGTTTTTAATGGACTTTATCATGTTGGTGTTATGCTGGGATTAAAGGGTTATCCTTGTGGAAAAAAGTACACTTTAGCATACTATTAAAAAGAGTACTTATTACAGAAATACTATACCTTCAGTTCTCACTTAAGTATATTGTTTTAATGATTTTGGACACTTAATTGCAGTTAGCAGATCGGTTGACCCACTTAAGTAGTATTGAAGTTTATCTTTATATATGTAATTTCATAATTACTTATTATGGCTTATTACTATTGCCTTTGAAAAAATGGTTAAAGAGTACTGCCAAATGTACTGAAAAGCATTATGGTATGTAATTTCTATAAAAACATAAACATATAAACTAAATGTAATTTTGAATAAAAATGATAATCAACTAATTGTGCTTTAGCATGTTAGTCAACAAAATAAATGCATCTTTAAAACATGACAAAAGATTATTAAAACAAAGATTTAAAATGTATTTTAAATTTAAACTTAATTTGACTTTTTATAAAGTGCAGTTTTGTTTTAAGAAATAAGCTATCTTTAAGGACACTTAAGTAGCCTTGCATTTCATTTATATTATATCTTGTACAGTTTATCAAAAATATATATTTAAGATTTGAAGTGAAAAATCTGTGTTTTTTGTCAATACAATAAAAGTCAATGGGGTCCAGTGTTGATTTGGACCCCACTGGCTTTTAATGGTATGAAAAAAAAAAAAAACCCCCAGCTGAAACATTCTTCAACATATCTCTCCTACGTTCAACAGGCAAAAGAAAGTCATACTGTTTTATAACAACACGAATAGGAGTAGACAATTTTCATTTTTGCAAGAACTATCCCTTTAAGAAGAAATGGTTAACTGAATTAATGACAGAGTTTGTCTGGTGACGTGTTTCATATCTGTCTCTTTGTGTGTCTCACTCTATTGAACATCAGTGTGTATGACTACCCAGCCACCGGCAAGGCAAGATATCACGCTCTGCCAGCCTGCAAACATGAACACAGACACTCTTTCTGCAGAGATCTGGCCTGTTCTGTCTGGCTGGTGTGTGCCGTTTCAAATGTGAAAGCATTTAAACATGAGAACAGTGGAATCGATGCTTTCCTCTGTCTCTCCCTCACTTTCTGACATCAAGAGAACCTAACCAAGCTGCTCCCTTCTACAACAGCAGAGGAACCCTCAACTGTAATTGGTGATGAGAGTACACACACACACACACACACACACACACACACACACACACACACACACACACACACACACACACACACAGAGCCACAAAAGCTTTGCTTAAGGACATTTAGCAGCGGTTTGCCAGCAACAGAGACTTACTGCACTTTGAGACTCTGTGTGAAATGCTAAGGCCGTTCTCTTTGTCCTAATATGTCTTTCCATCTCTTGCACCCCTGCCGTCTCTCCTCACTGCGTTAGGAACACTGAGCCCTGACCTCTGACCTCCAGACTTCCTTTTGAGTGCGCGGCAGGCACAGATAACGCTCCGTTCCACAGTCTCACGCAGGTACAGAGCGCCTGAGAATGTCAAGCATCAAATATCAGAAGTGTGCTGGGAAATGGCAGACATTTCCTATCGATTCTTTCAGAATCTCTCTCTAGCTGTGAATAATAATAACAGGAATAAGGTATGAAATGTATGAGTGTGATTTCTTTCCCTCAGATGTAACGTGTCTGATTTATTTTTCACCAAAGTGAAAAGTTTTGTGTTGGATGAATAATGAATCAGTCAAAATGCAGGGAACTTTATTGGGCAAATCATATGAAACTTGTCCCTTAACCCAAAATAATAGAAAAAATAAGAAATTTTATAAATTGAATTAAAAATGATTATTATCAACATTTAATTATCCTGAGTTTAATACAGTATTTTGCATTAAAACTTTAATTTAATTTATAGTACATTTTAAATATCAGGGACAGTTTTTTATTATATGATATTATTTAAACAGGGACAGTACACATTAATAAACATTACTGTAATTTTGACAGAATTAGCTGAGGCTATTTTTCATCTGTAGTCCTTGGACAGAATGAAATAGTCAGCCGAATAGTTAAATATAAAATTTTAATTACAAAATTATTAAAATGTTTGGTTATTTATATATAAAAAAAATGTACAAAATTGTAGCACAAACATAAAAGGCATGCATGGTGTATAGATATATAAATCTTTGCTTAATTATCAGGCAAATTTCACAATGCAAAAAAAAAATAATCTTTTTTTCTAAAAGTGCAGTATGTAATATTGACAGCTAGCAGTTGAAATGGGAACTGCAGTCCGAATTCAAAATATCATCAGACTCGACGTTCACGTGGGTTAGCAGATTGAAGATGTGCAACAGGAACGAGCACAATTGACAATGGAAAGCAATCAGCCTTACACTTTAAGTTGATCAGATAATGTATACGTTGCAGTGATTTTATTATCGTGGCTTTTCAGGTCGGGTAGAATCTGCATTCTCTGACCCAGTTTGTTCGCTGGGTTCCATGGCTGCAATATGCTGTGTTTTCCGCCAACTGGCAACCTGGGGTGGCAAAATACTTTTGGGTAAATTGGCATTGTGTGGGATCACACAGACACAGACCAAAAACAAAAACAGTCATTCTGACACTGAACACTCATTTCAAGTAGAATATATTGCTGTAGAATTGTTTTTCTGAGAAAGAAGCATGTGAACGTAGCATGTTTCCTAAATCTCTACAAACATATTATAGTATTTTTATGCTTTAGTACAGTCCAAATGACATGACATACAACACCTTTAAATGGTTTTGAAAATTAGCTTCATTTTAATTATGCAATATATATATATATATATATATATATATATATATATATATATATTTATTATTATTATTATTATTATTATTATTATATATATTTTTTTTTTTTTTTTTTGAGTTTGGGGTACATTTATTATTATTCATCCTCATTTACTGAATTTAATGTCTAAATGGGGATGTAGAGAATATTTAGGACATCTTTGTGTGAGAGAGAAATGGAGAAAGAAATGTTACTTGTAGAAAAAAGTTTCTTCACATTGTTCTTGAGGTTTGTAGTCTGCTCTTTATAAATAGTTGATCTGATGTGAGAGATGACACATTTTTGTTGGCTGGGTAAAGGAATGCTCATGGTGATTTTGGGACTGAGGTGACTCATCAGACACAGCAGATGTTAGGGTGGTACCGAGATCAGACACACATTAGCATGAGACACTCACCTTGGTCTTCCTCGAGAGCCCTGAGACAGAGGGAGGGGAGGGGAGGGGAGGGGGGGAGGAGGGGAGGGGAGGGGGGGAGGGAGGGGGGGAGGGGGGGGGGGGGGGTCATATATAAAATACCACATTTTCTTTGCTGTTTTGCAAGGGAAATGTATTATTCTCTGTTATATGACCATTTTAAAATGATATTTTCATATCAGTATGTGCATTCATAGGAATCAAACCCCAGTCCTTGGGGTTGCTAGCATCATTCTCTGACAGTTGTGCCACAGAAACACTAAATTATGGCTGTTTTGCGGTCAAGAAACCCGACTAGTATTATAACTGAGACAAAAAATAAAGTGGTAAAGAATATGGGCGAGGGCTCTTTGACAGTGCGTTCCTCCTTCCTCCCGGGTTTCGGCACCAATGTAACACAGTTCGTTGTTGTGGGAAGAAGGAGGCGGGAACCGGTGAACATTCAAAGACTTTAATAACAAAATAAAACAAATACAAAACGAAAGTAAAGATGGCAGCAAAGGACGACTGCCGCCACACATAATAAAACAGAAACAGAAGTCCAGGCCTGTCCTCTCTCATCCTTCATTTTCGTCGCTCCTCCTTTTTTGCGTCTTCCGTGAGAGATACGAGACTGGTGCGTCGGACAGGTGTCGCTCATCAATAATCACGCCACCGGCCTCACGCCATTCTCTCACGGCCCTCGGCCTCGTCCTGCTCGCCACACAAGATTTTCCGTCATTTATGGCACAACACTTCTCCGCTATTGACGAGATTTTCCATCATTTATGGTACAACGCTTCCTACATTTGACGAGATTTTCTGTCATTTATGACGCAATGCTTCCGAAAATTGACGAGATTTTCTGTAATTTATGACACGACGCTTCCCCACCATTGACAAGATTTTCCGTAATTTATGACATAATGCATCCCTACCATTTACGAGATTTTCCTTCATTTATGGCACAACGCTTTCCCGCATTGACGAGATTTTCCGTAATTTATGTCTCAGCGCTTCCCACAATTGATGAGATTTTCCGTCATTTATGGCACAACACTTCCCACAATTTACAAGATTTTCCGTCATTTATGGCTCAACGCTTCCCTGTCAATTGCAAGATTTTCCGTCATTTGTGACACAACGCTTCCCTGCCAATTACGAGATTTTCTGTCATTTGTGATACAATGCTTCCCAATCATTGATGAGTTTTTCCGTCATTTGTGACACAACGCTTCCCTGCCATTGATGAGTTTTTTCATCATGACGCAATGCTTCCCAACCATTGACAAGATGTTCCGTCATTTGTAACACAACACTTCCCAACCATTGACAAGATGTTCCGTCATTTGTAACACAACACTTTCCAACCATTGACAAGATGTTCCGTCATTTGTAACACAACACTTCCCAACCATTGACAAGATTTTCTGTCATTTATGACACAACGCTTCCCTGCCAATGACGAGATTTTCCGTCATTTATGACACAACACTTCCTCACCAATGATGTGATTTTCAGTCATTTATGATCCAACACTTCCCCACCATTAACAAGTTTTTCCGTCATTTATGACACAATGCTTTCCCACCAATGATGTGATTTTCTGTCATTTATGACACAACGCTTCCCTACCGTTGACAAGTATTTCCAGCAATCCCTCTTTTCATTGTTATATGGTTGGAGGGAGTTTTATTGATCTGAAATGGTACAGCACCTCCGGATCCAAAAATAAGCAAAGAATATCTGTGTAAACTAGGAGCAAATAGAAGTTGCTTACACACAAGTTGCTCATGCATTTAGTCTTTTACAAAAGCGTGTGTGGCGAGCAGGACGAGGCCGAGGGCCGTGAGAGAGCGGCACGAGGCCGGTGGCGTGATTTACTGATGAGCGACACCTGCGCGACGCACCGGTCTCGTATCTCTCACGGAGGAGCGGAAGCATAAAGGAGGAGCGACGACAGTGGAGATCGAGAGAGGACAGGCCTGAACTTGTGTTATGTTTTGTTTTATTATATGTGACAGCAGTCGTCCGTGAGGGGCTGCTGTCTTTTACTTTAGTTTTGTATTTGTTTTATTTGTATCATTAAAGTTTTTGAATGTTCACCGGTTCCCGCCTCCTTCTTCCCATAACAACGAACTGCGTTACAGCGTGATTTTTGCAGCTTTTTGTTTGAAATGTTTTTTGTTTTTTTTTATGAAATTTACCCACATCAAGTGTTGATTAAAAAAAGAATGAATGAAGCTAGAATATATATATATATATTATATACATATATAATTTTTTTATTTTTTTTAAATAGAGTCTCTGTTCTTTTGAAATATTGACTGTTTACATTATTCGATATGATAAAAATTACTGGCGCTGGCTGGGAACTTTTCTTTTTTTTTTTTTGTGTGAAAATGCTGGTCGGGGAGAAAGTTAACACATGTAAATCCATCATTCTGGAGACAGACTATCATATCTGTGGTTAGGACGAGGGCCTGTACACATACACACAGACATAGTCGATAGACAATCTCCTGGATCTTTTAAAAATAAATACACTCTTTGATCCAGCTGGCTGACATGTGATTTCTGAAATGTCAGACAGTGGATTATTGACTGATGCCATTTTAGTGATATACTTGGTTCATTTTCCATTCCGAAAATGTTCTGTTTTGATTTTTAAAGTAGATTTTGGTCAGACCCTATTTCTTTAAATCAAAGAATGTTTTTAAGTGCTTATTTCATTTGCATTTCCTAAATTAATAATACATGTTGGGATATTCTGAATTTGGGAACTTGCCAGGACCGGATTATTCATGTGGGAATTTGGGCCACTATTCAGGGCTGTATAAATGTTTTCAAATAGCAGGAGATGCAGTGCTAAAGGCCAAAGATGTTCCCCACCGGTCACATGGAGATTGGCTGCCAAAATCAACATCGCCAGGGGCCCTGTGATACCTTAATCTGGCCCTCGCTGGGACAGCCATGTTGTCATGGTTCCGTTCCTATCATTAACATTTAAGAGTCAACCATATGATAATATTAAACACTTCTGTCTATTTTATGTGAGGAAATCAAATGTCATGGACATAGATAAATTAATTTATTTTTTAAAATATTATACTTATAATATTTTATAACAAATGCTAATATATCCTTTATAATATACTATAGTAAATACATAATTCATTATTTATTTAATATTATTAATTCATATTTTTAAATGTTTTCTATATAGTGTGATTGGGACAATCAGCACACATTTTATAATTTTATAAAAAAATGTAAGTTTTGTATTATTTTTAATAATAAATAATATTTTTGTATATGTACAAATTCTTCCTTTAAAATATTTATTTAAATACTGAATTTAATACTTTAATATTTAATTACATATATTTAATTTGGCAAAACTCTTCATCATATGTTTTTTGTCTTTCTTGACTCTCAGTATTCTCTTCTTGTCATCTAGAAAGACAAACTGAAGGTTAACTCTGCTGCTAACTCTGTGCAATGGCTTATGAACGATATGAAAGGAATCGTGACTGATTCTATGCGTTTATGAAGCCACAGACAGATTAGAGTGTGGCTGAGGGCTTGTATGTTTGTTACAGTTGCCCTACTGCTTTTCACATGAACCTCAGAGTCTTTGAAGACAGCACGAGTCAGGATTCAATCATCTCTAATCTTCCTCTCTCCCTGATGGCGGACCCCAGAGATCCGCTCTCAACCACACATGTCCTCTGAGTTCTCAGGGTAGACTGCCCCTCCTGTAAACTTTCTCCACCCTCAGCCTATATTTCTGCTTCTCTCTTCTGCATTTCCCTCCTTTTATAATTTCATGCTATAACTCTTCTCATCTTCCTGTTAAATGGTTGGTTGTGGATGTTGTTAACCAGCATGTCTTCAGGTGTCTTCATCATGCTTCCTAACTAGCTTAACCGGCTCAACATGCTGGTGGTCTGCATGACTGTTCTGGTTTACCAGTTAAACCAGCATTAAACCAGCTTAAACTAGCTTGGACCAGCATGGAAATTAATGTCTCCTGAAGATGTTCGTTTTTGAACAATTGCTCAATTGAAGGTATTTAAATGATCTTAAATATGGTCGGGTTATTAAGCATAACTGTTGTTACGATCAAGCATGAAAAATGAAATATAGTTTTCCCTGCCATCTCATATTATTTCCATCACCATGTCCCTTTTGGGGCTCTGGAACAATGTGAGGTCTGTGCACAGCATGTGTGTGGAAAAAACAAACACTTTTTTGATGTCTTTTGACTCGCAAACAACTAAAGTATTCATTCAGTCTCAATCAAGGACCACACACACACACACACACGGTTTTTAAGCAGGCTTTTGTGGTTCTGGTGGGAGCAAGTGCATCTCTAGTTGTTCACACACTAACACACTTTTGTTTGCTTATCGTGTTGAGGACTTCTATTGTTTTTATACTGAGCTAATGATGTTTTCTATGACCCTAATCCTCACACAACCTTTTTGCATTTATACATTATACATTAGGTCATTAAGCTGTTTTCCTCATGGGGGCGGTTGGATGCTCTTAACAGAGTTGCTAATTTAAACTATTGCTGTCCTTGAGGGGACATTTCTGGACCATTGTATTTTTTAAGCCAGGCTGTAAACTGCTTTTGCTCATGTAAGGATTTTTATTAGAGTAGTAAATACCTGAGAAATTGGTATCATTGAGTATAGTATCAGTCGGTGAACTACAGCTGAGAACCTGTTTGTACTAAAACAACTTAAAGGGATAGTTCACCAAAAAACGAAAATGCTGTAATTAATTACTCACCCTCATGTCGTTCCAAACCCGTAATACTTTTGTTCATCTTCAGAACATAAATGAAGATCTTTAAATAACGCTTTTCTCTGCACTCAAAGCGCTTTACATTGAAGGGGGAATCTAATGTGCACGACAGCCATATTGCTCCAGAACGCACAGCTTATAGGTGGACAGGAGAGTGATGAAGACAATCAGTATATGGGGATGATTAGGAGGCCATGATGGACAGAGGCCAGTGGGCAAATTTGGCCAGGATGCTGGGGTTACACCCCTACTCTTTATTTAAAGGACATCCTGGGATTTTTAATGGCCACAGAGAGTCAGGACCTCGGTTAAACGCTTCATATGAAGGACTAGCATTAGTTTTACGATCTCTTTATGAACTTTTTGAAGCGTCAACGTGGTAGTTGCGTAGCTGCCAATGGAGGGCCAGAAAGCTGAGTTTTAATCAAAAATATCTTAATTTGTGTTCCGAAGATGAACGAAAGTCTTGCGGGTTTCAAGTAACATGAGGGTCAGCAATTAATTACAGAATTTTAATTTTTGGGTGAACTATCCCTTTAACTTTTCCATGCTTTCTCTCTCTGTCTCTCTCTCTCTCTCTATCTCTCTCTGTCTCTGTCTCTCTCTCTCTCCCCCTTCATATTTCTCTTTTGATTCATTTAAGCAGGTATAGAGTGAGGTAAAAATAAATGAGAATGGGATATAACAGGAGAGAAATAAAACGAGATGAAAGCTGACCTGTCACTGCATTGACGAGTGAGTTGTTTGCATTTCTTTTGATGTGGTTCCCTAGAAACAAAACTTATGGAAATTAGTCAGGTAAATAATCATGTGGGGAAATCGCTATATTTGCATTTCTCTGTCTGTGTGACCTTTCGACCTCTCTCACGAGAGCAGGAAATAAAAGTAGCTCAGAAGAAAGGTAAAGTGAACAAGAAGAGTACAGACATGTTAATTTAGTGAAATGATGTGGGACATTGAATGTGAAATAATGCATGCTTATATAAATATAGCATGACCCAGTTATGCCAGATTTGTTTTGTATTTTTGCATTATGTGTATTTAATATACTTTAAAGGTTTATTTAAATATATTTAAAAGTTTGACTCAGTAAAATATAATAAATCAATATTTTTTGTTTATTTTTTTAAGACACCCTTTTATTTTTATATATGAGTGGAATATAAAACATTATTTTGTTCAAACATCATTATTTTTGACATCATTTTGTAATTTTTTTAAATATTTTTTATTAAAATGCAGATGCTTAAAAGTGTAGGGTTTTTTTTACTAAAAAAATTGGTAAATAAGAGATGAATAGGGTGTGTTATAGCAGTCTTTACTTTAAATTTGGTGGCTATCACTGCTTTTGCCTTTGTATTTCTCTCTATCCCTCCTCCTCTCTCTTTGTGTTTGAGATCATCTGGTCCTGCTCATGTGTGGCATATTTAGGTCACTCACACAGTCTATCTCAGTCTTTTGCACCTTTTATTGATGTCATCTGGCCACCTGCTGACCCTTTGTGCTCTTCAGAGATCACTGCCTCTCAGATGAGTTACCTACTAGTCACAATGACCTGCCAACATGTGGTGCATCCTAATGATAGGGGCTCAAGCTGGACTTCTATATGTGATCGGTCAGATTAATGAGCATTTTCAGATCCAAAACGAATATAATCAATAGATGAACGACTTCTGCTGGCACCACCGGGAACCAGAAAGCAAAAGTAAACAGGCCATTAGCCAAAGTCAAAGGTCAAGAGCTGATAAATGCAGAGTAGACTAATATGAACTGATTCTCCATCATTTCCAATTTAACAGCATTTGCATGTTAGCTGAGTAAGTAACCAGGTGAGATATTTACGACAGCAGGTCACCGGCACCCCCCGCTGTTTTCCATCAATTAGCGGGTTTGCTGAGTACAGAAAAGCGCTAAACATGAGATCATAATTACCTGGTAAATTGTGCTGCATAATCAGCACACTGGTGGCTTAGCAAGAAATTGTTAATATCTTGTGAAAGAAAGTCATATTCTTAGGTATATATTGTAAGTCATGTGTTTTGGTTTTAAAACAATGTTAAAAAGAATGTGGCATGAAATGAAACTAAATTAAATTGAATTGTCTATTTTAAAAACGGCTGCTGTATCCAACATTAAAATCAAACAGTATGATATTTTTACAGTCTGAATACTGAATATACTCTTTATGTATCAAAATTAGTACCCATTTTGTACCTATTCATGAAAATGCTATCTGATCAGGGAGTTTTGTCTGAGATTTGGTTCATCTTAAATCAGCACAGTGAAAAATTGCACTGCTCTTGTTTGTGATGGTTCGCGTCATGTTTATTTCTGTCATTATGGGTGTCTGCTCATTCTGTAACCCTCCGTGCTCTATTTCAGATGCTTTACCAGCCTGAAAATGTCATGTCTGATGTTCTCAGGTGCCGTTCTGGATATCGCACTCCATCCTCAGCTCCACCGCATGCTCAGTCACACTCAACATGCCCTCGGGTTCACGCCAACAATTTCAGTCACATTAACCCGCTGCCATGAAGAAACACTAACCGCGTTATAGAACAACACGCCCTAGCATGTACGCTCTTAATTAAAACATCAGCTCAACGTGCGGGATGGCAGTTCATTGAACCCAATGATGCGTTTTAGCCATTTGGTTCTTTGAACAGCCATCTTGGCAGATGTAATCATGACATTCAGATGTTGTACAAGATAGCTTATGATTATTACCTGCCATTGTGGACGCTTCCTCTCACTGCACGGTGATGCTAATGTGATGGGAGTCGTGGGACACGTTGTAATAGGTTCCACCTTTCCTATGACACGGATTCATTAAACAAGCACAGGAAGAAGATAGAAAGAGCCCCTATTTGTGGAATGTTACAGATATTTTCTGCTCTACTGACAACACACTGGCAGGAAATGACAAATCATAATGTAAGAATAAGGTGCGAATAAAGGTCGAGCGCATTATCTGAAATACAGCGAAAAGAGCTGTCATGATTATCTATTTAAGTAACTGCAACACATTTATACCAACTCATCCCAGTTCAGCATTTAGTCTGTTAGGACAGAAGTAGGACACTTAGAGTTTGTAGTGTCAATGGTGAAATGTACTTGTTTAGCAGCTAGATTGTATTGTAGGCATAATTTGCAGGTAGGACAAGTGGGACATGTCGATTTTGTCCCCACCACTTTTTGAAGGACATTGAAAAATAGTGAGAGGAAGGTTTACTGTACAATGCAACTATGCGTCTGGACTCTTTTGCTATGTGTTCAAAGTGATGAAGTAAACAGAATGCCTTCCATTTACACATTTATATTAAATATGCCACTCTCATGAATGGAGTTAGGCTCACAAATTACATTAATTCATTATCCAGAAGTATATGAATTTAAAGTGCTCCTATTATGCTATTTTAAAGTCTCCTAATTCTGTTTTGGAGGTCTCCTACTACAGGTTTACATGAATCAAAGGTAAAAAAAAATATTTTTCACTTTCTCATAATAAACATTGCACATCACCACATTTTCAATGATTCTCAAACGACTCCATGGATGAATCAATCTCTCTAAATCCCTCCTTTCCACAAGCTACTCTGCTCTGATTGGCCAGATGGCCCAGTCTACTGCGTACAGCGCGCGTTGAAAACAAAAACGCCCATTGCCATAACTGAACATCTGCTCCATCCGGAGGCTTCCTACAGCTCAGCGATTGTACACCGTAAACTAAAGACAGTGACGAACGATGACGCAGATTTTACCATATCAATCTGAGCGTGAGTCCGAAAACATTGGAAGAACTAACCCGAACCTCCATTGTAAGGACGACTCGTTGAACTCCGAGATTTGAGAAGCAGTTGTCAGTAAAATGAAGGGAACACAGCAAAAGTTTGGGATTACACTGCTGTGGTATCATGGTAAAGCTGAATTTTAACCACTGATTCTTCACAGCCTCTTCCTTTGGAAGTGAAAATAAACCGAATTCTCTTTCACAGCGGGGAGCACAGCATCGTGACGACATGATATACACACGAACGAGCTACAGCCAGATATCCTGTCCACGCAGAACGTAGACGGGCATTATGCAAATGTAGTAAGTCGTGACGTGTGAACATTGCGAAAATAAATTCGAACTCCAAACGACTCGTTTGAGTGGTTCAGAGTCGACTCTTTTTTTGAGATAAACTAACTTTTTTATGATGTACTTTCAGCTTTACAACAGCTGACTGTTTACATTCACAAACAGCTACATTACACACTGCATGAAAGGTAATTTAAAAAAATCCATAATACATAGGAGCACTTTAAGGTATAAATAGAAATAGATGCACAGCTATTGAATCCTTTTCCAGTGACATGCTACATTTGAATGTTTTTTTTTTATTTTTTTTTATTAATATTCTGCTTTAAATTGTGTTCCATTGCAGAAATCACAAAAAAAATGTTTTTATGAATAATCATCAATGATGCACACTTGACTCCAAAGATGGCTTAGGAACACTGATGGACTAATTTGGTGGTCGGTCTGTTTAAACAGATGTGATTATATAATCAACATTTTTAAATCAATACTTTTATATTTGTCCATCTGTTTTTAATTCGATTGTCGTTTGTAATCACAATGCTTTGTGGGATTGAACTTCTTTCCCTCATTAAAGCTGTTAAGTACACAGTCTTGCACTGAGGGCTGGTCAAAGTAGACCTTGTTCACAGGAAGGCAATGAAAACCATTGGCTGGCTTTGTTACTGTTACGTATTTAACAGGAAGTGAGACTGGACGACACTGTAGTTGTACTGTAGCTGAGGCCTGGAAGAGTTTGGTTCCTGTTGTCAACATGTCTAAAAGATGCTGTTTTCAGCACTGCAAATCCAGTTTTCATGCATTTCAAAAGGATGAGGACTCACACTGGAACTGAACTGAAACTGACGCCATCTTTACTGTTCGTACAGTATCACTGTGTTTCAAGCTAAGGAAGCCTCCAGAGCTGACATTCAGATAGAGTACTAGGTGTTTCATTTCCAAAACACTCTTTAAGCCGTAATAATCACAACTGAATGGGCCATCTTGGATGCATGTGAACAAGGGGCGTTTCCTCTGAGGAGGCAAGGGAGGCAGTGCCTCCTCAAAAAAGTGGATGAGAAAATAATCCATATTACAAAAATAAAACAATGCAAATATTACAAAATGTGACATTAAAAAGTGTATAAATCATTCTCCATTCTTCTAAAGTAGCACTGTTCAACAGTGACAGCATCAGGTAAAGTTACAGCGGGAGTCCGCGTCTCTCTTGCCTCCCCTGCATTAAGTTTTAACAGACCCACTAAAGCGTGCGGTGGGTTTGGCGGGGGTAATTGAGATTGAATGGGGGGAAGTCACGTGAGAGGAGACAATGCTCCATTGCACTATGATTGGTTGTGGTTGGAAACTGGTTTGGTTGGAATATGGTTGGATTGGTTTGTGCGATGTATCCTGCCTTTTGTTTTCGTACGTGTTTGCGTCTTCGCGAATTGGTCTGAATGAACAAAATTATGGCATTAATGGGAAGATTAATTAATAAGTAAACAACTATCACCACTTTTGACTGTTTTTTTTTTTTTAGTGAGCAATCAGCTTGGTGAAATGAAAGGTACATCTTTGATATATCTGTGACCAGTGTTTACAGAGCTTGATGACTGATGATATGAAAATAAGTTGAAAATCAGTACACAAATAAAATATATTGTTTAAATTATCCCTGCCTTTAGTTATTTTTATTTTATGCTTTAAAACACTAACTTGATGAGATTTAAGCTTGGTTTTAATAAATATAGCATTAATTACAATTAAATTATCCTTAAATACAATGTACAAATACAAAGTCGAATTGTAGTTGGTTTCTATTTTATTTATTTTTTTATGTAATGTTTATTTAACCAGGAAACTGTGACAACATTAAGAGCAACTGGGACATGAATTTACATTTGATTTATTTATATTAAAAAATAATAATAAGTGAGGACTTTGCCTCCTCATTTCACAACCCTATAGGTGTTTGCGTGTATACTGTATACTGTATACTGCACACCACTCATGTAAACCTATTGTAGGAGACCTCCAAAACAAAATTAGGAATCTTTAAAATAGATTCCTATTTTAAAATTCTTCCAGAACTGAGGCAGCTGAAAAAGTAAAACGGCACTTTTACACTCTATAGTAATAGTGATGTTTGCCTTAGCTCATAACTAATTAGATGACTACAGTTATGAACTTACAGTATGAATGTCATGAGTGTAGCCATATCATGAGATGCTGTTATGACCGTATTGATAGCTTTAGGTGAGATGGAGTTATCCAGCCTCCCTCAGGGCTTCCTGTACCCTTCATCATATCAGTCTCAGACAGATGTCACCCGCGAGAGCCCGACACCCACAGGGGTCCAAGAAGGAGATCTGGAATGCCAGGCTAGACGAGCTTTCCAACTGAGTAACAGCCAACTAGCTTGTTGCCCACTGGCCCGTCCCGTGAGCTGAAACCCTCTCCCGGCTCTCTGGGGTCTGCAGCAGAGCCAGCGTCTGCACCCGCAGGAGGGGGGTCTGAGCGTCATGTGTGACTGTCTCTTTATCAGTCTGAGATAGGCTATTACTCCGCTAAGGTGCTGACATACCCACTGATTAGCCAGCTAGCGCCGGATGTGCAGAGGCATGCTAGCCCTGCAGCATGACTGAACTCTTTTGCGTTTTAACAGACATTTTTACAGAGGTGTTAATGGAAATGTTTCTGTTTTTAAATGCCTCGATCTTTCTGTTTGTTTGCAGGTATACATTATATTTTGAATATGACATTTTAATGTGGTCTCATACTTTTTGTCATCTCTATAGCTTTTGCAATGTTTATTGTATTGTAAACTAGACATTGATACCATATATCAAGTAAAATATAAATTTTAATTATTTAAGTTATATATATACATTTTACCATATACTGTTCAAAAGTTTGTGGTCGGTAAAATTTTGTCATTATTTGGAAAAGTCTCTTATGCTCACCAAGGCTGCATTTATTTGATCAAAAATACTGTAAAAACAGTAATATTGTGAAATATTATTGCGATTGAAAATAACTGTTTCTACTTTCATTTATTTTAAAATGTCATTTATTCCTGTGACGACAAAGATGAATTTTCAGAACCCTTTTTTTGCACTCTTTAGTGTCACTTGATCCATCAGAAATCATTTATAGGCTGATTTGGAAAACATTTCTTCTTATCAGTGTTAAAAACAGTTGTGCTGCTTAATGTTTTGTGGAAACCATGATATATATTTTTGGTAACAGTTTAGTTTAGGGTCCAATTCTCACTATTAACTAGTTTCTTATTAGGATGCATATGTGCATACTTATAAAGCATAAACGTAACAACGTAAACCTAAACCGTAAACCTAAACGTAAGAACTACCTTCCTAACTATTAATAAGCAGTATTTAGGAGTTTATTGAGGCAAAAAGCCATAATAGTTTGTTAATAGTGAGAATTACTATTACCCTAAACTAAACTAAAAAACCTTTAAGGAAGTTACATACAACACATAACTTGATTTTAAACTGTCTCCTGTCTCTGCTGGTCAATTTTCCGAAAGGCGCCACTCTTTTCTTTATCATTTCTTATTATTTCAGCTGTATTGACAGGCTCGTTGGGAGAATGAAATGTGATTATAATCTCATTCAGGTGTACCCCATCCTCATCCTCTCAGTCGGCTTCGTTCAATACTATTTTAGCCGACATTAAGACTTCATAGTGGTTTTGGGTGTGTTTAATCCATCTTAGTGAAATGTTGGATAATGGTCTCTAAACCCATTATTTATTGATAAGAAATCTCACCGATTCATAGTAGAGGCTCACAGTCGTCCTAATGATCCATCTCTCACATTACCATCCATTATTTAGCTTGAATCAATAAATTATTGACTACATGTCACCAAGAATTGAAGTCCTTCATGAAATTGTAATATGTATTAAAAAGTATTGCACAAAAAGATAATGATTGTATAATGTCTATGTGCTTTTAGGGCCTTGACAAGCACTTTCATGTCATATACAGTGTTAACACGTAAAAACACCAATGCTGCTATCTATCTATCTATCTGTCTGTCTGTCTGTCTGTCTGTCTGTCTGTCTGTCATAGGCGTTTCCTCTGAGGAGACAGTGCCTCCTTAAAAAATTGGATGAGAAAATAATCCATATTACAAAAATAAAACGCACATTACAAAATTTTAAATCACTCGTTTTTCTAAACTAAATGTCTCATCAAAATCAAACGTGAAATGGCCTGAAAACATGACTGTTTTTTTTTTTTTTAGTGAGTTATCAGCTTTGTGAAATGAAAGGTAGATCTGTGTCAGTGTTTACAGAGCTTAATGATTGATGATCCGAAATAAATTGACTATTAAAAAGAACAGATGAACATCAGTACACAAATAAAACACAGGTATATTGTTTAAATTGTTACTGCCTTTAGTTACTGTAATAAATGTAAAAATGCTTAAAAACACTAATTTGATGAGATTTATACTTGGTTTTAATTAATAAATAGAACATTGATTACACTGTTAATGTAAAAATTCAAATATGGAATTGATTTTTTATTTATTTTTTATGTAACATAACGTTATGTTCATTTAACCAGGAAAATGTGACAACATTAAGTGTAACTGGGATAATCTAATTTTTTTAATTTACTGGCATGTCCTGGTCTCTTTTACAGCGTTATTCTGTGGCTTTTATTTCAAATACCACATCATAGATCCATTGTGGCTTTGATGAACATGCTTTGTTTGTTTGTTTAATGTCTGAGTTGAAAGCCTGTTGCCTGTCTCTGTAGTCTGAATTTGATGCGCACCCACAATGCTCGTCTTTTCTCATAAATATCAAGCGTAGCGTCAGTTCTGGCAGGTCACGTTAGTCAAGCTCGCATCAGCTGACTCTCAGCTAATCCACGTCTACCTATACAGTATATAAGTGAAAAGTATATATAATAATTCCTATAGGATATATAATGAAATAATTCCTATAGGAATACGACACCTATCACTGTATACATAAGCTCCTATATTATCAGCAGCTATCGCGTTTCTCAGGAGCTAATTACCCTCCTCCATCCCCAGCTTCTCCTTTTGTCCAGTCAGGTTTTTAGTATTCTGATTCCCCTTGAATCAGAATAAATTCTTGATTATGTTGTACTTTAAAATCTTGAATTAATGATATCTGCATTACATTCATGTTGGTTCTGTTCGGTTTACCCTAAGGGAGGTTAGGCTGCATGGATGCGCAGGGAGTTCTTGCCCAGAACAGAACCGTACCGCCAATGTCAATCGTATTTGACGATAGTGGGCCTGACAGAAATTATAGTGCATCAGCAAGCTGTGCTATTTTCTCTTTCGACCAGTCATTGTCTTGACAAAAAGTCTCAATTATTTTCACTCTCAAGCACTAAAGCTAATTAGTGAGAAGAGTACACAGGATGCTCTACACCTCCATCTTTAAACAAAATGAAAATCTTTTGCGCAGCTGCCAAGAATTTAAACAAATCAAAAGGTAGTATGAGCACATTTTTCTTTCACTTCCTCACAACTCGCTTTTTTTTTTTTTTTTTAATTAGTCACACAGCTTCTAAATGACCTGCTCGGGAAATTGCAAAAACTTGCATTCGGGTATTTAATTAAAAAGAGATGCTAATTGCCTGCACACCCACAGATAGATCTTGGAGTTCACAGGACCCCTAAAATCAACTCCTCAGCTTTAATACAACACTCAGCACTAATGCTTAAGACTTACTCTAATTACTAAGCCAGAATAAAATGTAATAATTGAACACACTCATGTAAGAATGCACTGAAAAATGTCCTCGCGACCCCTTGAATCTAAATTGGCTTCTAAATTCTACTGCATAACATTGATAATACATCATCTACTCAGTGATGTGTTTTGGTGCTAGATTGATATACTCTGTACAGAGCATGTGCAGGTAGTTGAGGTGGAAAATATTGATCATATCACCTAGATTTAATTACTGTAAAGTGATAACATAATTTCAGATAATCTTTTACATGGAGGCAGTGCAACCACAGTATTGATGTTTTAGTTTAGTTAACTTACAAATAAACATATTTTTTCATGCCATTTTATGACTTGGCCAATTTGAGCCATGATGGCCGTTCACACAGAATGCATCCTTCCATTATGCGCTCCTTTTCCATTGTTTTTCTATGCAAACGCGTTAGACGGATGTGTATGACCGTTGCGCTTGCGTTACGTCTTTTGCAGCATCTCGCACATGAGCGCCACAAATAGATAGCTGCTATTTTTCGCTGCTCAGAGATCTGTTTGGGTTCACCCCATCATCCCATAACTTGCAACAGTGAACAAAAGATTGCAACGCTTGCCCCGCCTCCGGGATCTTCTGATTGGTCCACTGTTTTGGAACTGACATTGATGAGTGGCGCTGCGTGTAGAAGTTGAAATTATTTTAACTTAACATGGCACTCATGTGCTAGACACGGCAAGAGACGAGACTGGAGCACAACGGTCATACACATCCGTCTAGCACGTGTTATTACATAGAAAAACAATGGAAAAGTAGTGCATTAGAATGGAAAAACTATCCAACTAACTAGGCAAATGTAAGTAGCCTACAGTTATGTTAATGACCTTAATTATTAGGGAACGAGCACCCATGGTGTGAGGACCCTCTTGAAATTGGTTTCAATGATTATTGTTTATTATTATTATAATAATTGAATGCTATTTTTTTATGTATTGAATAGTATTTAATTGCTTTTATTTAATGTCGTATTGCTGTTACTTTCATTTCATACAAGCAATAAAATCAATTTACGGTAAATAATCTACTTTATGCATGGCAAAGAAATAACTGTAATACACTACCTTGAGTGGATTATTGCTTTTTCATCTTATAAAGAGTTTAGAAAATTTTTGTTTCCATAGATGGTTTCCATCTCTGTCTTATTCTTTGTGTATCCATCCCTCTGTTTTTTTGTTTTTTTCCTTTTTCCTTTTCTTTATTGGACATTCATCCAAAAAGGCTATAAAATGCCTGCTTGATGACATGGTGAGTCTCTAAATAGATTATCAGCTCAATGAGCTCATTTCAGACGTTCCCCTATTAGAGCTCTCTGCTTCCTATTAGTTCTTAATAAATAAGGATTAAATTACATTACATACCAATTATGTTATATAAGCCTCTGTTTCATGGAGACACATTAGCATGTATATGACAGGTTTTATGCATTGAAATTCCACACTAATAAACTTAGAACCTGTATTAGTAACAGAGAAAAGAGTTTGTGCAGGTGTAAATCATCCAAGGCGTTTAAATTACATTGTAATGAATTCATTTAGTGGGCAACTTTGTTTAAACAGTCACATATTACTGGGATAGATATATAACAGGTAGAAGATTCTTCACATCAAATTTACAATAAAAAGAAGTATAAAATGGCCAATTGGTACTATTGTTAAGAAAGGGTTTTTTGATTGTTTTGAGAATAAAGAATGTAGCACAATGCACACATTTGAGTGCAATCAATGAGGAGTGTGCAATCAAGATGCATGAACATTCACTAGACAAATGTTTTAATGAAGGGTTCTGAGTTGGGGTGTTTCATGCAGGTTCAGTCTGAGGTGATGTGTATTCAGTCTGCATGGTGGCAGTGATTGGGCAGATTGAACTGTAGTCGGGTGACTAGTAGGCCAGAGCTCAGAAACTAGATTTTTACATTATTTGAAGGACATTTTTGGTAATTGATGAGCACTTTTATCCGTGTTTCTCAGGTATTTTTAGATTATATATTTAGATATTAATAGGTACCACATTATAATAAGTATACAGTAACAAAGCACATGTAAATCATTTGCTTATAGTTAATTAGTAGTTTATAAACTGTAGTTAATGTTTATATACAAATAGTGAGTTCATTATATACAAATAGTGACTTCATTCATTGTCACTGTAAGTGTTAATGCTTAATTAGCTCATATGTAAAGAGTTAAGTAATGCTTTGTTTACAATGTATTAACCATAAATAGTTCTCACTTGAGATGAGGTCATGGAAAATTGGAAAATATCATTGATTAAGTGCTTTAAACCAACCTTTATTGGACATTAATTACATTAGTAATAAGAGTAATTACTTGATCTTAAAATTACATCCCTAAAATGTTTACAAAGGCATTAAACACACACACACACACACACACACACACACACACACACACACACACACACACACACACACACACACACACACACACACACGTGGGTTATATGCAGGGATGTAGTGGAGGCTAAAGTGGATGTACGCACCTCACAAAATTCGGAAATAGCGTTTGCCCACCTCCAAAGTGCGTTTATCCACCTCTACATTGCGTTTATCCACCTCTAAATTTCACGTTATTTGAGCGGACTTTGTTCAGGAAATCATTAAAACAATGCAAAAAGGGATTGTTTAATTCATTACAGGCAGCTGGTTTAATGTAGGGAGCATGTCAAAACCCAACTGTACAAGAGATTCAGAGGGAGTCAAGCCTGCACCAGGTTTAAGACTTTTCCCTCTACAGGGAAACACTGATCCACATTTTTCTGATAGACCAAAAAATTAATCAATTAATCGAGGAAATATTCAACAGATTAATCGACTATGAAAATAATCCCAAATCACTAATCATTATGCACAAGTGCATTGCATTGGAAGCCCTGGATATAAGCCTCCCTCTCGATCTCTCATAAATATTTTTGATCTCTCTGTTTTGTCATTTAGTAAACTTTATAGATTTCAACCATATTATTCCTTTTTGAGTTTCTTTAACAAGAACTTAGATTAATGTATGAATTGAATAGTGATTGTGTGACCTATAATGAGGGAACAACCAGTGATACCCTTGGTAGTACCATCAAATGATGGCCTATAGCGATGTCATTAGGATACACGTCGTGGTCCACCAGAATTTATAGTTTACCCACCTCTTTTTTTACCACTACACACCACTGGTTATATGGGAACTTTCCATAGAAATAATGATTTTTATACTGTACAAACTGTATATTCTATCCCCTAAACCTACCCCTAATCCTAACTAAAAGTTTGTTTTAAAGCACTTAATTAATCAAATTTTCAGGAATTCCGTGACCTAAACTGAAGTGAGAACTATTTATGGTTAATAAGTTGTTAACAAAGCATTATCTAACTATTTATATATGAGTGCCAGTTAATGAAGAGCTCACTATTTATATATAGTCAATTGATGCATTAACTACTGTTTATAAACTATTAATTAATTATAAATATAATAGTTTTTTAGTATATTTAGGGCAGTTTTATTGGATCTTTGAACAAAATCAGCCTTTTGGAATTCTGTTGGAAATGTCACAATAGGTTGAAATGACGAGGGACAACAGATCTAATCACAAAAGTGATATAGTTTATTTAACAAAGAACTAAGAAATCAAGACATAAACAGAACAACCGCACTAAAATGTGATGAGAACGACAATGAACAGAACAAAACACAGGGCTTAAATACTCAGAACCAAACCAATTAACAAAATTAATCTCACAGGTGCAAACAAACGATGAATAACCACGGAAACAGAAGGAAACAAAGGAAACTGAACTAACACATGGACAAAACCCACCCAAAACCAAAGCGCAAACAGATAAACCCTGACAGGAAAACACAATTATGCCCATGTACTGACATAACTAAAGCAGTGTACATTACCGCTGTGTGGGAATTATAGTAGCAAGTAAACCAATCACTGTCACTCACAAACCGTTGAGAGCTCTTGAGAGGCATGCTGGGTAAATACAATCTCTCATCCCATTAGTCCAACAGCCGTGTCACTTTGGCATCTAATGTATAATGCATGTCATCGCTCGTTCCAATTTGTCTGTGTAAACGCTGGTAACGGTGGGAATGAGGGTCAAGATCTTTATTCATTTTATACCACCCCTCTCTCTTAACTCCTTCCCACTCATGCCTCCTTGTTGTGCTCTATACGGTGGCTGGAGTTGATTTGTCTTGTGACTTTGTTTGTACACCTGCATAGTCCATTTTAATGCTAAGGGGAGTTAGCATCACTTTATTTAGTGGTCAGATTCATCATTCAGATTTAAACAAAAAGAATCCAGGCTAGTGTGTGCTCCAACATTCAGAAGTGCTGCTTATATGCAGGTGACCCGTAATCTGGTTCGGGTTATATCCAAATCTCAATCCTACTCCTCATCTTCATTTCCTGTCTCTTTTATCACTGTCTTCACCAGTAAAATGGCCAAAAATGAACCAAACTTCCCAATGCTAAGACATTAATGGTCAATGATGTTGTGACCTTATCAGCATGACTGCATTCTTTTTTTCTGCTCAATATCAGTCATAAATGAATGTACAGATCAGGGAGGATACAGTAATCCTCTTCTTAGTCAGCTCTCTCCATATGCCGAATCCCAGTATGTGTGTAGATAGATATCATTCGTCTGAGAGCTGGGCCAGTGATAATTAGAGAGTTTACTACGGTGGAAAAAAACAATCTGTGTTTTGATCACCTAAATACCCATGTGTTCATCACACCATATGTAAGATGTGAAGGCATTACTGTAATTAATTATGATTAGTAGCTTTACATTAAAGAAGGTGCTACAGTCTAGTCTAGTGTGTTCTCTCTGGCAAACACAGCTGTGTGGGTCGTTTCTTGAGAACAGCCTTGTTCCATTACTAACAAACTGTGTGCTTCATGTAATTGCAACAACATCATCACATTAAATGCATTTACAGTATGTTGTATTGAGGAAACTCATTTTTACAGAAGCAAACATTGACTGTTATGTTACAGACCAATTTAACTATGCGAGGGTGCTCAGGATTTTACCCCATCAGAACCAGCGGTAGTAGAGGTAAATTTGCTCTGACAATCATAACATTTGATTCAATTACAATTATTTATTAAAGAGTTAGTTCACCCCAAAGTAAAAAAAAAAAATGTTAATCGATTACTCACCTACATGTCGGTCCAAACCCGTAAGACTTATGTTCATCTTCTGGACAGAAATTAAGATTTTTTAAATGCGTACCGAGAGCTTTCTGTCCGTCCATTGACAGTCTACGCAACTACCACTTTGACGCTTCAAGAAGTTCATAAAGAGATTGTAAAACTTTAAAGAGCGTTTTAGTCAAAATTTTCTGAAGAGACTTCAGACTTCACACATTGCACAGCGAACTTAAACAGAAGCTCAACCGTACTCGCTTGATGCGAGAGAACAAACCTCATTGGTTCCTGCTGAAGCTCAAACGTGCTGCGTAACACGAGAATGAAACTCATTGGTTCTTGAGGAAGGTCAAACGTGCTGCGTAACACAAGAATGAAACTCATTGGTTCTTGAGGAAGGTCAAACGTGCTGCGTAACATGAGAACGAAACTCATTGGTTCTCACACGTCAAGCGGACATTCTTGAGCTTCAGTTTACCACAACTGATGTGTGAGTTGATGAATGTTTATGTGAATAAAAGTCAAAATTAAATCTGTTCATCACAATAAGCACAATACATGATAATGAACAATAGTCAATTATTAAGTAATCAGTGCATTTGTCTTATAATAAAGAAAAGTAAAAAAATATCCTATCCTTTGATAGGTAATGTCAGCCCGTTCTCATCCCAAGTCGTCATATACTGACGCTTTCAAAATTTCTTCAATATCTGACGCACAAAGCACCCTTTAGCGTCCATATGAGACGCATAACCCTACCACAGACCTAAACCTACCCATACCCAACCTACCCGAAGCGTCTCATATTGACACTAAGGGCCCTATTTTAACGATCTGAAACGCAAGTGTCAAAGCGCAAAGCGCAAGTAACTTTGTGGGCGGGTCTTGGCGCTGTTGCTATTTTCCCAGCGGGATAAATGACTCTTGCGCCAGGCGCAAATCTAAAATGGGTTGGTCTGAAGTAGCTTCATTATTCATAGGTGTGGTTTGGGCGTAACGTGAAATAAACCAATCAGAGCGTCATCTCACATTCCCTTTAAGAGCAGACGCGCTTTGTTCTAAAGCGGATTCCTATTATAACGGCGTATTTGC
Source organism: Abramis brama (assembly GCF_963993115.1). NCBI lineage: Eukaryota > Metazoa > Chordata > Actinopteri > Cypriniformes > Leuciscidae > Abramis > Abramis brama. The sequence continues at coordinate 8,157,908 of NC_139969.1, forward strand.
CAGACGCGCGCCAGGAGCGGTTCACAGCCAAGGAGAGCAATGCTCTCGTCAGGGACGTTGGGGATGGAGAAACCCACCCAAATTAACTTCGGTTAAAAAGGTGTATGATAATTTGGGTAAATGTGTAAGCTAGATGTATGCTTTTATAATAAATTGTCTATCTATCTATCTATCTATCTATCTATCTATCTATCTATCTATCTATCTATCTATCTATCTATCTATCTATCTATCTATCTATCTATCTATCATAATAATGTATGATTTGCAAAAATGAAAACTGCTGCTTCTGTGTAGATGAGAGAATCAAAGTGTATGCGCGTTGTGCACACGCTACATTGATTATGGCCAAGCATGCGCCCTTAAAATAGCATCTGAATAACATGCGCAACGCGCCACTGACTTTAAACTATTTTTTCCTGGTTAGTGGCGCAATTGTTTTCTAAACCTGCAAAATAGCATGAAGGAACGTTTGCGCCGGAACACGCCTCCTTTTTTGCGCTGAACCGCCCAGGGAGCGCAAGTTCATTCCCTAGTTTAGCGACGTGCTTCTGTGGAGGGAAAAGCGCGCTTTGCGCGGGTGCAAAATAGGAATGATACATGCGTCAGTGTAAAAAGTCAATTGCGCTGGGTGCAAGATAGGGCCCTAAGGGTGCTTTGTGCGTCGGATATTGACGAACTTTCGAAAGCGTCAGTTACATGACGCCTAAACCTACCCATAACCAAAGCGTCTCATATGGACGCTAAAGGGTGCTTTGTGCGTCAGATATTGAAGAATGTCTGAAAGTGACGGAAAGTGACGATTTGGGGATGAGAATGCGTTGGTAATGTTTGTTTGTTTGTTTGTTTGTTTGTTTATTTGACCAGTTGTTCTGTCAATTAGTTTTGTTTCAGGTCAGGACACATTTGAGTATGAAATGAATACTGGATATTGAATATTGAAAATGATGTACTGAGTACTGAACAATTAATATTACATCAAATGGCAACCCAAAACAGTACCAAAGTTATTTATCATACATAATGATAATGCCCCCCCCCCCCCCCCCCCCAAAAAAAAAGATTCATATAAATGTGTGTAATTTTCAAGAATAATATCATACAAACTGTCCATGTTGATATATGTCTAATTTGGCCGTTGATGTCAAAAGAAAAATACATGGTAAGCCTTTGTGTTATTGCTGTAAAAAAGGAGACCAAACAAATATTTATTTTACTATTAGTAGCATTTTATTATTTGCTAGTAGCATTGTTTTTTTCTGCTTTATATTCAACTTTACCCCTGTGCCTAGAGCTCATTATGATCGGCAAATATGATCATTAATTGTCTTTGCTAATAGGGTTAACTACTTTTCTCAGCGAACTGAGACCTGTTATGGCATTTCTGTTCAAGTTCAGTGTTGGCTGGAGGAGTCTAAACCCTGTCCCAGAGCAGCCTGAGGAACTGATAGATGAAGCACAGAAATAAAGGAAACAAAAAGCTGCAAATCAATGACTGGCAATGGCGGCTGACATGAGAGAAGATCGAGTTTGACACTTTGATATCTTCTATTTATCGAGTGTCAAGGCTGCTTGCCAGCTGACACAACCCCTTGAACCCCGTGTTGATTTCTGCCTCGTTGTCTAAATCACACAGGATTCTGACAGGACACTATTTTTTAACCATCAGACGGCGAAGAAATACCTTTGCACAGAGATTAAACACTAATCATCCTGCTGCTGTAAAGTGTCAGATGCTTTAAAAGAAATAATGTTCTGCTCTGTAGCGCATCTATGTTTTTGGTTGTCATGAAAGCTAAGCTAACATATACATAAACATAAAAAATACAAACATTGGGTGAAAATAGGACATATTTTTAGCTTGATCGTTTTTATCGATGCTCTTCATTATTGAAATGAATATACTTTTTTACTGAGCCTGTCACAATGTATTCTGGGATTGCCATGTCTGCTAAGTATACATGCAGTGCTGAATTAGAATAAGCCTAAATTGAAGTGATCTTAAAAGTCAGCATCATTTCCTACTTTAAAGGGCTTATACACCCAGAAGTTAAATATCTCATAATCATTTCCTCATCCTCATGTTGTTCCAAACCCATTTATCTTAATTTCTTGCAAGTATCTCTTTAAATTCAAGCCTTTTGAGTCGCCTTTAAATGCTATGTTTTGGAAAAGACCTCCAGTGTGAGTTGTGTGTAATTGATTGTTTATTGTCCTAGAAGGGATGAAGTTGTGTGTGTGTGTGTGTTTGCTGTCTTTGGCCCGTGCTTCTGTTTGGGAGTCTGTGCAGGGTGTCATGATCTGACCATTATTGGCAGGGTCTATTAGGGGACCTCTTGAGTTTTCCCAGAATGCCTTATGTTCTGACAGAGTCTGTAATGTGGACTGAGCCTCTGCTCTCACACGGCCGATGAGAAGCACCTGCTGTCAATGAGCATCAGCTGGTCCTCTGTCCTGGGTTCAGAACAGAAGTGTGTGAGGATGTGATAATATTCCCGGCAGGGGGCGTGCCAACTATTATATTAAAGAATTTAGACAAATTCATATTTTAATTTATAATAGGTTGCAAAAGATAATAAACATAATTTAATTTAATATTCTGCTATAAAAAGATCCACTGTGACAAAGCTGGGCTACTCTTGTGCTCAGCGTTGATTTAGTATTATTTATAATATTATTTATTATACTTGAATTAGCTTTTATTTTTAATATTTTCAGTTGTATTTTAATTGCAGTTTAATTTTTTTGTATATTTGTTTTGTACTTTTGTCATTTTTAAAAAGATATATTTCATTTAGTTATTTAAACTTGAACTTATTTATTTGCCAAGGCAACATTTATAATTTTCCTTAAGTTAGGTTTTTGCATGCATTATTTCTATTTTATTTCATGAATACCGGACTATGTGGCATATTTAATATTCATGAGCCAGGCTGATATATTTTATAACGTGTTCCTCCGGCTATTTTCAGATGGCTCCTGTGCCACTGCCTGCAGGTGGATTAAGTTCAGTGGCTCATTTGGAGCCATTTCAATCACTGCTCAGGACTGGCACTTACTTTGATCCTGTGCTCATATTTCTGCACCATACGAGAAAAGTGTGTGTGTGTGTGTGTGTTTGAGTCAGATGAATAATGCGGGTCCTTTATTATTTTATGTGGAGCCACATTTCCTGTCTTCGTCTCCTTTGTGGTTCATTGGTTGGCACAACCTCTGACAGCTAGACTGGCACTCGTAATAATAGCCAGTTTTTTTCCAGTTCTTTCTTTCTTTCTTTCTTTCTTTCTTTCTTTCTTTCTTTCTTTCTTTCTTTCTTTCTTTCTTTCTTTCTTTCTTTCTTTCTTTCTTTCTGATTTCTTTCCGATTTCTCATTCCTTTTCTTTTTTCATTTCTTTTCTTTCCGATTTCTCATTTCTTTTTTCTTTTCTTTTCTTTTCTTTTCTTTTCTTTTCTTTTCTTTTCTTTTCTTTTATTTTCTTTTATTTTCTTTAATTTCCCTTCCCTTCCCTTCCCTTCCCTTCCCTTCCCTTCCCTTCCCTTCCCTTCCCTTCCCTTCCCTTCCCTTCCCTTCCCTTCCCTTCCCTTCTTTCCGATTTCTTTGTCTTTCTGATTCCTTTCCTTTCCTTTCCTTTCCTTTCCTTTCCTTTCCTTTCCTTTCCTTTCTTTACGATTTCTGATTTATTTTATTTCCTTTCCTTTCTTTTCTTTCATTTCGTTTCCTTTCTTCTTCTCCTTTTCCTTTCCTTTCCTTTCCCTTCCTCCCTTCCTTCCTTCCTTCCTTCCTTCCTTCCTTCCTTCCTTCCTTCCTTCCTCCCTCCCTCCCTCCCTCCCTTCCTTCCTTCCTTCCTTCCTTCCTTCCTTCCTTCCTTCCTTCCTTCCTTCCTTCCTTCCTTCCTTCCTTCCTTCCTTCCTTCCTTCCTTCCTACCTACCTACATTTATTTTCTTTATTTCTATATCTCTCTTTCAGCTCGGGGTTTGCTACAACAGAAACTAACCCCTAACCCTACCCCACACCCTGACAGACAGTTTTAGCAACCAGTTATAATGACCTTTCTCCATGCCCCTACCTTTCGTCATGGCCATTACTCAAGCCTGCAGAAATCCACACTTGTCTTTTTTCTGAATCCAGTCCTGGCACTGCATCCAGAACCAAGTCCCAAGCGTAGCAGCATCATGTTTTGTAAAACAAGCATGTTAGGCATGAATAAAACATGGGCCATGAAATGGACTGGAAATGAGAGACAAAGAGTGTGTAACTGCTTAGTGATAATTACACACATACACACATACCCAAATGCTTGCCAAAGCCTGCAGACTGGCAGAAGCCTGTGATAAAAGAGACTTTACACAAGATATCGATAGACGAATCTCACAAATCCTTCCTAGAACCAGCCTGTAGTCCTCCACCAAAATCAAAAGAAAAAATAAGAAAAAATTAAAATTTATTTTTTTATTATCTATTTTATGTTTATATTAAGTCTATGTTTCCTGGTTATATAATGTGAAAAAAACAAAACAAAACATTTTGAAGTATTATAGCATTTTTGGTACTCCCTGTAATTTATGCTGATTAAAACAATTGTATTGCAGCATTTTTTTTACTGTAAAACATTGAAAAATTCTATAATAAGCCCAATTTACATTGAAAGTAAATGTGTTTTTGCTGAAAAGAAGGATAATGACTTAATTTACTATAAATACACATGGCCCAGCACTATCATCCTTAAAAATAGGTTCTTTATTGGCATTGATGGTTCCATGAAGAACATCCATGGAACATTTTTTAAATGTTCTTCACACTATAAGAAAAAATGGCTCTATCACTGAAAGGTTCTTTTGAGAACCAAAAATGGTAGTCGTCAAATAGACCCTGGCTTAGTTTCAACCGGACCGCAAGACATGATTACAGTGGTAGCACCATTTTACCGTTTCTACAGTTTAAAGAGAGCAGCGCATCAAAACAACAGAGCAGCAGTTCATACTCAAGTGCTCAGTCGTTTATGGCAATGATCTTTCTGTGTTATATCCTCTAATATTTTAATATAGATACAAATGTGCTGCATTCAATCCCTTTATGTTCTGTGAACTTTGCTTCTTTATACCGCTAAAGATACTAAAGCGCCACATTAAGAAAAAAAGCAAAATAGCAAAATAGATTGCTAACCATTCAAATAAAAGTATTTTTTGATAAGAAGTTTTTTTTCATCTTCATATAGCATTATTAATCAGCATGTTAAGAGCATTTCTTAATAAATAGAGTTATAATTGGGAAAACTATTTGTAGATGGCAAGGAAAGACAATTAAAACTTTGAAATTAGGCCTATTAGTTTAACTTTGTTCTGGTGTTTTGATTATTATGTGCATTGTTTGTTTGTTTTTAGTATATATTTATTTTAAGAAAAAATATAAACATTACATATGTCACATACATAATCCAACTGTGGAATTTTTATTTATTTATTTATTTATTAGAAACATTACTTTGGCTCTGAGGGCCCAATATACTCATCTTTGATGACAATTTTCCCTTTACAACATACTACTGCTACCCATATGGAAATGTATAACTATTCCAAAAAAGTATTGTCTGGACCTCTGCTGGGAAGGAAATATAGAGACCGGACCTCTTGGAAGTTTAATTGAATATGGCATTGCAGTGAAAACACCCTTTTGGAACCTTTTATTTTTAAGAGTGTATATTGCATATTACCTTATTAATCTGGATTGCAAGTGGAATGAATGAGTAAAGATTTCTGTGCTGAAATACCACACGCATCTTCTACTTCAATCTGAATTTTTGTCCTCTATTCTAGTGTTGATTTCTCCGGGGGAACTGATTTCCGCTCTTCATAGCACTCCAGCCCAATCAAAAAGAAAAATCACATTCAAATAGAATGACTGACACAATTTCTTCTTCTTTTTTTGTGCTGTGTTAAATTTTCATCACTTCCTTTCCTTTTGCCTGTGGTGTGTACAGTACAGAGGGTCTAATTAAAGAGCAGAGATGATGCTTTGATGGTGCAGTCGTACTGCGGTAGTTTTTTTTAATGCTGCGGTGTTCTTCACGGTTGTGTCTGTGGAGATGAGAGCTTTTAGGACAGGGGAGAGGTGACATTATAGCACACATGCATTTTACATCAGCGCTGCATTCTAGCCAGCATTTAGACAGATCCAGGGGACTTTACTCTCCATAAGAGAACAGGTCAGTCACTGAATAATGCATCAGAGCATTAGGCAGGGAATGTGCTTAAACCGCCATTCCCTGAAGTGTTTAGAGTCTATCAGTAATAGGATGAAATGACGCAGATCAGTTTTGCAGATTCAATCTGGGATGAATAAAGCTGTGGTTTTACTTATTGCACTGTTGAATTAAATCACATGATTCAGTGACCTGACCTATCAGCCAGACTGCCTATCTATAATTTCATTGCAGAGTCTTTGGTAAATCAGATTGGCCTGGTAATCTGGTGAAATGAGTTGTATTGCTGAGTTTGGTCCCTAGTATGCTTTGAAAGTTCATTCAGAAATGAAAATTCGTTGGATATTCTTACTTATAATCTTACAGTATATAACAATGTATATAGGCCTATGTATTATAATGATGCATACATTGTGGTCTGTAAGACTCGGACAGTACAACTACATGAACTGCCAGTCTTTATAGTATTAGTAGACTGCATGGTTAATATCTGTTAACTCTTCATTTTAATGGTCCCCCAACAGACATTCTACTAAATATAAGTAACTTTCAAGCACATCAAATTATTCTACTAACCCTAATCCTAAACCTAACCTTACAGTCTGCTAATACTCTAATGGAAGTTAGTTGTTAATGAGCAAATTAATGAGAGTTAGTTGACATGTAGTTGCAAAGTTACTCATTGTTAGTAGAATGTCTGAAGTGGAAGATCGAAATAAAATGTAACCTACAAGTCTTCTGAAGTCATTAGGGAGGGGGGGACGACAAGATTTAAGTCACTGTTCACTTTAAATATTAGGCTTAGCTCTCAAATCTCAATTGCATAAATTTAGATGATACAAATGCACAAAATGACCAATTACAATTGAGGTAATTGATGTCAAACCTGGTGCGACATGCTTGTTTTTAGTCATGAGCAAGTTTAGATCTCTGCCAAACCAGCATAAACCAGCCTGGACTAGTGTGGCCTAAGCTTTTTTTCTAGCAAAGATTAGTTTTGAACAGTTCTATCCCACATTGAAAAGGACAAATATAGTTTCTCATTTGCAGTGAATTCAAACTTCATTTCCTTCCTGTCAAGTCTAAAACAAGAGATGAATACTGTGGAAGTGTATTCCTAAAATTGCGTGTCTTGTTTCTCATTCACTCTCGCCTTCTGGACCTGCTCAGACTCTGTGCCAGATTTATCACTTTGAAATCCTCTAAAATGAGTTCAATTATGGAGACAAAGCGAGTTAAAAACTTCATTAGAAGACGGTCCAAAGTCCTGAATCAATTTGAATATTATGTCATGGAGTGTGACAAACTTTGTCTCTGAAAACAGAAGACGAGTTCTCTCTTGCTCACATTCTACTAAATACAATTACATTTGTAAAAGGGAAAAAAGAGTCTTAACTTCAGTGAACAAAAATGTTCTCTTTTTTTTGTATTTTCTTTTTTAATCTGTTTGGATTTTCACTGGGGCTCTTCAGCGTCTCCTTGACAAATCCAAGGATAATGACTCAGGCTGGTGTCTCGGGGAAATCATTAACTTTCAAAACTGATCCAGAGTTTTTGTGCTTTACCCAGTGTTCCATTCAAACCTATTTAATTGTCCTGCTAAGCTTTAGGCTTATCTTCAGCTGGACGAGCGAAGCTCTGCAGTCTGGATCTGCTCCAGGGTCTACGCTCACCAGTTTAATCAAATGCCAATTAAATGATTGGAATCTGGCTGTTTATTAATCAGTTTAACCAAAAATCATTTAACCACAGTGTCTGTTAATAATAAAACTGTTTGCTTAATTTTGTACAAGCCATATCACTTAAACATTTATGGATGGTCTACACATATGTATACACTAAACGTACAGTGGAATTCAAAAGTCCACTAAGGAAAATGCATTCAATGCATTTGCATTTTCTAGTCAATACACTTTAACCTCATTAAAAATAATATTATCAGTAGAACAATTTTATTAAAAGGTTAAATGGAAAACTTTTAGCTAATTTGGAAAAATATGGATGAGTACTGTAAATACAGACTTGTTTATACAAACTATTAATATTTTGAGTGAATTATTCATTTTAGTGTCAAAAGTCCACTAGTGAAAATACATTTACATTTTCCCCCATTGCAAATTACATTATTAGTAGGACAATTTGAATAAAAGGTTGAATTGAACAATTTGCATGAATTGCATAATGTTTTAGTGTTTAGTTTGTTCTCCTTTACTTTAATAACTGAATCACTTGAGCTGCATGAACCTCCACAAGCTTGTGTAAAACCTGATGATCATGTGATTCAGCATGATTTGAGAATGATCTAAAGAGATCTCGTGCTTCAGTGGAAACAAGAACATCTGACCTTTTGTCCAACATGGTCAGTATCACAAATATGCTCAAATATCAGTGACCTAGAATAAGTTTATTCAGAAACATTTTTACTCCCTCATGTCATTCCAAACTGGTTATTGTCTTTGTGCAGCACAAAATGAGATTCACGGTTTTTAGTGATCAGAGTCTAGCAAGCTATGGGAAAGCACTCTAAAAGCATCATAGAAGAAGCCCATATAACGTGTGCACAAAATTCCAAGTCTTCTGAAGTCATTTGATAGCTTTGTGTGTGATGCACAGGCTAAAATTTAAGTCATTATTCAGACTTAAGCTCCATATTGAGTAGCATGAATGATTTGGCTATAATTTGGCCTGTATGACCTCCGAGGACCGGAATGTACTGCATAAGTCGTAAAGACTATGCATTTTGTCTATTTCAGAGTTTGACAATCTGCGGTTCACACAAACAGTCATTGTACACGCTTAGAAATAAAGGTTCCAAAGGTTTATTTTTTTCCAGATAGAAGAACCATTTTTGGTTCCCCAAAGAACCTTCCAGTCAACAGTTCTTAGAAGAACCTTAAGTGTGAACCTTTGTCTAATGGAAAGTAGTGTTGTCACGATACCAAAATTATTGTTTCGATACTGATACCAAGTCAAGTATTGCGATTTCGATACTTTTTCGATACTTTTCCTGAAAAGGGAGAAACACTCTCAAATATCATTGCTGTGTTTTTTTTTTAAAACCGGGACAACATTCTAATCATATAACACACTAATAAATGAACATATGAACAGCAGATATATTAAACATTTGAACAAAATATGAAATATAAAAATATAAAAAATAAATTAGAGCAATGACATTCAAGGTAATTGTATTAAATTATAAATTTAGCAGCATTATCTCATTTATCATAAGAAACATAAGAGCTTTATCTTGATTCTGAACTTTGAATAAAAATATGAACAGCGATTATATTAAACAATGTTTAATATTGGTAACATATGATAAGCCTCATTGGTGATATATTTGACATGTGGGGAGAGAGTTGTGGAAGGTCTATACTTCATGTTAAACATAAATATATAGCAGCAAAGACAACGTCGGCAGTGTTGACGGCAAAATAGGCTACAGAATAATTCGTTCTGTATTAAGAGGTGCAATATTTGAAAATCGATAATATTTTTTTAAATTACATTTATATTGTATTTATGTCAAAAGTTTCAAACATCAAAATGTCATTTATTAATATGTATTCGTGTCAAAATGACATAGAAACATCTTTTCCTATTCTATTTTGCCTGGAAACGCTTCCAACACGCTTGCGTGTCGCGTGAAAAATAGGCGTCGGTTCTATTTCTAGCATGCACGCGTTTTCCGCGCGTCTCTCGAGCTGCACCCAGACGCGTGTGTCACGCAGGCAGTTAACATGGGAGCCGAAATAAAAACGGACACGACACGCAGCCAGTGTGTCGCCGGCCATCTGGAACGCGGTCATTCTTAGAAGTATCGATACTAATAAATTAAGGAATCGTGACGTTTTTAATTTCCGATTTACTTTTGAAGTATCGGTGCACCGTGCAACAGAGCAAGGTAGGCAACATACTTCCATATGTCACTCCTCGCGTCATCTTTTTCTACGAGTCGTGGACCACTTGTGCTCGCACATGCAGCCATCTCGCTGTAGTGTTTTGTCACATGACACTGACAGCGGCAGGTTCTTTGCTGCGTGCGTCAGGAAAAAAATACAGACGTCCATAGGGAGGCGGTTTTTTTATTGTTTTTTTTTAAGTATCGATACTGATAAATTTAGGTATCGTGATGTTTTTAATTTCCGAGTATCGAGATACTTTTGAAGTATCGGTACACCGTGCAACACTAATGGAAAGGTTCCATGGATGTTAGAGGCTCTTCATGGACTTCCATTAAAGAACCTTAATTTGTAAGTACTTATATGACCCTGGACCACAAAACCAGTCACATGGGTACATTTTTTGAAATTGAGATTTATACATAATCTGAAAGCTGAATATATACGCTTTCCATTGATGTATGGTTTGTTAGGATAGATGTGGTCGAGATACAGCTATTTGAAAATCTGGAATCTGAGGGTGCAAAAAAAATCGAAACATTGAGAAAATCGCCTTTAAAGTTGTCAATTTATGTTCGCGATTGTGCTGCATTCACTCACAGAAATAAATATTTTATATATTTACGGTTGGAAATTTACAAAATATCTAATTTTGACCCATACAATGTATTGTTGGCTATTGCCACAAATATACCTGTTCGACTTTATGACTGGTTTTGTGATCCAGGGTCACATATGGAACAAGCACAACACATTCATGATGACCACAAGTCAGTGAAAGAGCGATGGTGACTTTGCTAAAATGACTTTGCTCTCTGCTGTTTTGTCCTCAGGGGCGGTCATTCCAGTTGAAAGACAGCCACTTGTTAAAATGAAAATCTCAGACGGGCATATAGACCTCAAATTAAAATTCTAGCACAGGAGCAGGTGAGACAATGTGAGAGGTCCTGATTGAAGCTATGCAAATGACAGCGTGTCCACAGTGAGTGGCAGCTCTTTCTGAGGAGACTAAGATGGCTTATTAAAGGTTCTCATTTACCCCTGACTGAGATTAATCACAGCACACACACACACACACAGCACCCCCCCCCCCCCCCCCCCACACACACACACACGCTTTCTCTCAGCATAGACGAGGTGCAGAGAGAGCGAGCACAGAGATCAAGTGTGGACGGCAATGAAATGACAGGGGCTGCTTGACCTTGCCGGGAGAGAGATCACCCTTGGCTCTCTGTCTCCTGGTCTCTATCTCACTGTCTAATGCTCTGTTTATACCCAGCATGACCTTGTTCCTTTGAGTGACTGGAGGTCATCGATTGCGATTGGGATTGGGCATCTTTGAACAGTTTTGCATGGCCTGTGTTGCTGTGAAGTGACAGCAACAAGTGTGCCTGAGGGATAAATGTTCATTCAACTCTACTGAAAATACCTGTGCAGACTTCTCTAACGTGATTAACAGCATAATCACACTGACCAAAGTTAAGAGACTAAGTTGAAATTTATGATTGCACATAATATAAGTATCCATCCATGCATTCATCCATGGTGTCTCAGGCTGGTCTGTTTGCTGGTTTTAAAGGGGTTTTGGTCGCTTTTTCAGTTGGTGAGGCTGGGAGACCAGCTAGCTGTCCAGCTAAACACCAGTTTGACTAGACTGGAAGATAAACTAGACCATCTGAAGACAAGCCAGATTAGGGTGGCTTAAGGATTATTATTTTTATTTTTTTTAGCAGGGTTGTTTATTCTTTACACATTCATCCCAGAACAAACCATACCATTTGCGCAGCTCAAAATAATTTTTTGCTCAATAAAATCATCTTTATTGTATTTTTAAATGGTTGTATGCAGTGTAAGGAAAGAAGTGGATAGCTAAGTGGACACTTAAATACCCTTTCTAAACTGATTGATTGTAACAGTACAATCAATAGGTAAGGGGAATCAATAACCAAAAAGTGGGGGAAATCATGGTTTGTCCCTACCAGTGTTAAAAAATAAACCTTGCCTGCAGCATTATACAGTTTAAGCTTGTGCTAGGATTGCATCAAAAACCAGTTAACACCATATTGAAATTTGGTCCAACTTGTCTTATTTTTAGCATAAAACATAAATGAAGAAATGCATACTCTTGTACTTGCGATGTGGAGTATTCGAGTCCTGTGTAACACAAGTCACGATAAAAGAACTTAAAAACTAGAAGCCAGCTAAATTAGCACGGTTGCTTCAGCAAATGCATTTTTATCTCACGCTTGCATTTGTTAACATTATTTGTATAGGTGGTACGCTATTTTCAAATGCGATAGAGCATTGACTCAACGAACATTTCATTTCGAAACAATTATGATACGTACAACAACAACCAACATAAAACGTTGCTAGATTCACATTCATCTGTTTCAGACAAAACTGAATGCTCTTTTATTGCCACTCATTGGATATTTCACTTTGAAACCAACATAATATCATTTTGCAGAAATGTTGCCACTGCCACGTTTTTTTTTGTTTTTTTTTTGTTTCATCCGTATTATGTTCAAAGCTGTTGTTGCCTCAAGTACATTATTTGGCAGGTCATCTAATTAGAGTGTTAGCTAAGCAGTGCAGAGCAAAGTTGTGGTCTTGTTTTTGAGGATCTGAGCTGTTAGCAACAAGGCTGGAGGATCAATCTCAGAGAGCTGCACACTTGTCTTTGTAGCATAGCATAAATTCGTCATGCCAGCCACTGTTCTAACACACGTCTTCAGGGAGAGCAAAAGAGAGATGGGCGCCATGGATTGTGGCAGTATTCCTGGCTTCATGCTGGCTGCCTAGGCTGCCTTGGGTGGTTCTGGCCTGACTTTGGTCCAGGAGAGGATTTGCACACTGTTTTGTATTTGAAACATGTTCTGCTGGAGGTTAGGACTCCAGCTTGTCTCTCACTGTGAAATTTAAACCTGGCGGCCTTGGCTCAAAGTAATCCAGCCAAACCCGCTGTCCTCTGGGAGTAGCACTGTACCTGCTGGTTTGCTCATATTGGTATGTGTGCTGTGTTTGACATCTAATTGTTTAGATCATTTATTTGTCCTTTATTTATTTGAAAAGACTAGCTTGAATTTCCATGTTGGTCCAGTATAGCTATGCTGGTGAAGCTGATAGTTTATTCTGAATTGAAGAACTTTCTCTTTCAGGTGTGAATTTTAATGTAGTTTGCCACTCCCAACTGGAAGTTCAAATGGAATTTGAATTGGAGTGACGGAAAGTATCTATCTATCTATCTATCTATCTATCTATCTATCTATCTATCTATCTATCTATCTATCTATCTATCTATCTATCTATCTATCTATCTATCTATCTATCTATCTATCTATCTATCTATCTATCTATCTATCTATCTATCTATCTATCTATCTGATGTTGAAATAATATGGATACAGATCCACATCCCTCACTCTAAGCCTTTTTTAGTTGGATGCTGTTATCGCCCCCCAAGCGCTCATGTAAGTTACTTAGACAAAATATGTGAAATTGTAGATAGAGTGTCTGATGAAAGTAAAGACACTTTTCTTTTAGGGGATTTTAGCATAGATTGGTTCTCCAAATTTTGTCCCTTACACAAAAAACTGTCCTTAATGGCCAGTCTCTGTAATTTCACCCAGCTTGTTATTCAGCCCACTAGAATCTCTGTAGGTATTGATGGCAGGAATACACCTACATGCATTGATCTGATATTCACTAATATACCAGAGCTTTGTTCACAAACAGTTTCCAAAGCGGTGGGGTGTATGTGTATGCATGCTCCCCTTAGGAAAAGGTCAATAAGAAGTAACAGTGCTCCATGGCTGGACAATGAATTGAGATCATTGATGCTTCAAAGGGATAAAGCCAAAGCAGTTGCTCAAAAAACAGGGAAGCCTGAAGATAGGAAGACGTACTGCACAAAGTCACAAAACTAAATCATAGTAAAAAGAGTGGTTATTTTAAACAGAAAATGTATAACTCTGTGAATGATGGAAAAAAACTGTGGAAAATACTGAATGTATTAATGTGCAAGAAGCCAAAGCCATCCCTAAAATTTGTTGAATGTGAGGGGCTGTTCATTACGAAGCCACATGATATTGCAAATTATTTTAACATTTTTTTTACAAGAAAAGTGCATAATTTAAGATCTGACATGAACAAAACTGACAGTGATGCATGCCAGAAATTGGTTGATAACATAATGCAGGGCAAAAATTGCCATTTCCAATTCAATACTGTAACTCAGGATGCCGTAGAGAAGCTGCTACAGGGTCTATCTATTGACACATCTGCAGGTATAGATAATTTGGAAGGAAGAATACTTAAAGTAGCTGCGACTCTTTTGGAGTCAAAATTTTGGAGAAGATCATCTTTAATCAAATAATGGATTATTTCAGTACAAATGAATTGATGACAAAGTTCCAACATGCATATAGACAAGGCTTTTCCACAAACACTGCTCTAGCACAAATGACAGAGGAGTGGCTAACATGTTTGGATTAAGGGAAACTAGTAGGAGCTGTGTTTTTGGACTTTACAGCAGCTTTTGATGTAATAGATCATACTCTTCTCATAGCCAAACTTAAAGCATATGGTTTTTCACATTCAGCACTGACCTGGGTGCATAGTTATCTTTCCAATAGGATGCAACAGGTTTTTTTCAATGGTAGTTTTTCCAACTGTTTAACAACATCATGCGGCATAGCACAATGAAGCTGCCTGGGTCCACTTTTATTCTCAATATTTATAAATGATTTTCCATATGTTTTTAGAAAGGCTAGTGTTGTTATGTATGCTGATGATGCTACTTTGTTCACTGCAGCATCAACATTACCTGAACTCAATGAGAATCTTCAGCATGAGTTAAATACAGTAGTGGACTGGGTGAAAAAGAATAAATTGGTACTGAATATTTCCAAAACTAAATGTATGATATTTTGCAATAGATACATGTTACCAAGTATCACCTCACTTAATCTGCATATAGAGAGCAATGTGGTTGAGCAGGTTATCAGATTTAAACTGCTGGGTGTTAGACTAGATAATTTATTATCTTGGTCAGACCAGATTGACCACATTGTCAGTAAGATGGGCAGGGGTATCGCTATGTCCAGAAAATGCTCTGTATATTGTCCAACTGCTACATTGAAAAATGTCGTTCAAAGTCTTGTTCTGTCTCACTTATATTACTGTCCAGTAGTTTGGACTAGTGCGGCCCAAAAACATCTAAGAAAACTTCAAATTGCACAGAATAGAGCAGCCAGAGTAGCTCTGCACTGTTCTTTTCGCGCTAGTGTGCGTGAGATGCATATTAAATTATCTTGGTTAACAGTAGAGGCAAAAGTAAAATATAATCTTCTGTTGCTTATGCACAAGGTCATGGCTAATGAAGCATATAACTTTATAAAAGAAAAAATATTGTTTAGTGGATATGGACATGAGCATGTGACACGCTCAGTCAGCAACAAGATAATGATTACTCCTAGTCCAAGATGTAATTTTATGAAGAAAACTATTGTATACAGAGGGGCTGTAGAGTGGAACTTACTTCCATCCAGCGTCAGGGAAATCAAAAGTCAATTTTCTTTTAAGAAAACAATAAAACAGAGATTACAGGAGTGAAAGTATTATCTATTTTTATTTTTGCATGTTTTGTTTTAAATTGTTTAAATTGCATGTTGAATAGATGTTGCTTTTTGCATAACTGCATAATTTGTACTGTCCTTTTAAATGTGTGTCATGGCAGCTAATATATCGTATAGTTTTCATAGATCTTGAATTTTGTATTTTTGTATTGTGATTTCAGTGGACCCCAGGAAGACTAGCGACCACCATAGTGGGAGCTAATGGGGATCCAAATAAAACAATAAAACAATAAAACAACAATATCTATCTATCTATCTATCTATCTATCTATCTATCTATCTATCTATCTATCTATCTATCTATCTATCTATCTATCTATCTATCTATCTATCTATCTATCTATCTATCTATCGTTCTATCTGTCGTTCTATCTGTCGTTCTATCTATCGTTCTATCGTTCTATCTGTGTGTTTAATAGTTAAAGCAGGATTCATTATTGGAATCTCAGCAGGAAGTAAAAGTTATTTCTTGTACAACGGCACCTCAGAACAATCCCAGAATTCCCCAGTAACATATTCTCCTTTACAGGTACGTGTGTAGCAGCCTTTCAGACACTCAATCATTCAGTATTCTCTCCATTATTCTCTCTCCACTATCTTTTTTTGTTGTTTCCCTGTCTTTCGCAAAAGCTCTCGCATTTGCCACATGACCGAATAACTGAATAGGTCAACAACAGCAACAGAGCGAATGAAATCCATTATCGCTTTGCACAGTTTCTCCAAACGGCACGCCTTGCAGCCAGCGAGCTGATGAGGCAGACTGAAGCGCACCAGAAGCCTCTCGCCTGACACTGAGAGCTGATGCTGATGTGTCTTCACTGATAAAATAACGAGCCGAGGCTGCAGAAATCATGCTTTATTCAGACCCTCAGCTATAGTCTACGCACCCTGTCAAACTTCTGCAAACCCCGTCTCCACTCCGGAGCTATTTATGAGTCTACTCTGCATGAATCCATTTCCATACGGTGTCTTGAGGGCAGGAGATAAAGGAATGTTGCAGGCCTACTTAACTGGAGACGGAGGGAGACCAGAATCACTTCAAAGTTGCCGTATCTAACGCAGAACTCTTGCTTTAGAAGATGAACAACAGGAAGTGCAGAGATGAACATAGACTCGCGCGCACACACACACACTGATGACTTCATCTCGTTAGAATAATGTCAGCAAGCTCATTATTTAGACATTATAACATGGCACCGCCGGCCCCCCTGCTGTCAAAGACCCGAAAAACTATCCAAACACACATGCTGAAAAACGCTCACGTACTCCAGATGCTTCCTGCCGTGTTCAGTCTCCTTCTGTCAAAGACAACCATGACATCTCGGTGAAGAGAAGATGTGATGCCTGTGTTGAGCCCTGGTGCGTGTGTGTATGTGTGATGGAGTGCCTTCTTTTCTTCTTCCTCTCGGGCATTCGCTGTGAGATTCTGTCACATTCAAATGTGTGTATGTGTTTTAACGTCAGATTGCAACAGTGCAACCAAAACACATCTGTCTGAAGGTGGCTCAGGAGTGTTTGAATAAAATGTTGTGTTTGGGGGAAAAATGTTGTGTGTGTGTGCTCTTCATCTTGCCTGGCCTATTTCCTCTTCCTAACAACCTGGGAAACAACCTCTCAGGGGAGACAAACTACATCTCATCACAGGGATTCTCATTTTCTGTCTCTCTCTGTTCACTTCACATCCTTACATTCTGAGCCCTTTCCAAGCTTTTTTCTTCACCTTTTGCATCTTTTTGTACTCTGTTTTACCTTTTTGTCTCTTACTTTTTCAGTCTGCCTCCTTTCTTATCCGTTTTGTGCTAACTGTTAAGTGCAATGAACCCTTAAGAAACTAGTGATTGTGGGACTATAAAGTATCACTACTTTCCCACTGCAGAAACAAATCCAAGTTTGAGGAACAGTTTGAGTTGTTTTTGCACACAGCTTAACAACTGTTGACTTAAACTATTAAAAATTGTTTTTGTGAATTAAATTAAGATATAAATAATGCGGAGAACACTCCTCATGTGTTTGCATAAAGTTAATGAGCAAACTTATCTTTATAAAAGTTCACAATGCTGTTGCAGATTAAATATAATGTGGTAATATTATATTACATTATATTACATTACATTATATTATTATATTATAATATAGTGTGTAATATATAAATATTACATTGAATAAACATAATTTCTTCAGATTATATATTGATTATTAATCATTCAAACCCCTTCATCTAAACCTCTACTTAATGTCGACCTTGCACATCCGCCATTTTTGTAGTTTTTTAAAACTTTTATTTGTTTTTGAAGTTCTATTCGAATCTCTATATAGCCTACTACAAAAACTTAATGAGTTTAAGTACTGTTTTGACTTATTTTCCAGTAAAAGTATTTAAAAAAAAAAATCATAAACCAACATAAATTTATCTGAGAAGCAACACTGCATAAGATACTATGACTTTAGTATATTGGGTAACACTTTACGGTAAGGGTACATGAATTATCATGAATTCATGTATAAATTCATGCATGAAATATGCATTCATTCATGCATTAATATCTCATCAACGTTTCAACGTTTTTCATTCATGACTTCATGGATGAACAGCACCTTAATTAAAACATTAACTAAGATGAGTACATCATCATGAATTATGATTTATTACGCATGATCATGAGGTTTTCTTTGTTCACACAAAAAATTGGTCTTTACCACCCATTGTGGATAAAGCTATGGTTATGGTACATGAATCATCATGAATTCATGCATAAAAAAGTATTAATTCATGCATGCAAGACTACTCTTCGAATTATTAACTAAGCATTATTTATCAATGACTTCATCATGTGTGTGGCCCCTCAACTAAAGTGGTGACTTGGTGCTTTGAAACACTGATGAACAATGTGTTTTCATTATGATCTGAGTTTCCAAGCATGTTCATGTCTTCTTTATAGCCTGCAGGTAAATGGACAGACACCCAAATTGGCCAATCACAGCACATAACATACGAATTCTGTTGGCATTCAAATACAGTAGTCATCATTAACTAAGCATTTATCTATGACTTCCTCATGTGTGTGGCCCCTCAACTAAAGTGGTGACTTGGTGCTTTGAAACACTGATGAACAATGTGGCATAACTGTGAAATGACAAGAATATGAACATGAAAGTTCAAGCCTTTGCAAACAATGTATTGTGGACACAAATGGACTTTGATCTTAACTTGCAACGTGATCTCATGAGAATACGTGTGTAACTTAAAGTGTAGTTCTACCATACGTACATTTATTTACGTTTTATACACACAGAAACGTATAATACTGACAGTGGACAGCACAAAAACGTAATTTATTTACTTATAAACAACTTATACAAACAACGACGTACAAATTTGGGCGTATTCCTATTTAACTTATGCATATTCAAATCGTGGCATTAATGTTTTGACTCATAATACACTAAAACACAGCATAAATTCACAAAAGAAATCAATTTTATTAGCTTAATGTGATCAAATCTTTATAATCCATACGTTGTTTGCAAGAAACAGATCCAAATGCAGCCCTTTATCCAGTGATCTTCATCTCCATTTCTCTCAGAGACCAACGTCAAATCCCGCGCTCGTGGTGAATTCAAATTCAAAAATTGCGCCCGAAGCGTTACGACATGTTTTACGGCAGTGATATCAAACGCTCATTGGCTCCATAGACAGTATAAGAAGTGGACAGAGCCATCTCATTGGATCTCAATTGAGACAAGTGAAGCCCATTTTTAGCGATTTCTTAGCACTTCCTTTCCTGACGCGCAGACTCAAACCGAGCAAAGCATTACACGGACCACGTGAGCAACCCGTCTGTCTTCTAGTAGCTGTGCCAAGAGAAATCTGAATCATTCCCTTCCGAATCTTGCAGAGACGGAGAGTGTGAGTAGGAGCTGTCCATGAGCTTGGAGCAGGAGCAACTTTTGCTAGGTATTCTGATTAATTATATTGTCATTTTGCGTCCACGTCCCCCCGATTGCCCGCGAGCTTCTCCTCCCGTCCATACGGTAATCTCTCTACTGTGCGACAGAGAGTCGCGTGGTTATGACGCAATCGTTAGCCTACTTTTACAAAAAACTGCTTCTACGGGGCCATAACATAAGCTACAAGGTAATGGAGCATTTTATACATTGTCGTGTTTCTTTAGACATAAATAATGGACAAATGGAGTCTTCAAACGCCTCAGATGTAAAGTTATTCGCTGTCAAAGTGACGCCAAAATGAATGGGAGTCAATGGGATGCTAACTGCAGGTGAAGTTCTGCTACAAGATGGTGGCACGCGGCCGGCTTCAACTTCCGGTCGACTTCCTTCCCGCCTGATTGGCTCTCGCATGCTTCGTCACAGATGTTTGTGTACTACATTTGAAATGGAGAAGCGCGCGCGCCTTCACAGAGCGAACAGCAAACCGAACCGGATTAATATTTTCATGGATTAATAACTTAAATTCTGCTCTGTAACGTTACCTCATACAGAACTATTATATAACGTTACTACCAGAGAGGACTGCGACACATCGTCATGTGAACGACTTTTGGTACCGGTTTTGACATTTTCTCAATAAATAAATGATTGTGATTGTCTGTCTGTTGTTTTAATTTATAATTGTAAGTTAGTTACGTAGTTTTAAGAAATGGTTAGGGGTAGGGGTAGGATTAGTTGCTCAAACTATCTTTTAATGCTACATTGTTAATAAAACTGCCATTTCCCTACACATATCTGTCCATTACGTTTTATCCTTTTAATATTGTCTATAAAATGGGTATGTTTAGGTGTGGGAGTAGGTTTAAGGGATCTTACATTTATAATGTATAAAATGGTAAAAGGGAAATTATACAGATATCTTTATAATATGAAATATTCGTAAATAGTTTAACATACATTTTTTAGCTGTAAAATCGTAATAATGTTATGTAACTTTACTGCTTTATTCTGAAACCAAACGGTATAAACCAGTTAAATCAACAGCTGGAAAGAGCTGAGAAGGAATTCAGTACATACACCATGAACTTTATTTTAAGTGCCTGTAGGCCTATATCTGAAAACTCTTTACAAAACCATAAAGCTGTTTTACAATTTCATGATATGGAGGAGTCACATCAGTAGCTTAAAGGTGACTCTTTACCCCAAAAGAGATCAAGCTGTTTGTGAAACATTTTTTTTTAAACAGCTTTATGGTTTTTAACTGGTTTATACCGTTTAAGAATAAAGCAGTACAGTTAAGATCAAAGTCCATTTGTGTCCACAATACATTGTTTGCAAAGACTTGAACTTGAATGTTCATATTCATGTCATTTCACAGTTATGCCACATTGTTCATCAGTGTTTCAAAGCACCAAGTCACCACTTTAGTTGAGGGGCCACACACATGAGGAAGTCATTGATAAATAATGCTTAGTTAATGATGACTACTGTATTTGAACGCCAACAGAATTTGTATAATATGTGCTGTGATTGGCCAATTTGGGTGTCTGTCCATTTACCTGCAGGCTATGAAGAAGACATGAACATGCTTGGAAACTCAGATCATAATGAAAACACATTGTTCATCAGTGTTTCAAAGCACCAAGTCACCACTTTAGTTGAGGGGCCACACACATGATGAAGTCATTGATAAATAATGCTTAGTTAATGATGACTAGTATTTGAACGCCAACAGAATTCGTATAATATGTGCTGTGATTGGCCAATTTTGGGCTCTGTCCATTTACCTGCAGGCTATGAGAAGACATGAACATGCTTGGAAACTCAGATCATTATTCAGAAAAAAAGTTCTCACATTAATTGATATACTGTTCTAGCCTGTATGCATGCATTAGATAATGTGGATTTTTGTACATTCCTTTAATAATTCGAAGAGTAGTCTTGCATGCATGAATTAATACTTTTTTATGCATGAATTCATGATGATTCATGTACCATAACCATAGCTTTATCCACAATGGGTGGTAAAGACCAATTTTTTGTGTGAACAAAGAAAACATGATCATGCGTAATAAATCATAATTCATGATGATGTACTCATCTTAGTTAATGTTTTAATTAAGGTGCTGTTCATCCATGAAGTCATGAATGAAAAACGTTGAACTCATGTTAGTTCCTGATGATTCATGAGATATTAATGCATGAATGAATGCATATTTCATGCATGAATTTATACATGAATTCATGATAATTCATGTACCCTTACCGTAAAGTGTTACCGTATATTGAATATACGTTAAGTGTATTTTTCTTACCAGTTTTTCCCCCACTTTTTTACTTGTTTAAAATACAGTATATACTTGCATTAAAGATGCAATTTCTGAAAACAAGTGTTTTTAGGATTTTCAGATATTTTAACATAAAAAAATAAAAATAAAAAAAATCAGTGGAACAGCAGCAGAAATGTGCTGCATCTAGTTGTTTTGTCTCCACTATGAAATTACTTGTGGCAGAAATATGTCTGATACAGTTCTTGAACAGGAATTTTCATTTTGTTATTTTATTCAGTTTGTGATTTTTAATGTTTTGCTTAGTGCTTGCTTTGGTTATGGTTACCAGAAAGTGACAGTGGCAATGTTTTTTGTGCACTCCAATCTTTTGCTTTTCTGTGACTTGCTATCTGTAGAGAATAAAAAAAAAAAACATAACTTCAGATATTTAAAGTGAAAACATTACCTCTAGATCGACGAGTCACACTAGTTTTCTCATAGTGGAAGCGATATAAGCTATTAATAAGATAAGAAAATCTTCTATTTTATGTCCATATGCATTCGTTTTTTGCTAATCTGCTCCACAGTGGGATAGGAACTTCTTTTTTTTGCGATAATGATTGTCTGTCTGTACATTATCCCTTACATACTCCTTTTTGCCTCCGTAAAGTGATGGGGGAAAGAAATATAAGGAGGAGGTTTGAGAGCAGGTGGTGTTATCAGGTCTGCATTGAACACACCGAGAGAGCTGCGGTCTGCCAGACTCTGATTGTAAATGTTCTCTCTCCTCTCGTTCGGTCTCTCTCTCAAGCTCCCTCTCTCCTCTGTTCGCCCTTTAAACAGGGATCCGCTATGTGTCTTTCCTATCTCATTCAGAGATAATGCTGTACGGGACAGACACACACAGAGTAACAGTGGGAGAGTGTGTGATCTGTCACTGTCGATGCTCCTACAGTAGACTGGCCTGAAGTCATTTTCCACAGGAGAGAAAGGGAAGGAAGCACGGCTAATGGATGCTTAGTCTGTTACAGTCTGTGCCGTGTGAAAACCATGAACATCGTTGCATGTTTGGAGCAACATGGCTCTGGTCCAAACCCTAGTGAGCTGACTACCTAGATAGAGTTTGTTTGCATCATAGACCTGCTCCTGATGCGAAGGCTTTTCTGAACCATATAACATGCCATAACATACCATATTTCGGATTAAATCTAAGAAAACATTTCATGTGTCTTTTCTGGTGTAAAAATTAATTTAATGTATTTTTGTCTTTTCCATTCTTGGCATATTTTACTCACCAAGGATCAGATTTACTAACAGCTTATGCCAGCGCAAACCCTCTTTTGGCATTAACAAATTACTGTCAAGATTTACTAAAGACACGCAGTGAAAAATTAGCTCTGAAAAGGTGTGGACAGGTTTATTTTTGTGGCTGACCTTATTGCATATGCATTTATATGAGTTTACCTTCCAGGCGCAAAATTTATGGGAGGAGAGCATTTAAATGAATCAAGCAAGGTGATACTAAGGTTTCTATCTATCTATCTATCTATCTATCTATCTATCTATCTATCTATCTATCTATCTATCTATCTATCTATCTATCTATCTATCTATCTATCTATCTATCTATCTATCTATCTATCTATCTATCTATCTATCTATCTGAGATGTATTCCTTCTTCTGTAGAGATGGCTGAAAATTCAGACAGACCATTGAGATTATCATCTTCCTGTCAAAACAAACAGCAGTCAGTGAATCCACACATGGCAGCCAGAGATAAATAAACATCTGTGAATTTTCTTCAGGTGTTGAATGCAAGGTGTGTAATACCATCTACCAACAGGGGCAAACCTGACCGCGCTAACCAGCCCACTCTGCCGCCCTGATTGAATGAATGAATGAATGAATTATGAGTTGTGTTTTTGTGTGTGGCTAGTTTTGGAAGAAAAGGCGCCAAAAGAAAATATGTGTTCTGAGGAACTAAGGAGGTAGAGAAAGAGAGGGAGATGAAGCAGAGGTCATGCTGTATTGTGGTGTCTCTAACATGCCTGCCGCTGCCCTTTGAGGGTATTGCCTGATATCGGCGGGACTGTCAACAGACCACAATTCCCTGACGACTTCAAAGTCATCTGCCTCAAATGCTGAAGGCATCAGCAGCGCTAGTATGAATAGAGACTATGAATGCGCTGCCTCAGCTTATTGAAACTGCCTGAATTTTAACAAGCAGGGATCCCTATTTCAGCCGCTCTTTACATCCTGTCCTTCTGACCCCAGTATGCCTGCGCTCATGCATTAAATATCTGGGTTTAGAAAACTAGAGATGAATCACTTCGTAAAAGTGCTTAAACACAGGGTTAGAGAGAAATGCACTTTTATAGCCACTTATTAGTTATATTTTCTCGATATTTTTGACTTATTTTCCAAGATTACTTAAACGTCTTTTAAGCAAGATACATTTACTTTCAAAATGCATAAGAAAATAAGGGAATTTCAGAGAATATGTTGCAAATTAAATCTATTTTTCGTACCTTATGCAAAGTAGTTTTTCTTTTTCTAAGCACGTGAATTTATGTTTACTTGAAAATATAAAGAAATTGCTTGTTGCTATGTAGTCGAATAAGCATGAGACTAATATCTTTATATGTGATAGAATGTGGGATGCTATTTATAATTCTCATATCCTTCGTAAAGTACAGTTTGAAACATGTGAAGGAAGCTTTTCTTGCATATTTTTTTTTAGCTATGATAGCAAGGCAAATATGGCAATTACACACTGGTTTGGCACGCTGAGTCGTCAGAATTCTTTCGTTAGCTGCCTTGCTGTCTTTCTCTGACAGGCTGCTGAGAACGCTGACACTAAATGCTTCTCTTAGCATGCTCACAACTTTTGTGCAGAAAACATGCAGTGCACGAATGAGGCTTGATTCTAGGATTGATAAGAATGAGGCTTGATTTCTACCTGAAACATTACATGACTTTGATGAAAATCACATCTAAACATTTATTTTCTATAAAATAGCCAACTACTTTTTTTTCTAAGGCAATTTTTATAGTTAACATTTTATATATCCTAAATAAAATTGAATAACATGTTTATTCCCAATTAATATTTACCTTGATTTTTCTGAAGTTTGGGGTCTGCAAGATGTTTTTAAAAGTCTCTTACTGCTCACCAAGGCTGCTATTTTGATCACAAATACAGCAAATACAGAGCTTCATTGAAAGTAACTGTTTTCTAGTTGAATATATTGTAAAATGTTGAAAACAGTTGTGCTTCTTAAAATTTTTGTGGATGCATTTTTCATAATTCTAAAAGAACAGAATTTATTTGAAATCTAAAGTTTTTGTAACATTATAAATGTCTTTACTGTCGCTTTCTTATCATTTTAATGCATCCTTGCTGAACAAAAGTATTACTATTAGCAAAAATATTTATATTTATTACATGGCTTGGTTGAATTCTAATGTAGACTGTGGTCTGTTATTTCTTGAAGTATTGATATGACTATTTTCTTTAGCGGAAGCAATACAATCGTTTTTAAATCAATAAACTCAAATTATTGATTTATTTGGTAGGTAGCCATGTAATAAGCTCCGCTTCGCGTCGGGGTCCTGATCAGCCTGTCGGGGTTGTATTCGCTATAACAACCGCCTCGCTCTACATTACCCCTTACATAAAACGCATTTGAAAAGTATCAAAAATAAATGATGAAGGGATGTTGAAAACTTTCCGAAGCAGTTTAAATGTGACTTTAATAGTTTCTGTAGTTGAAGAAACAGTGGATATTTTAATCACACTGGAGTGTTTATGGAGCATATAAACAGTGCATTCAGAATCGGTTTATGCCATGGCTCCAAACAATTAATTTAATTTAATTTATTGTTAGTTTTTAGTTTTCTAAACTCATCTACTTTGTTTGCTCTCTGTGTCGTCAGAAATATCTTGTTCTTTCCGGTGTTTGTTGTTTTAGCAAGGTCAGAGTAATTGCATAAAAGCATCTGCTTTCATTGTTAATTTGCTTTTATTTGAGAGAGCTTGGGATTTGTTTTTGTGTGTATTCGCGCGTGGGCAATGTGTTGACGTACCCTGAGGCTGGATCTCTGCATGTGGCATATTTTGGGCATTATGTGCACTCAGCCTCCATGGGGCTCAGGTGTACTTTCACTAACCAATTAAAAACCTGCAGAGAGGAAACCAATCCGTCTTCTTTTATTGTGCTTCTATCCTTCAGTGCCAAAGTGCCCCGTCCCTCTCTGTCTGCCCACACACCCTCCCACTGCCCTCACGGGCATATGTTCCTTACACGCTCCTGGGCACCACCAGGTACAGGTGCGGACGGGGCCAGAAATGGGCACTGGATCCTGGAACCAACAGAAGAGTCCTGGAGGGTTTCATAACAGCCTGGGTCCTCATGCTCTGACACACACGCATTGACTAAAAATGGCCAGCCCCTGCAGTGTGGAGAGGAACAGTGAGTTAGATCACATCCAAGAGGAAGACGAGAGAGAAAGGAAGGAGAAACCGAGGTTTCCAATTAACCCAAATCGTACATTTCTGTTTTGGTTTTCCTAATGCTAGTATCATTCCTGAAAAAAATGATATTTACATACTTAATGTACAACTTCAAGGAACATACATTTATGATGTTACAGTGTTTTGTTAGTGTGTTTTTGAATATGTAAAATATATTTTATACTGTCCACATTGAATATATTTGATTTATAACAAAAAATAATTATTGTGTAAACTCTGCACAAATGTTCTGATGTTTACAAAGATGCAGCACTGTAGAACATTGAGGAACTTACTCTCAGCTTGAAACCACTTTAGCATTTACAGAAGTTGTGCACTAATGTTTCCCCACATGTAAGAAAACATACTACTAACTTTACAAGATTGTTCCATCAACATTCTTTTAAGATGTTTAAGTCAACATAAAACTATTTTATAATATAGTTTATTCAACTTAAACATATTTAATATCAGTTAGTTGCCAAGGCAACAGTTCTAATTTTGGTTTAAGATTTTAATCCAATTTATGTCTTATTTCAGCTTTATTTCAATTATCTTCTTTTTTTTTAATAGCTTTAGTTTCAGTTTCAGTTAGATTAGGAGAAGTGTGAAACCAGATTAAAGCAAGACCTTAAAGGGATAGTCCAACGGAAATTCTGTCATTATTTACTCACCCTCAAGTTGTTCCAAATCTCTATGAGTTTCTTTCTTCTGTTGAACTAAAAAGAAGATATTTTGAAGAATGTTGGTAATCAAACAGTTGACGGTAGCCATTGACTTTCTTAGTAGGAAATAGGAAAAAAAATACTATGGAAGTCAGTGGCCACTGTCAACTGTCTGATTACCAACATTCAAAATGTCTTCTTTTGTGTTCAGCAGAAGAAAGAAACTCATTTAGGTTTTGAAACACATTAAGGGTAAGTAATTGATTGAAGAATTTTCCTTTCTGTCAGGACCACTACCGTCAAATACGATTGACAATTAGCATACAGTTTGGATTGGCGGTATGGTTCTGTTCTGGGCAAGAACTCCTAGCATGGATAAGAGCAGCAATAACCCCCCTTAGGGTAAACAGAACATAACCAACATGAATGTATTGCAGATATCATTAATTCAAGATTTTAAACATAATTCGAGAATTTATTCTGATTCAAGGGGAATCAGAATGCCAAATCCTGACTGGGCGAGAGGAGGAGCTGGGGAGGGAGGAGGGTAATGAGCTCCTGAGAAACGCGATAGCTGCTGATAACACTGAAGGAGCTTATATATGCATACGGTGATAGGCGTCATATTCCTATAGGTAGACGTGAATCAGCTGAGAGTCAGCTGATGCGAGCTTGACTAACGTGACCTGCCAGACCTGTGACCTACGCTTGATTTTTGGGTGAATTATCACATTACTGCAAGATTGGACATCTCCCCTTCTGAAAATTAAGTGAATTAACCTGAATAGGAAAGCTCCTGCAGAGGCCATTCTTATACACAACCGTATATAAAGCCAAAGTTTTTGGAAAGTTAGGTGAGGATAAAACAAGAGAAAACAATTCTTTATTGTATTCTAGTCCTCTTCTTCTTTCCTTAACGTCGCTCCATCACTCGCTTGACAGGTGGTTTACTAACAAGCCGTGCCCCCGCTTGAACCCGTTACTGATTCACAGCAGACAACAGACTGTGGCCAGTCCACCTGATCTGCCCGCTGGCGTCGGGCCGCTGACCCACTCCGGTATCTCACATTTACCACACACTGTAGTCATCAATCAAAACACTCCTCGCTCCAGGTACAGAACAATTAGAAATGACTGCCAGTCATTCAATTCACATTTATTTGTATAGCGCTTTCACAATACATATTGTTTCAAAGCAGCTTTACAGAAAGTGCATGTTGTCTACATTACAGTTTAGAGTGAACTGTTGTATGTTCTTTTTTTCTTTCTTTTTCTTTTACTCTGTAATATGGACCTAAGGGTCTGAAATAAAGAATGAATGAATGTTATCAGAGGTGGCTGTGTCCAAGTAATGTCCATATTTCAGAGATTTACAGTTCTAAGATAATACAAATCACGCAGTTAGCCAACATCATGTATTAATTTAAGGAAGAAACAATGAGCTCATTAAAGTAATTATAACAAGTTGTAAACATAATGAGATGGTTATGAGATGTATTATGTGAATGCTTGGCTAAAGAGATGCGTCTTTAATCTAAACTGGGATAGTGTCTCTGAGCTTCAAACATCATCAGGAAGGCTTTTCCAGAGTTTACGCTCTTCCTTCTTTAGTGAACTTAGATAGGTACTACCAAAAGTCCAGAGTTCCGTGACCTTAAAGATTGGAAGATCCTTCTAAGATCCTTCTAAATGCAAATTGTATTCTATGAGATTATGTACAGGGTCTTGGTCCAATAAGTAATATCTCGGTCTTATCTGAATTTAATAGAAGAAAATGACAGGTCATCCAGTGTTTTGCATCTTTAACACACTTTGATAATTTAGAGATTTCATCTGGTCGTGATGAAATGTATAACTGAGTGTCATCAGCATAACATAAATTAATTACCAAGTGCCAGCATATACAATATATTGAGGGCCTAACACAGATCCTTGTGGCACTTTATAATTTACTGATGTTATTTTAGATTTTTCCCCGTTTAAATAGACAAAATGGTAAAGGTCTGAACCACCTTAATGCCTGTCCCTGAATACCAGTTAGACACATGTACTATTGATCTTTTCCACATGCTGCCACCATGTGCTTGTTTTTAGTCTCCTTAACAGTTCTGTAAGTCATTAATCCTCCCAGTTATAGATCGTCTGACATTGGCTCTGATTGGCTGATTGGCCAGTCTGATTGGCTGGCCTTATAAAAATATCTGGATTTTTTATCAAAGTCGAAGCAGGATTTTGCCTG
Organism: Abramis brama; assembly: GCF_963993115.1. Lineage (NCBI taxonomy): Eukaryota > Metazoa > Chordata > Actinopteri > Cypriniformes > Leuciscidae > Abramis > Abramis brama. The sequence goes on from NC_139969.1 coordinate 8,187,292, forward strand.
GAGTGTGGAGCATTTCTTTGTATTTTCAAGATCGCTCCATCACAAGCATTACATGCATGTGAATGGCCAAAATTAGCTAAAATCTAAGCATGTATTACAAAAGTGACAATTAGCAGAACTATAAAGATAAATGGAAATGAACTACACTACTGTTCAAAGGTTTGAGGTTGGTAAGATTGTATGGTAAGAGTATTGACTATTGTGGTCACCAGTAGGCTGCATTTATTTAATCAAAAATACAGTAATCAGTAATAGTGAAATACTATTACAATTTAAAATAACTGTTTTCTATTTTAATATTCTTTAAAATGTAATTTATTTCTGTGATGCAAAGCTGTATTTTCAGCATCATTACTCCAGTCTACAGTGTCACATGATCCTTCAGAAATCATTCTTATATGCTGATTACTTGCTTAATATTTTTGTGGAAACTCTGATATGAATTAGGATTTCAGAATATTCAAAATAATCATTTGTAACATTATAAATGCATTTACTATAGCTTTTGATAAATTTAATGAGATTAATACAATTTATAAATTGAATTAATACAATTTAAAATAATTAATTAAAAAATATATATTTATATCTCTCTGATCCAATGTATATAGAATTATAATTCCTGTAGCTCAAATAGAGCATGGTGCCAGCAATATTGCAAGTCTCCTAGATGTCTATAGTCTATTCAGAATGTTAAAGTAAGATTCCGACATGTTAAAAGTCAATTCTCACTATGTGAGGCAAGTGGATCCTGGATCCTTTTCCTCATAGATCCTGTTGTCCAGCTCTAACACATTTGTATAGTCTTCTCTAGCTCCCATAATCCACCTGCGTGTGGTCATGACGATTGGAGATCAATGTGAGTAAACATGATGTGGAAAAGATTGAGGCGGGAGGGTGAAGCCTCGACAGTAGCCAAAGCCATAACGATGTTGCAGTTGCAGACATAAAAGACTGTCTTAATGACAGAGAAGTTACTGTTCGATTGGAGCCGGGGAGTGGACAGCCTGCTGATGGGTAAGAGAAGAGCAGAGGGGAGGGGAAAGTAGAAACAGAGTGAAAGGAAGAGGGGCAGAGAGGGAACATTGAGGTGTTTGAAGTCCATATGCCAAAGGCATGCATTCACACCCATGAAATATTAACCACCGGTTTTGGATATTGAGAGTCAAGCCAACAGGGGGTGAAACCTGAAAGTGCAGCTGGTCTATGGACTCTCTGCACTCTTGCATAGGGTCATTCTTCAATAAATAACAAGAATCATAAATTGCACACGAATAAAAGCTGGTCTTGAATAGTTTTGCCTTAAAAAGTCTGACCGTGTCTTTCTCAACTATTAACCTGTGAGATTTGTGTTGGGTTGCTGTGAGATACAGTATGGTTGATTTTTACCTTCTTGGCAATAATGGTTGTACTACCATTTTTTGGCAAAGTGTGAAGACTGTGAAGCATTTTTCTTTTTTTTGTAATTAAAAGAAACAGTTGTTGAAAGAAAGGACATTATAAATGTAGATTCTATGTACTTTTTGCATGCATGCACAACTGTGAGTGGATATATGGTAACAGCTATAAATCAGCATATTAGAATGATTTATGTGACACTGAGGACTGGAGTAATGATGCTGAAAATTCAGCTTTGCATCACAGGAATAAATTACATTTTAAAATATATTAAAATCAAGTAATTTCAAATTGTAATATTTTTTTAATATTGCTGTTTAACTGATCAAATAAATGCAGCCTTAGTGAGAGACTAAGAGACTTGCGAACTCTTACTTCATCAAAACGAAAAAAATAAAGTCATGTTTGCATATGGTTGAATTGGATCATCGAAGGTCAGCAGCAAATATATTGGTTAATAGTGAGATTAAATACATAAAGTATATTTGTGTTATTTAACATATTTAATTATTATAGTTTTGTATAACACAACAGCTCTGCACTTTCTGTTACTTATTTGAAAAAGTAACTCAGATATTTTGTGGTAAATTTAAAAGTAACGCATTACTAGTTAACTTGCGTTACATGTCATGCATTACCTCTAGCACTGAATGCTAGTACAATATTTGGCTTAAGTTCCCTGTATTAGACAGGTCCGTTGTTGCTTAAGCATTTACAAAATGGTCAGTTTTTATGCAGCCTATGTTTTGCATATTGTATGCATGGTCTATTCCATTTATGGTAATATTAATATGTTTAAAAGAAGAGATAGAAGGCTGGAAATCCCTGTTCTGAATCAGTTTTTTCTGCCCCCATTTTTTCCTTCTTTCTTGATTGTTAAGGAACAAAGTATTTCCAGTCAGGCTTTAGATGTGTAAACCTTTAGCACATGCTGTCAGTCACAGCTAAGTAATGATAAAACACTTTTCCACATCACAGACTGCAGTTCCTCACTTGGAGCAACATGCTAATGTCTCACCAGCTCAGGCTGCACATGACCCACCAAATCACTGAACTGGATAGATTCCTCGTTCTTTCTCTCTCTGACTTTCTCAGAATGATCGATGGTCATCTCCTTGTGAAAAGAAAGGGAAAAGCCGCAGCATCAAGCACTTTCACTCTCCATCAATGACACCTTTTCATTAGCTGACAGCAGTTGGAACACAGACATCTTTTTCCTGTCGGTTTGATGTTCTCTGCTCCACTAATCGCTTCTGAAAGGGGACACAAAGAAGGAAAATTGGGGTTTTACCTTAACAGATGTATGAATTGCTCAGACTCTTACCCTGACAATCCTTTTCTCCTTCTCCTCCTGTCTGCTGTCTTTCTTTCAGCTCGTGGCATTCAATTTATTTAAATCATAGAGTCCCTGTGCCGAACACTCTTCATCTGTTTGTTTGTGTCCATCTGTCTGTCTGTACATCTTTCCGTCCTGTCACACTCAATCTTTCCAGGTGTGTGTGCACATTGTAGAACTCTCCGAAAGGCTTATTGTTTGCCAAAATAAATAAATGATGAACAGGATGGAGGTGGAAAGCATAACGAATGCTGTCAGCAGAAAAAAAAAAATCCAATTTGAGGCGATGTGTATGGAGTCTGGTGGCTGAAAATGGTGAATGTCTCTCTTTTTTTGTATCTATTTTTTATATGACTGTGAAGTATAACCAATGCATTACAAAACACATTACCAGTGCTTTATTCTCTTCTCTCAACCTCAGCATGTCTGGTATTAATTCTGCTGCCAGCTCGCTAACACATTTAGAACAAATAATATAAACAGAGAGTGGATGGGTGCTATTAGAAATTAAAGAAGCCAAGAGGATGAAAAATAGAACTTAATCCACAAATAAATAAAATAAAAAGTCTTAAAATATAGAAATTATATTATTATATAATTTATGTAATAAGTTCTCTATAAGTCAAGGTTAGGGCAAAGTTCTGAATTGAAGACCTGTTTCCCTTTGAATTCATGTGATTGAATTTGAATTGAACTGACAACATCAGACTGGATGTTGAATTGGAATTTCATTTGGAGTGTCAAGAAATGGAATTTACAGAATTGCAACTGAAAGATATTCAGCATAGATCATGCATTCCGGGAAATAAACTGTTCTTACATACTGGTCCATTAAAGGTGCATTGTGTAGTATTTTGGAGGATCTGTTGACAGAAATCCAATATCATATACATAACTATGTTTTCAGTGGTGTATAAAGACCTTACACAATGGACAGTTATGTTTACCTTAGAATGATCCATTTCTATATACATACACCGCGGGTCCCCTTACATAGTAATTTTGCGCCTACATGTTTCTACCCTAAACGGACAAACGTGTTTTGACACTATGTTGTTCTTTGTGCAAAGAAGCTAGCTTAAGTCAGAGAATAAAACACTGACACAATGATGAACAAGTAACAATAATATTCGCAATAACATATTGTTTACTGAATAATCAAGTGAACCAAATTTCTTGATTTATCTTTGTAAAGAAACCTCATTGCTTAACTACCTACTCTCTGCTGTCTCAGACGACGTCTTTTCCTGTCGGCCACCGTTACTTCTGTTGAAGTGCTGTCTCTGTAGACAGCCCATGCTCCACAAACGGCAAGAAAAACGAACTGGCCCAGCCTTGGCCACGAAACATAACAAACAGTGTTCCAGCCAATAACCGACAAGAATGATTTGGGGGTGGGGGTTGGGGGGTTAGTGCGCGTGCACATGAAGGGGGGTGTGGGGAGTGGAGGAGAGAGAAGCATGGAGAGGGAAGTTAGCTAGAGGAGAGATGTCCTAACAACGACTAACGTTAAAATTGTACATTCTTGAGAGTTTTGATAGAGACGACGTTCCGATGAACAAATAACAAAGAAAAGGGAAAAGGAACGCAAAGTCCCGAATTTACATCGGAAAAGTGTTCAAAAGGTGGCGAGAACTCCGCCGGCAGAAGGGCTTCCAATCCGACATTCAGGTGGCTCTGTTTTTGCTGGACAGGTGGGTACATCGTTTGTTTTTTCTAAATGGTTCATGACTGTTTCAGGAAGCACAGAAGGGAGGGGGAGGGCACGGGATGAGGAGGAGGGAGGGTCGAGCTAGCCTCGGTTTTGTTTGACAATACTTCGAACGTCAACAAGAAGTGACGTCACCCAACATTGCTTAGAGCACCTTTAAATAAGAGTAAACTTATAAAATATAATGAAACAAGTTGAATAAAGTTTTCTATAGTCTGTGTGTAAGGCCTGTATAAGGAGTTTTTAAACGTATCAAGGCTTTCTCAAATCAACAATTAAAATTTGTCTCAAAAGTCTAAGCTTGTCTACTTTATAGTTATGAATAGTTTTTAATTCATTATAACTCTACTGCTTTAAATTTAAATTTGTAATGCAATTCTGCATCCTGTTTACCAATTAAATTCAAACACTGGAGGAACAAACTCATGATATGATTCTGTTTATGATGTCATCCTCTAGGTCATAAACCTTTGATGAGTGTTTGTGTGTGCGTGCTGTTGTCATAGTGATGTGTGTCCATCTCCCAGGTCCTTTAGGAGAAAACAAGAACTGTAAAGACTATAAAGAAGTTTGGAATCTTGGTTTTCCATGATTTACGGGACTTTCCATAGACATAATGATTTCTGATACTGTACAACTGTATTTGATTTATAATCAACTGATCTATTAGCATTTTTTCCACATAGGGACCAAAAAAAGACCCCACAATGTTTATCAGGACCGTACACACACACACACACACACGTCGGGTTTCCATGTTTTATGGGGACTTTCCATAGACATAATGATTTTTATGCTGTACAAACTGGTTCTATCCCCTACCCCTAAACAACAACAATCACAGAAAATATTATCTTTTTACATTTAAAGACAACACACAAACATCATTTAGTATGATTTTTAAGCTGTTTTCCTCATGGGGACCAAAAAATGTCCCCACAAGATCCAAAAATTCAGGTATTATATCCTTGTGGAGACACCTGAATCACATACACATACAGGGACAGATTATTAATCGATAAAGACTTATTTCCAGGCGGTTCCTACATGTGAAAGTACATGATTTGTAAACTAATGCATTTCGACATTTCTATTACTTGTCCAGCTCCGTATGTATGGCTTTGAAAGTGTCTTGAAACAGGCAAGAAGCAATGTAATATCATTTTGCAGAAATGTCGCCACAGGCACATTTTTCCAATGGGCCTGTGTTGCAGAAAAACATGCAATGAGTTCTAGACTCCTTCATCAATAATGTTGAAGTCAGGGAAACATCACCAGGTTTGTTTTTTGCTGTCTGAATTGTCCTTAACTTGCTTTGCTGAATCAAGTAAACTCCTCAAACCACTGAAGTATTAATTAGGACTAATTATCTGATTGTATGTATCACTAGAGTGGGATTTGCTTATAATTTTTCCAGGTGTTTTCTTGTCTTTATAACATAGAAAACCATAAATGTCATGTAGAACATTGATGTTTCACTGGCATTCCCAGTGATATTTCGTTCAGTATGTTTTTACCTGCTCTGTTGAATGTTGCCTGAGCAGAATCATTGATGAACCTCCCTATCAAACCTCTGATCCATCAGCTCATTTGAAGGGTCTTTTTCAGATGGTGTGTTGGATCCGTTTAGTGTGATGGATTTGCTGGACACTCTGCAACTACTGCTGTTCTGCAGAACTGTAAACTGCTGTGCCGGCCATGTTGCTGTGTTACGTTGTGCTGTAATGGGAGTCCGGAAACACCAGGGGAAGATGATAAGCAAAAGAGTCCCTGCTGAAACTACCAGGTTAGGACATGAATCTTGAATTTCCATGCTGGTCCTAACCTCATTTATGTGGTGGACCAACACAGTCAGGCTTTTCCCCAGCAATGCTTTGTGACGCTAGTAAACCAGCATGGTCTTTCTGATGAAGATGGTTTTCTAAAACCTGACGCAAACCAGGTCACAGCATAAACTTGCCTGATTATAATGGCTAATATTCTGCTAACGTTGTTCAGAATGTTCATATAACCAGGAATAAACGTTCTTAGGTAGTTTTGATATGTAAGAGATCTTTCAGGAATAATGTTTTCATAACTTAATGGAACATTAGGAAAAATGTTCTAGACCCAAGGGGTTTTTAGTGCATGGTAAAGATGGAGTATGCTTCATGACTTTTGCCACAATTTACAGTCTGGAAAAGTCAGCCCTAGTTACCGAAAGCAAGAGTCAGTCTGCAGATTTGAGTTGACAGATTTCACAGAAAATAATGTATGATGGGTACAGACTCAGTTTTTTAGCTTCAGATTATAATTGCATCCAATCAGAGTTTTGAGTTGATTGTAGAATACATTGTTTTCATTTTACATGCATCTCCTCGCAAGGAGACACACATTTCTGCCTGAGTTTGTTGTCTTTCGTAATGACTTGAAAATAGTGGTCGACTGATATACCATGAATATACCGAAAATAAAAAAATAATTTTAACAGTCAGGAGCTCCCATTCTCTGTGTTCATTAGTTTACTGTCTTTATTTAACAGTTCTGTCTAATACATTTGGCAACTGTTTCTCTCCGTATCTCTCCGATAATGAATAAAAAAATTAAAAAAAATGCTATAATTCTTTCATTCAAATAAATGTAATCTTATGCACTGCTTTATCTCTGATTCAAAGCGGGCAGAAGGCTAGATCTAACGAGCCATATCTGACGGAAATAACTCTTTCTGTCAAATATTGTACTGGAAACATCAACAACCGTTTTAAAGCCGTCAATGCTGGCAAATGACCACGGTACAAGTGGGATCATCCACGGCTAGCTGTGCATTAAACGATTTTAATGCACTTCACGTCGGATGGTTCTTTGCCTCCACGTCGTGCATTAAAATAGTTTAATGCACAGCCAGCCGTGGATTATACCATACATAATACTCATTGCAGTACATGTAATGCCTGGATTGTGACTGGAATATCACAAAAGGTGTTGAAGCTGTTTAGTGAATTTGCTGGATCAGTGTTCATTGCACTTACCTGTGCATTACTCTCCCTTGTTATCTAAATTAGCATTTCATCTTTCTGATCTAGTGTGACTTACATAAATTGTCTGTTGCACTAGAGCTGCGGTGATAGAGTTTACCATGACCTTGCCTTTTAATCCAATATGTTCTTTCCAAACAGTCTCCCCTAGCACTGCTGCATTTCTCTCTCTGCGTCTCTTTCTTTCTCTCCCCGCCAGCTAAAATCCTTTCATCTTGGACTTGTCTCTTTTTGCCTTTTCGCACTCTGGCTGACTGCAGTGTTAAATTTTTGTATTGCAAATGAGACTGTCACGCTTCACAGATATGCGGGCAATTAGCAGCCAACACAGACTCTGTCTTTAAGGCTTTTCATGAAGTATTTGAAAGACAATGGGAACAGTTGAATCACAGGACAGAGATGAAACTCTCCCTTCTGCTCTTTCCGAGAGGACTCTTTGAAGTATTTGGATCTAATATTCCTCTCTGAAGATAGTTATTAAGGACACTTGTGCCATTCTCGTCGTCAGAGTACTAGGGAATGTATGTCAGGACTGCTAATATAATGCCTGACTCAAAATGGAAACACTGCAGTCTATCATTTTAAGTGGGCCAATAAGAAAACAGAATGAAATAATGCATGGAAATGATAATAAAACTGTTAATGCTGTTTAATATTTACATTTTATAGAACAGTTTGTTTAGGTCTTTTAATGCAATTTGGCAAGCGCTGTTCCAGAACCAGTTCCCGATTTGAGTGTTCCATAATCACTCCATTCCATAATGTAAAAAGGAATGTACAAAATGATTTATACTATTATTCCTATAGACACTAGAAGAATTAACAAGAAACCAGCAAGTGACTCATTTAAATGCCTCAGTGCTTAATATGCAGTAACTCCTACACAAATCCATTCTGTGTGGGTAAATGTATTTTTTCCTTATGTGTTAATTTCATGCTGGGGTTCATTAGTGACCCACACAGCTGAACACTCGTCGTAAAGCGTGTGTAATAACGCTCTGTCAACATCAGTTTGTGTCAGGTGTGGCGAAAGTCAAGATGACAGGTGCAAAGCTGACAGTGGAAAGTACTGTATACCAGAATGCCACATATATCTTTAGCATAGTATGTTTATATAAGGGGGAGGGTGTTTTGGTTTAAATGTGGAGAAATGTACCATATTCAACACTTATTGTGTGTTTGTTTATAGATTGTAGCTATGATGTATGCTAACTTACTACATCTCCTGCACAGACTCAGATTTGTTGACTGATTCAATTGGTTACTTCATTATACAACCAATTAAGTTTTTATTTTTTTTATTTTATTTTTTTATTTAAGCACCATGGCAGCACTAATTTTAAATACATATTTTAAAGCTATGATAAATGAACACAACTCAAAATAAGTGTTTCACTGTTGCTTTCACTATTTCTTAATTCTCTGTTCTAGCTTGTACTATTCTGGGGGTGCGTTCCCAAAATCATTGTTGGCCAACTATGATCACAATTTCCATTAAACTCTACGACGGAACTTGCGACCATAGTTGGATTTGGGAACTGTTTGAAACTTTGTATTGCTTCTCGTGTTATTGCCTACTTTAAATGAATCGCTTGTTGTATTCCTCATTTGTTAGTCGATTCGTATAAAAGCATCTGCTAAATGAATAAATGTAAATCTAAAGAAAGGATAGCAACTAAACATGATCTTGACATTCGTACCTTTATGATGAACATAAACGTTTTGTTGCTTTTTATAAGCTCTCACTTCACAGCCTTTTTTTAAGAATTGAGAAAACTAGTCTGGAGTCTAATCAATTCTGAGAATCTGGCATCAAACGGCCCTACTGCTCATTATGTCCTTTTGTTTTAAGGACAATATTTGCTTAGCATCACCATTCATAATCTTACAAGATATTCATACATTTAAATGACAAATAAATGCCGTAAATAATAATAATAATTTTTTTTCTTTCTGTGAACTGTCTCTATAGTGTTTGATCCATTTGAAGAATAATCTTGACTAGGAATGTGCACAATTAAATTTGTGTGTTTATTTTCTTTTAGAGGCCATATTTGAACCTTTTACTAGGTGTTTTAAGGTATACTAGAATAATTTTTCATGCTTGAATGTAAAAAAAAAGAAAAAAAAAAAGTTTGTTTTCACATTTTACATTATTGCAACACCTCTCTTCCCAGTCTACCAGTAACACTCTGCTTAGTTCCTGTCTCTATGAAGCCCCTCCCACCGAAAAGTGCAATGTGTTCTGATTGGTCGGCTGAACCAGTGTGTTGTGATTGGTCCTTTGCTTCATGTGCGTTTCAGAAATGTCACGCCTCACTACTAACGCAACTCAACCAGGCCTTTGGGCGGGAATTATTTAAATGAGGAATAGTGTGACGTGTTCATTCCCGGCCGAAAACTCAAGCCAACATTCGAGGAGTCAGGGAGTCCAGAAACAGTGCTTAGTGATATAGAGAATAACTCCCTTTCAAGTGGACTTTGTGTTTTGAATCTTTGCAGACCTTTTTCCTGCTCAAACAGCAATAATACACACTAAAAATAAAAAATAAAAAAAGCATAATAGGTCCTCTTTAAATGATGTAAATGTTAACTAAATTCATACTGTAGAAATAATTGGCTTACAGACTGGGTTATTTTAAAAATATGTATATATTTTTTTAATAATAAACTATTTAAATGAAGAAACAAAACACGTACCTACCTCTCCAGTCCCATCAATCAAATCAAGCCATACTGAGACGCGTGTCCTCATTTCTGATTGGTTTTCCCTTCATCCGCTGCTCTGAGGATCCAGCTTTGAGCTCTGATAACCTCAGCAAGATGGATGAGGCAGAAATGAAGTCAGCGTTAGTAACTCTGTCTCATTTGCAGGCCTCTACATCTTCGTCAGCTAGCCGACAGGAGTGGGAGGCTGGAGGTGGGTTCTGGGCTGGTCGGCGTAGTTTTAAAGTCATGGATACTTTCCCTTCTTGTCATTTATTACTTGTAATTGCTGTCTAGCCTGGTTAAACATGCCTGTATGAATACGTGTATTAACAGGTGTGCGCAAACTGATTTTTTTCTCTCCGTTGCTTCCCTTTTGCCAGCTTGGCTCTGATACATCAACGGTAATCAGCTCTCCTCACTAACAGGGGAGTGAGTTGGACGGAGATATATTGGGTAGTAGAAACCATGAGCCCTCAGTCAAAATACAAACCTGCTTGGTAAATTAAACCAGACAGGTAAATGCTCCAAGGGCCCATAAATTACACAGACCTTTTTTTAGGCGGGACGGGTTCTGTTCCAGTTTATTCATTTTCAAATACTGTAAAGCTTAATAGCTCTTCTTCACTCTGTCAGCTGGTTAAGTATTACTGTAACTGAAAGTGGAACTAGACCTCTTTATTCACGGAGTTCTTCTCTTCTTTCCATTTAGTTTGGAACGTGGCCCGTCCAACAGGGAGATTCATTTTCTATCTCTACGCAAGCTCCAATTTTCCATCAGTGTTAAAATATAACAGAAAGGCTATTTTTAGGCAGTGAATTACTACAGGATAATACAAGCTTGTAAAACGTCCATGCACATGAAGATGTAACAAACCACGGTCAGAAACAAGGTAAAAATCTAATTTTTCTCCATAGGCAAACTGCTTTTAGCAATAAAGTGTAAACCTTTTAAGGCAGAGATGATATTTAGTGATGATATATGAGCCTGCAGACGCTACAAGCCATTGTGATTTCAACGTCATTGCATCTGTGTGATTCCCTGTGAAGAAATTGACTAGATGAGTCAGTCTCCCTACACTCTCAAATATTTTGTAATAAACGTAATCAGTTTAAATTGATCAAAAGTGACAGTATAGACTTCTATTTCAAATAATGTTCTTTTTAACATCAAAGAATCATGAAAAAAATGATCACAGATTCCACAAAAAATATTAAGCAGCTGTCAACATTGATAATAATCAGAAATGTTTCATATGCTAAAAATTCCAGCATACCACTTTTTTGTGGGGAAAAACTAACAAACATGAAAACATACAGAGAAAAAAAAAAAAGATTTGGGGAAAATCTTGATAATTTTTGGGAATTGCTTGCCCATTCAGATGGTTCATGTTGATCAAGGGGCTACAATTTTGTGACATGAACAGTCTGAACGAACCGATCCAGTAAGTTAATAAATGACTCACTGATTCCCTGTTAGGCATTTTACGTTTTATTTTAATTTTTTTAATTTTTTTACAAAATGTTTAGTTTAATGCTGTTGTTCATTGCATAATTTAGCATGTTATAACTTGTATTTAGTGTACATTTTTCTGTCAAGTTAAAATGATATTGCTCTCTTATTGATTTAGTTAACTATTGCAATAGTTTGCTGTACCCTAATACCTTTTGTGATTTAACTTTAAGTTTGTAGTTAAGAAAGCTACTATGCAGAGTACACAGTGATCACTTGCATATCAAACGTGATCATGTCCTTTACGTCTCTTTTGAGACTGAACTGTGCAACATTCCTCTTTCTTCTTGTCTGTTTTTAATAATACATTTCCACATATCATACTTATTCCTCTGAAACAACGTGAGCAATGTAATCTCTATCAAATCACATAATGTAAACATAGCATGTGTACATAAATCGCCATGTGCTTGTTCAATGCCTTTGGGTCGTTCCACTGCAATCTCTTTCCATAAGCTGCTTTATTGACATTAGGCCGAAGCGATTGTGTCATGTATAATATATATTGCACCTTAGACGTGTAAGCTATGGGCAAATAAATAATGCTGACCTAATGTGTGATTTCTCTCCTACAGACACATGCTAGGTTTGTTTAGCTGCAAGACCGACATATGTGTACTGTAATAAAGGACATCTATCAGCTCAAGAAGATAACTGAGAAACATATAGCTTTGTTTATATATTACGATTTAAGGCAGAAAGAAGAAACCAGGTGATATGGATACACTCAAAAAAAAAAATTTGTCTAAAAATAAGATTTATGTATTTTAATTGCATAACAAATTCCCATGCATTTGGATTACATAGTTTTAACATAAACCAGTCAATAATCTGAATGTGATTCATATTTTTAAGTCATATCTAAATGAAACAGATAAGATTTATGTAATTGTACTAATAAACTGAATGTGATTTATATTTGTCAGTCGTATGTAAATGAAACCGGTAAGATTTATGTAATAGTACACAGAAAAATGCCCATGTTAAATTAACACTGCTCAGTGTTCATGTGTGCACACTACAGAGTTAAAGCAGTGTTGAAGTTAATGAGATAATTAAGTGATGATTGAGCATTAATGATGAACACCTGCTGTTAACAAGCAGAATCACTGAAGGAAAAAGAAACACAAGAACTACAACTGACTTCAGCCACAGCCTTAGATGAAATCAACTGAAGAGAAAAGAAGACATTAAATCTGTGAAGATCTCAGCAGAGGAGGATTAAACAACTCCACAAACAGCATTACCAGCTTCACTTATTACTAAGCAGACTGACTTTATTTCATTTCCGTTTGAATTAAATCAATAGTTATATTTTAAAGTCACCATGATGGTGGTGAGCGTTTGCTTTAGTTGGACTCTTGACCATTGACTCTGTAATATAAATTTTTCCTGGTTGCTATAATTATGTGTTTATAAGACACATTTGTTGCAGCGAAAAAGCCAAGAGAAAATGAGATCAGGTGATGTTGGCTGTTTATTGATGAAGGTGTAATCATCATATTGTGGCCTGAATCACTGATCTTTTTCAGTGTCTAATGCTTTGATTATTGGGGTTATGTGATTTTGTTTTAATTGTTATAGTAGCTGTGTGACCTGACAGCATTAGATCCAACAGTTAATCAAATAATATAAAGAATTTTAAAAACGTTTAGTGCATTAAACTTTCTACATTATTACTTGGACATCAATAATCAGTGTATGACTCTCAACAATGGTGACAATCAATGAAATGCTTCATGCTGCAGTGCATGCTGGGTACCACCAATCAAAACTCACCCATATCTCCCAGCATGCATTGCGGCATTAATAAATTATGCATCAGGATTTTTGTATCTTTTGTCACCATTGTTGAGATTCATATGCTGTTTCTTGATGTCTGTGTGAGTCTAAGTAATGCCATAGATGAAAGGTTTTTGTGCACTAACTATTGAAAAAAAAAAGTATATTGTTTGATAAACAACACTGTTAGATTTCATGCTGTAAAATCAAATGGCTTCTGTTATGAATAAAACAATATTAAAAAGCATTAGACACTGAACAAGATCAGTGAATCAGGCAATTACATGATGATGACTTTGTCATCATCATCATCAATAAACAGCCAACATCACCTGATCTCTTTTTCTCATGGCTTTTTTGCTGCAATAAACATGTTTTATAAACACATAATTATAGCAGCCAGAGAAAATTTTATATTAAAGAGTCAATGGTCAAGAGCCCAACTAAAGCAAACGCTAACCACCATCATGGTGACTTTAAAATACACCTATTGTTTTCATTAAAACGGAAATGAAATAAAGTCAGTCTGGTTAGTAATAAGTGAAGCTGGTAATGCTGTTTGTGGAGTTGTTTAATCCTCCTCTGCTGAGATCTTCACAGATTTAATGTCTTCTTTTCTCTTCAGTTGATTTCAATCTAAGGCTGTGTCTGAAGTCAGTTGTAGTTCTTGTGTTTTTCTGTTCTTCAGTGATTCTGCTTGTTAACAGCAGGTGTTCATAATTAATGCTCAATCATCACTTAATTATCTCATTAACTTCAACACCGCTTTAACTCTGTAGTGTGCACACATATGAACACTGAGCAGTGTTAATTTAACATGGGCGTTTTTCTGTGTACTATTACATAAATCTTACCTGTTTCATTTACATACGACTGACACGTATAAATCACATTCAGTTTATTAATACAATTACATAAATCTTATCTGTTTCATTTAGATATGACTTAAAAATATGAATCACATTCAGATTATTGATTGGTTTATGTTAAAACTATGTAATCCAAATGCATGGGAATTTGTTATGCAATTAAAATACATAAATCTTATTTTTAGACAAAATTTTTTTTTTGAGTGTAGATGACCTGCACTGCTGCAATTTCAGCACGATAGGACTGTTTTCTGAAATGAACGCAAACATTTTAAATAAATTTCCTTTCCTTTCCTTCCCTGAATCAGTTTCCCAAAAGATTTTTTTTAGGTTTGTTCACTGATTTGTTACTGTTTACATTACCTTTTGAAAGTTTGCGATCAGTAATATTTTTATTCAGCTTTTATTCAGCAAGGATGCATTAAGTTGATCAAAAGTGATGGTGAAGACATCACAGGAATAAATTATGTTTTAAAATATTATAAAAAGAAAACAGCTATTTTATTTTTCTATTTTTAGTGTATTTTTAATCAAATAAATGTGGCCTTGCCGCCTTGATGAGCATAACAGACTTAAAAATAAATTTAAAAAAATCTTACCGACTCCTAACATTTTGAATGGTATATGATGTCTTTGATTCGTCTCATTGACTCTTTTGAATCAGTTCACCAAAAAGATATTAGAATTGTTCTGAACTGTTTTGGTGAACTATTCCTTTACAGTGGAGCCAATAGCGTGGAGTCATTCCTGTAAGATGCTTTTATTTTGTCGATGAACGAAAATGAAGTATCTAGGAAGGTCTAGTGAAAGTCCGGTGGGTCGAAACAAAATGTGGCATGGTGTTGTGCAGGGTCAGAGAAGATCAGATCGTGATAGGCCTAGAGGTTGAAGGCCAGGTGGTTATTAGTGGAGCTTACCTGGATCTCGAGGACACATCGTTCACACACAGTGGAAACCGGCTCTCCAATATTGTGATTTATGGAAGAGCTGACAAGGTGTTATAGCAGCAGGATCCCATTATTGTGGTTTTCCTTTTATTTACCAGCTTCCATTGCATCCACAAATATTGCAAAATTACTTGCAGATTGTCATGAACTAAAATTTAAATTATTATTATTTGATTATATATTTGTTTGATTTATATAAATTGCTTTTGTAAACAAACACTTTTTGTATTTTAATGTTAGTTAATTTTTAGCAATTAAATGTGCTTTCATAATGTTTATTAGCTTATATATAGCTTAGTTTTAGTAATTTTAGTCCTTAAACTTAACTTATTTTAAGTTAGTTGCTAAGGCAACATTTCTACTTTTTGTTTTCATCTCATTTTTATATTCTATTTCAGCTTTATTTCAATTTACAAACACAATTTTTAATAGAAAAATCAAAGCTAATTCAAAATATTAATAATTACTATAGTAGAATATACATAAACACTAAAATATTTATAAAAACTATAAGAACAAAATAATGCATTTTATTATTGTCATATTTAGATCATTGTCATTTCAGTCTAAGTAAGTGGGTAAAATTAACAGCGGAAGGAAGGTGGATCTTCAAGTATAGTTTTCATCAGTGTGTTTGGCTGTAACACAGTAAGTGTATTCTCTGTCTCTCATAATACTGCCAATTTGGTTTTGATTCTGTAAAATAAAGCTCCAATGTAATTTTTTTTTTTTTTTTTTTCTATAATCCCTAGAGCTCCGAGCAAAATTACAGAGATCCAAAGAGCTGCTTCAGGATATTGTATTCCCAGATCACCCTTGGGACTCAAGGACAATAATGGTGAGGTTTTACGAACACGTTCAGTAATAGAAATATTGATGTTACATTCGCTGCTTTCATTCTGGTGTGCTGATCCTCTGGGTAAAACTCAACGCTAGCAAAATCCTGACACAATATTACAACACATAAACTTTCGCCATTTTATTCATGAAGGTTTAAGCTGTATTCTGCAAGTGGGGAATTTACACTTTCTCTTTTTCGTTCGGTCTCTGACTCTGGCTCTCTCTCACGCACACACAGTCACACGTTCATACTCAGAGAGAGAGAGAGAGAGAGAGCAGAATCACATCCCTTAGACCCAGGGTGCAGTCACCTTCATACACACAGGTCCATATTTTCTCTTGAAGCAGAAATATTGTTATTCAGGGAAGAAAATGGGGGTTAAGGCCATGACAGAAGACGACAAGACAAAGCAAGCAGTTAAGAGAGAGAGAGACTAAGCAATTTGTCAAAAACTGTAAACATGAAGAAGGATTAAATTGTGCATATGAATATTTTTAGTCAGTGGTGAGGCAAGTTATGTGATTCTACAGTTGAAATTTCTGTCAGAGGTGTGTATACCAGTGGCATCAATTCACCAAAAGCCAAGGTATGGCAAACTCAAATCTTACTCATTCAACGTAACAGTCCCACTTTTTTTTTCTTTTTTTTTTCTGACCCTATACATGCTGCTGCAGCAATCCTCAAACATCGCAACAATCACATCTATACATTTTGAAGCCAGTTGACAAATTGAAATGCATGCAAAGGTATAGCGATAGCAAAGAGAAAACAACCAAAATGCTTTAACAACAGCATCAACCTTAAAATATGACAAGTGTGTGTGTGTGGTGCGTCCAAAGATGTATCAGTTTTAATCATAACCCAGCAAATTAGACAGTTATAGAACACTGTTATACAAATGAAGAACTTTTCAAGTACCTGTGATGGCAAAGCTGAATTCTCAGTAATGACACCAACATTTTAGATACCAGTGAAAATTCTCAATTCTCTACTCTAATATCAATATAACAGCTAAAACTAGCCTACATAATATCAATGTAAAACCTTATTAAAGACAAGTAAACAGTCAAATAATAAATAATCAAATTACAAGCAATAGGACAATAGAACAAAATAATAAAATAAACAGTGATTTTCAGGTTTTTCAGGTAGGTCTAACAGAAATTGAATAAAGTAATCAAATGTAAAATAACAATGCATAGTCTTCATTGTATACATTAAATATAGATTAATCTTTAATAAAGTTACAACAGTTATTCAGTCAAGAACAGTGAGAGATTTTTCTTTGTTTTTTGTTGTTTGATTAGCATTAAAACACAGACAACATACAGGAATATTAGGCTGCTGTCACTTTAAGACATAATGCACGGATCCAATTTACTGATACTGTACACGTTGTTGGATATCAGCTGTTAAATTATATCCCAAGTTCGTTGGAGTTGCAGAAACTTGATGGCGTGTCTGATTAAAACACATGACAAATACCAGTCCTTTGCTCTCTTTTATTTAAGTTCAGGATGATTAAAATCTTGGGTAATTCACATGACTTGAAGTTCATGGATTCACATGGAGCAGATTCACACTATGTAAATGGACAGGAGTTAATGGATGAACAGGATGGTCTTAAGTCATTAATGCATCCTATGGAAAGGACTCAAAGGACATGGTTGGGTGTCCATTCAAACACCCACACCTCACCAATACAAAAGAAACAAAGGAAGGAAGTGAGGCCTACTTATAGAGGGGGTGTATGGATAATGTAGTGTACTAGATTTAGTAGTGTAGTTTGCTTGGAATTGTGGGATATGTAGTACATGTATATATGGGGGGAAAAAAACAACAAAGGGACAAATTCACAACACACATGCGTTGTCTTTCTCTTACACTCACTTAAGCCATAACCAACTATGTTTACTAGGATAAAGGCTAATTTTTTTTACATCATTTTGTGTGAATCTGTCCATTCAAGAGCAAGAAGACATAAAAAAGAGCTCAATTCTGTATTCACGCGTTGTCTGAGACCCAGCTGTGTGGGTGTGCGCTTCAGATGTAAATTTTTAGGCCATATATATATATATATATATATATACACACACACACACATACAGTATATACTGTATGTTATTTGCCCAATTAAATATCTTCTACTAGTTTATTAGTTGTTTCCCAGTTGTTGTGTAGCCACTTAAGAGTAGTTTGTAGAAGTCTGAGAAAGTTTAACAGATTTGAGTCACATTACTCTTTTTCTCCTAAATTTTCTATCCCTTCCGTCATGAACAATCTAATAAAAAAGAAAAAATATATATATAAGATGTCTTTGAGACTGTGTCAGGAGGGAAGGAAATGAAAGATATACACTGGTGTGTTGTTTGAGGAAGAGGAGGGCAGATCAAGAGGTGACGGTTCAGACTGCATCACATGACACACACACACACACACACACACCGCTGTGTGCTTTATGACACCTTTGGATCAATAACTCATCTTCACATCTTCACAAAGTATATATGAAAGATTTCATCTTTTGGAAAGGAAAGAGGATGTTGACTTGCCTTTGATACGTTGGTCAGTTATTTTTGATGACACTTCATTTTAATATATTTGTATAAATAGACAGGATGCAGAGCACACTTTATTGACCTCCAGGAACAGCACTGAAAGATAATGATAGCATAAAAAACTAAATATTGCACTTTAGAATTGGTATATTTAAACAGATGAAACCACTGTAAAACAGCTGATGTATATGTGACACCCTTTAGCCTTTGTGAAACTGGTCAAATGCATGACATTTTATTGCTTTTGTATAAAAAAAGAAACAATTACATTTATTAAAATATGAAATCGCCACTTCGAAAAAATTACGTTTTCCCATGAGATTTAGTTTATTTATGATTGTCAAGCAGTATAGAATTCAACTGTGTGTTAGAGAGGAGAAGATGCCGTGACTCACCATGTTTGTTGATTGATTTTAAACTTTAGTGGACTCAGTTTAGCTATAATCGTGAATACACTATTATTTTCTTTGAAAAGAAATATATACTTTTGTTCAGCAAGTATGCATTAAATTGATCAAATGTGACAATAAAAATGTATAATGTAACAAAAGATTTCTACTTCAAATAAATGCTGTATTTTGAACTATTAATAAAAAAAAAGATCAAATGAATAAAATGTTCACTGTTTCAACAAAAATGTGAAATAGCAAAACTGTTTTCAACATTGATGATAATCAGAAATGTGTCTTGAGTAGAAAATCAGCATATTATGTTTTTACTGCATTTTTAATCCAATAAATCCAGCTGTTGTGCATAAGCAGTGCATTCTCATCCCAAATCGTCACTTAATCGTCACTTTCTGACATTCGTCAATATCTGACGCACAAAGCACCCTTTAGCGTCCATATGAGACGCATAACCCTACCACATACCTAAACCTACCCATAACCGAAGCGTCTCATATTGACGCTAAGGGTGCTTTGTGCGTCGGATATTGACAAACTTTCGAAAGCGTCAGTTACATGACGCCTAAACCTACCCATAACCAAAGCGTCTCATATGGACGCTAAAGGGTGCTTTGTGCGTCAGATATTGATGAATGTCAGAAAGTGACGATTAAGTGACGATTTGGGATGAGAATGCGTTGGCATAAGAGACTCTTACTGACCCCAAACTTTTGACTGTTAGTGTAGGTGGTTAAAAATCAAAAGATAATTTCATAAGAAGGCAAAAGACCAAAAGCATCAGTTCTGGTAACACTTTATTCTGATGGTCCACTTCAGACATTCTCATACTTAGAAACTGGAAAGTGGACCATCAAGTTTCTGCAATGATTATGTCAATGATTATAAGCCATTTTACATAATTTACGATATGCCTTCTGCATCTAGTGTAAATGCAGTGTTGAAGTTTAAAACTTTCTGTTGTATAATCCTTTATTAGAGCCCCTTCTGGCTCTCTTCATTGTTCAAGAAAAGTGAATATAAATTCTGTTTGTGTCCCTGTCTTGAATTTGAATTGTTTCTTTCTCACATTAGCAACTGGGTTTTAGCATAAAGTGTTTATGTGGCTCTCAGGAGTGCTTCTTCCAAACCATCACATCAATAATAGTAATGTTTCTTTATCTCTAGTGAATCTTGATGAATAGACTTTATTTCTACTGAGAAGTCTTGACATGCCTTATATAACAATCAATTCAGTATAAATCGCTTGTGTTGTATTATTCCTCATTTGCACGTCACTTTAGATAAAATCATCTGCTAAATTCATAAATGTAAGTGTAAAATAAATGCAAAATGTTGCTGTATTTAGGTTGCTATGTTTGTGATGGAGGTGTTTGGTATTTTTGCTCACCCGCTGCAAAGAAAGCTTAGACCAGGTTAAAACTTTGTTTTACATATGAAGACTTCAGAAGCAAAAGCCTCTAAGTGCCATCTGAAATTTTCTTCTAAAATTAGCATTTTTTTCAAGCTTGTATGTTTAAGTTCAGTAATTTCACTTTAATGGCAATTAATAGGTAATTTTCATTGCCATTAAAGTGAAATAACTGAACATAAACATACAAGCTTGATAAAAATGATCATTCTAGAAGAAAATTTCAGATGGCACTTATAGAGGCTTTTGCATCTGAAGTCTTCATACGCAATTTTGGTCTGTTATCTGGTTACCATTGTTGTTCTCGCAGGCTGTGTTGGGGAAGCTGCTTCGAAACGGACGCTTCCCAAAATTACAATCGTATTTAAAGAAGTTAAACTACATAAAGTAACTATTTGGTGAATTGTCTGAAGGAACCATTTAACTAAAATGAATTGAAATTCAAAGCAAAATTTAAGTAGCATGTTTCTGGAAATACAAGATACAGGTTTGAAACTGTAAACTACTTAATAATGTAGTTCAGTTAGTTAATACCTTGCATTTGTACTCACTAAATGTTGAAAACAAATATTATTATAGTTTTAAACCCAGAAATATAATAGTCAAGTGAGTTGGTGAACCAGCTTAGCCTTAGTATAGACAGCAGGATTTTAGCCTGTAACACTTTCTTTTCCAGCATACACAAAACTGTGTCTCTTTGAGCCTCTTTCATTCAGTTTTTTTCTGTCACACCTCAAATTAGATCCAATCACATCTAATTTTTGTGCTGAAACACCAGCGTTTTAGTTTCTAGTGCTGTCACCTGTGATGTGTTCAAGTGTGGCACCTTCATGCCTCCCCTAATTATATATCCTAGCATGCAGTGGGGAAAGTTAAAGTAATGTAAACGTTGCCAAACGCTAGCTTGTTAGCGTCTAAAAGGCTCATGTTGGCATGACGAGAGCGACAGGTGCGCTTGCTATCATTGGCTGTGTGTCTGTATTATTCCGGCTTACTTAAGAGCAGAAAAAAGGCCAATCAGTCGGGTTTTCAAGCCTCCGGCCGGGCCAAGTCTGTATAATGAGTTCTTGTGCTGATGCTAGGCAGCTAAAATACCAGAGCAGTTGCAAATTAGGGGCATAGACAGAACAGAGATGGTGACACAATGCCAGCCATTTCACAGCACGGTTGTTTGGCCAGAATTAGATGGCATTTTTATATCTTGTCTGATGTTCCTGGGAGGTTGTTACAGACGATCGAGGATTAGCTGAAGTGATAAAGATGGAGCTATCTATCTAGCTATCAGATCTACACTGTAAAAAAAAAATTACATCCCCAAGTCAAAAATTTCAAGTGACCGATAACATCTACATTTTTCAATTAGTCTGACGTATTATTTCTCATTGAGCCAATGTTTACAGACTATTGCAACAAGAATTTCACTTGGGCCAATTGAAAAATTTAGATGTTATCGGTCACTTGAAATTTTTGATTTGGGAGGGTTAGACATTTTTTACAGTGTATCTATCTGTCTATCTGTCTGTCTTTCTGTCTGTCCTTTAGAGTATTTTTTTGTGTCATATCATTTCACAGTACCATAGTACATCAAAATACCATGACTGAATAAAATAATATGACTGAAGCGTGAACCACAATCTACATTTTTGTATTGTAACACTGGCAGCCTAGACGAATCAAGTAGTAGAAGCTTTTTCACACAGGGTTTTCACAGTTTTAATTGTAGCCATCTGAAAGATTATTTCGGGACCCTGTGTGGCACAAACACAGACTGAAGCAGTGGCTCCAAACAATAATGATTTACATGTAATAGTCTCACCAGCCTTAGACATTTACCTCCACTCATGCTGAGAGGATCTGAACTTATTTTTTACCTGGCATTTCTAGAGGTTTGAAAACTTTTTCTTAATTATGCAGAACAGGAACTGGATATTATATGTCTCAGATAATTTGTCACCCATATATCTCTGCAGGATGTCAGGAAGAGGAGAGGTAGGCAGAGAGCAAGAAAACGTAACATAAAATAACACAAAACAGCTCATGTGATATTTAGTTTTACCTAAAGAGGGTGAGGGAGAGAGGGTGTCTCCATCTGTGGGAGAAAAAGAAAAGAAGGAGAGATAGTGTTGATGAAACAGAGTGTATATAGCCTGTGGCCGTTTAGTGTTTGCCATACTGTGATTGTAATTAAATCTACGTGCTGCCAGTATGTGCTGGCAGAAACTCTGGCCCTTCTCTCCCCAACAAACCTATTCCCATCTGCCACACACACTTCTAACACAGGCACCTACAGGACATTTGGAGAACACAGGAGGAACGTGTGCCCCCCAATTCTCTTTCTGTGAACCCACAGGGCTTTAGGACCCTGCGGCTGAGCCAAATGCAGCTTAGAAATAGTTTCTTCCAATGTGCGTTCATGAACATCATGATTAAGATGCTATTCTAGAAATAATGTTTGTAGGATGCTGATTCAAGACCCTTTGAGGAGCTTGGTGTGGTGTGGTGTGGTGGTTAAAGCTCAAGGCTGGTAACCAGAAGGCTGCTGCTTGGAGCCCATCAAGGAGTGACCCCCCATTGTGAGATTAAGCAAGGCTTTTAACCCCAGGTAACCCCAGAAATCTCACTCACACAACATCCAGTCTGTTCACTGACATTCTAGTTCATAATGCATACAAGCTTTGGAAGAACTGGTAGTTGTAACTTGTGACTGTCGTATGTTGTAGGAATTGCTGTTGTAACTTCTAGGAGTCTGGATGCACTGACTTTTCTCAGATGGCTAAAATGCACACTTTTGAACTTGAACTAATCACTAAATTTGGGACAGTTTTTGAGGTTTGTGGCAAGTACTTTTGGCATCCTGCTTTTTTAGTGTACATTTATGCGCTTGACAGACGCTTTTATCCAAAGCAACTTGCACTGCATTGAAAGTATACATTTTTATCAGTTCATGCACTTCCTGGGAATCATACTCATGACATTGGGATTGCTAGGGTCAAGTAATCTGCACAGCCGCTTTTTTTTTTCTTGAGTGATTTTTTTTAACCGCATTTTATTATTGGTGACATCATCGATTTCTACTTTACTCGCCCCTAAACAAACAAACTGTGGTTGTGGTAGAACTAATTCTAATCTAACTAGTA
Organism: Abramis brama; assembly: GCF_963993115.1. Classification (NCBI taxonomy): domain Eukaryota; kingdom Metazoa; phylum Chordata; class Actinopteri; order Cypriniformes; family Leuciscidae; genus Abramis; species Abramis brama. Next base: position 8,210,919 of record NC_139969.1, read on the forward strand.
GTCTGAACCACACTGAATTGTGTGAGCATAAATTGATAAGGATAACATCAGTAGAGTTCAGCTGCAAATATTAACTGTTATAGGGTCAAAAAACTTGTGCCAAACTCAGCGAGATTGGCATTATACAGCATCAATGGTGCTTTAATTTGCTATAATATAAATAAACATTTTGAAATATTCAGAAAATATATTGTATGCGTGCTGTATTATTTTTATAATAACATATTTGTTCATTTTTTAAATAAAAAGTATCTCAAGATTTAGAGGAACAAAATGTGATCTTTTACACATATATTTCATCTTAAAAAGACATTTCCAAGCTCTCCTTTAGATCTTAAAAGCAAACAACAACTGATGCAATACACTCAGGCTGTGCTGTACTACTGAAAAATAATGATCCTGACCTTTGTGTCCATAGCACAATCTCAGTTGCCCAGGTAGTGATTCATTTTTATGAATCGTTAAAATATTGTTGTCGGGACACCTGGAAGACATACATCATCGTGTACATCATGCATTTTTAAAAGCTTAGCTTAAAGGTGTTCTATAAATGAACTGTGAACTGTGAACTGTTGAGATTGAACTGTTGAACTGTTGAGATTGTATGAACTGTTGAGATTGTATGAACACTTTAAATGAAGTAGAGACAAACAGAAACCGTATGTCACGAAATAACAAGCAAATACGTCGATGATGTAGATGAAGATCATACACAACATTAATGGAGCTTCAGTTGGCTGTAATATAAATTGACATTTAGAAATATTCAGAAAATGTATTTTATACATAATATATTTTATATATGTGGTGTGAAGCAGAGCGGGATCGAGAGCTGTGGGAGCGGAGCGAGGCTGTTGGTGTGAACCGGAAGTTGTGACTGACCTTACTTTGGTATTGTGACATAGGCTGTGCCTGAAAACGTAGGCAGCTGACTTGTTGCCTTGCTGCCTTATCAGGCAATGACTTTGTAGGCAGCGTTTGTGCATGAAGGTATCTCAGGCAGCGTAACGGTTTAATGATCTACAGCAAAATAGAGCGAGTTTTGGTGATAACTAAAAGTACCTAGCCTTACGTCATCATACTCAGATTCAGAATATGACGATAGTCATAGATAGATAGTCAGAATGTGAGTCTGATACTGCTCCATTGGGCTGTGATTATGGGGCGTTTCAACCAAACCAGGAAAGAAAATGCCTCTGCACTCAATTGGATAGACCTACAACCAATCAGAGCAACGGAGTAAGTGACGTATGTTCTTCATTCATCTTTCCGATCGACAAATGCCTTGATCGCGGTTCTCTGTTCCTCTTTTAAAATTAATGCGCTGTCGATATCTTCTATAACAGACGCGATGGCGGAATCTACACATGATGTTTCATAAACAAAGTTCGGGAGGAGCACGTTCAAATAATCAATCCAATCATCAAACAATTACCATGTCTACCCTATCAGCATGAGAGGAAGCATATATTTATTCACTCTGTCAACTCACCTAACATTCCTTGACAGTTTTCAGCATCCCTCCACTCACTCTCGGATTGTTCTTCCACAGCCAGGAATACAGGGGGAGTACTTTGGGTTCGGGCCGAATACCGATCCCAGAGCCCTCTCCTCGGACAGCACGCCAAATATGCATTTATTCTATCTGACTTATTTGTAAGTGTGAACTCATGAAATCTCAATTCTCCAGTGGCAGTCATCTTTGTTGTAAACGAATTCAACCCAAGCGCTCTTTGGTGACGTGGATGATTACGTTACAGTTGACCATCTGTCTATCATCGTATAAAGCCCGCCCTGACAATCTGATTGGTCCGAACAGCTCTGGTTCGAGCATAATAGCTCCACAATGGATCAAGTCCAGACCGAACTTCCCGACCTAAAAATGTTGTGGGCAGGGCTAAGTTCGGCTGGCATCCAGGCTAAAAAGTACCATTTCGGCAACGAGAACTTTCTGAGCCAAATGAAGATAAAGATGTGTTCTGGTGACTGGCGTGTTTATTGAACCAATCAGATAAGAGTAAAGCGAAAGTCAGCGAGAAGCTCATTTGATTGGCTACATGAAGGTGGACCTGCCCTCCTCTTCGCGCTTGCAAAACTCAATGAGTGAGAGAATCGTGCCAAAACTGGAAGCACAGGTAAAAGAAAGACGCAACTGTACAAATCGGGTTATTTCGGGAACTTTTTTGCCCCATGCACACAATAAGTCATTTAGACATTTGCAACAGTTTATTTTTTACACAAGGTTTGATTTTACACAATTAATCTGTTTTGCAGTTCCTGACAAGCCTGCAGTGCTTTTGGCCGTATTTGTGCGAAAAAAACGTGCCAAAAGTGTAAGCGCGGAAAAATGGAAGTCAGAAGAATACAGATCCTATTTATTTTGCGTTAGCATGAAGCTGCAGTTTCACAATACATTAATTACACTTACAAATAACAGTAAAATGCTGCAAATATTTTTTTCTTACACTTGAAAGGCGATTTACACCTTTACCAATCTTCTCTTGCGCATATGCAAATTTAATTTACGCTTGCAATCTTATGTACACTTTCACAAATCTTACCCTGCGCATGCGATTCTCTATGACATCATATTACCTTCATACTGAACCCACTGAATGGTAATGGCTGAATGATATCAGTCAGATATATTTATATTTAACTCGGCGAGAGTGGCGGGAACACATTGTGAATGATTGTAGTGCATGAAAGCAGCCTTCTGTACCTGACAACTAACTCTGGCGATGTTTATTTCTGAATATCTGTTCTCTGACCGCAGGTGCAGGACAACTGTAAAGAGCCGGACACTTTCTCGCTCTCTCTCAGCCTGAATGTGCCTTTTAGCACTGCAGGATATCAGTTCTCTTTCTGTCTTTCACTGGACATTACAGGTCACCCATCAGAGACGCTGTGTGTGTGTTGGAGAGCTGTCAAATTACAGTATTTAAGGTGTATTCAAAGGAAATGCAGTGAAACATTTTAAGAGGTGCAGATGGAGTGGACAGTAAACACTGTTATTATGGGGTTCATGTGTGTATGGCGGCCCCAAAAAGAACACAAATCCCCCTCTGAACAAATGCATAACATCATGAAGACTAACCTTGCTTACCCATCAAATCTGGTGCATAGAGACTTTCAGGTGATGCTTTTTGTGCATGTCAGTGTATGTGTAAAGATACTGAATGATTTAGCAACAAAAAACTGCCAAGTTTACAAAATGTACTTACCAGATAGTTCAGGATTCAGACCTTACACTCATATTTGTTTGTACAGTTACAATCTGTATATAATATGGATAGTATATGGTATTTAATATGGACTTGGATTTAATGTCAGAACACGCATTAAGAGTTATGGCTAGACTTATATTTAGTTGTTTTTAAATGATTAATAATCCCCCCTCGGTTCAATTGCGGGGGCCCGCCGAAAGCAGGGCCATGACAGATATGAAAGTGAGGCTGTGAGGGATAGACTTACTGTGTTTTTAATGGCATCCGCTGTAAAAAGCTGTATAAAGCTCCTAGATCACTTACAATTTTCGACTGCTCAAATTATCGGGAGTTTTTGTCGACTGAAATTTTATGGAAAGATATTTTTGCGGTGTTTCGTCAGCAGAACAATCCAAAAACACATTAAATAGCAGTTCAACCGACTGAAGAGATGTATGTCTATCCCTCAGCCTCACTTTCATTCCCATTAAAAAATCAAAGATGGCGCTGCTGTGAATAAGGTCTATTGCACTACTACTTAAATGCTGTATCGAGTCAATCGACCAAATAGGATCAAAACTAATTCATTAATATATAATATAATTATGGTTTAACATAATGCAAGGTTTAACAAAAAGTCTGCACTATTTATTTGTAATGCCTAGGTGAATCTGGCAAAGTTGGGCTATTTTAGTACCCTGCTTTATCATATATTTGGCAGCTGCTTTTAAAGAGCAGTAAAGGCTTTAAAGGATGAAAGTACAAGCTGTGTCTTCGAATATTGCTTGAGTCATCTTTTATTTACTTTCTCTAAACACTGCAACACTTACTTTAACACAGCAATAAAACAATCATTTTCCTGTATAAGCCCAACCTTAGACAGACCATTCCAGATTCATCTCTCTCTCGCTGTATTTGTGAGCAATTTCAGTCGTAAGCGGTTATTTCTGAATCCCTCACGTAGACTGAAGGTGACCTCGGCAGAAGTCCTGAGCCTGTGTAATAGGTTGCATGTATTTTACTTTTGAGGAAAAGGAGTGGTTTCAGTTCACACAGCTCACCTTTTCTAGGTACTTATTTTGAATAATAATTACTTTGCAACTGATAAAAGGTACATTATGTAGTATTAATTTGTGTAGTATGAATATAATCTGGTTATACTACATTCGCCATGTTGTCATTATCATGTGACCTACCAGAGTCAGTTGCTTTGCTTCTCTGCATTCACAAATCCACTCCCATGGCTTCATGGGATAGTGAAGTGTCCATCGTATGCAGTGCACGCTTCAGAATCTCGCTGGAAGTAGTAGTAGTAGTAGTAGTAGTAGTAGTAGTCTCGTCTACTCTTTTATGAGTACTGTGAATTCAGACATTACTCTGTTACATACATGTTTTTCGCCTACTAGGGAAGTATGCGATATTGGTTGCAGCCTCAAAGTCTAGCGCACTATATTCAAACTGAATTATGGGTAAATGAACCAATGCCAATGGGTGAGCCCAAGCATGATCAATCCAGGTGAGATTACAAATAGGCCAGTGAACCTTTTGAAACCAAATCAGGTCTATGCTAATAAATTCTGTTAACTGCCGGGACATTTTTTTCAACTGCTACTTTAAAACCATTGACTAAATTAGTTTGGTTTTGTCAAGGTCAGAATTAAACTAACTGTGTCCTCATCCCTAAACCATTTAAACATTGCAACCATATGTTTTGCAGCAGGAAGATTGCAGCTGCAACTTTATAGAGCAGCAATATAATATTTTGTAAGAGGTTAAATCTTCCTCATATCGACACACCCAGATGTGTGAGGCGTCAGAAGAGGGCACTGTTTCTCCTCTTTGTCCGGTCGTTTCACACTGTTGCCTGTGTTTTCATATACCAACCAGCCTGTCACAGCTTCCTCTTTCTTTAATTTCTGCTTTTATTTTTAACCGAAACCTCTCTCTCCCTCTCTCTCTGACCTCTTCTGTCTCTTTTAAACTTTCTCTCGTCTGCAATATTGCATTGTATTACCCACACCCCCTGCGATCTGAAATGACACCTTTATTCCCACTTCAGCCACAAGCTGCTTTTCAAGAAACATGTGGTTCATTTTGGAAATACATAGTGTAGAGAGCAACATTGTCTTGAAGTACCCAGTGCCAGCTACAAAGCCTTTATGTACTTTTGTCGTCTTTATTTATTTATTTTTTTTGCAATAATGACCATGCGACTCTGCATTATCATACTTATTAGACATATACTGAACAAGTAAATTAAGGATGCACCAATACAGAATTTATTTGCTGATAATTAGCAGCTTTTTGTAGCCTAATGAAGGAGAGTAATGGAGAGAATAGCTAAAAAAATAAAATAATAATCAACTGACACAACATAGGTGTCATTTATAAGTTACATTTAAAATATACTACATTCTTATAGTCATTTTTCTTATAGTATTCTTATTTTTTATGGAATATTTCAGTATTTATTTTAAATTATTTTTCCATGCACATCTGTATTTTTTAATTTTTTTTACATCTTTATGTGCCCTTATAATCTTTAATCAAAATAACTTCCCTCCCTCTTGCAGTGACATTTCTTCTCTGATGATGTTTACAACCTGTCACTCACATGAGATCGACCAATAACAAATCACAATGATTAAATCAATTCCCACCCTACTTGTTCTTGTTCAAGAAGCCATTTTACTGTTCCGAATTCAGCAAGTGATAGTCTATCTGCCCAGCTAACAAAAATCATATATGCAATCATATATATATCAAGCGTAGCGCTAGTTCTGGCAAGTCACGTTAGTCAAGCTCGCATCAGCTGACTCTCAGCTGATCCACGTCTACCTATAGGAATATGATGCCTATCACCGTATGCATATAAAGGGATAGTTCACCCAAAAATGAAAATGCTGTCATCATTTACTCTTCCTCAAGTTGTTCCAAACCTGTATGACTTTCTTTCTTCTGCTGAACACAAAAGAAGATATTTTAAAGAAGGTTGGTAATTAAACAGTTGCTGGTCCCCATTGACTTCCATAGTATTTTTTTTTTCCTACTATGGAAGTCAATGGGGTCCATCAGTCGTTTGGTTACCGACTTTCTTCAAAATATCTTATTTTGTGTTCAGCAGAAGAAAGAAAGTCATACAGGTTTGGAACAACTTGAGGAAAAGTAAATGATGACAGCATTTTCATTTTTGGGTGAACTATCCCTATAAGCTCCTTCAGTATTATTAGCAGCTATCGCGTTTCTCAGGAGCTAATAAACCTTCTCCATCCCCAGCTCCTCCTCTCGTCAGTCAGGATTTGGCATTCTGATTCCCCTTGAATCAGAATAAATTCTCGAATTATGCTGTACTTTAAAATCTTGAAATAAATATATTTGCAAACATTCATGTTGGTTCTGTTCTGTTTAACCTAAGGGGGGTTATTGCTGCTCTCTCAGAACGGAAAACCGCCAATCCACACTGTAAGCTAATTGTCAATCGTATTTGACGGTAGTGGTCCTGACAGAAATAAGCAAGATATGCATTCTTGCTTATAACGCAGACGCACAGTGAACTTGCTCTCAAGTGTTCACGGACCGGCACATATATATATATTTCACTGCGTTTCACAAGTTCACTGTGTATCTGCGTTAAGCAAGAATGCATATCTATATCCTCAATAGATGATTTTGTAGGATTAGATTTTTTTTTATTAATGTTAGATAATTCTGCATATGCAAAGCTCTTATAAATATTATTGATCATCAGAGAACCCTACAGGCAAATTCTCTTTTAATGAATATATAATTACAACCAGAGGCTGTGCAATGTTGTGTCATCTTGGAAAACTCAATGATTTTTACTGTGAGCATCTGAAATGTTGACCGTTCCAAGATGGCGGACACATCGATGTGACTGGAGCGGTCAAATAAGGCATCTACGTATACCAGGGGTGCCCAATCCTGCTCCTGGCGATCGACTGTCCTGCACAGTTCATCTCCAACCCTAATCAAACACACCTGAAGCAACCAATTAAGGTCTTCAGAGCACGTCAGGATCACTTGAAAATTAAAGGCAGGTGTGTTTGATTAGGGTTGGAGATGAACTGTGCAGGACAGTCGATCGCCAGGAGCAGGATTGGGCACCCCTGACGTATACATATCTACTGTATGACAAAACTACGTTCTAAAAACATTTTGATTACATTCCCACTGATTGAGGCAACATTATTTTTTGAATGTTCAAAGGTTCAAAACGTCCAGTTTAAATAATAAAAAAAAGGTTAGCAAAAACTTAGAATGTCCACTTATCATTTTACAAACATTATGGGAATTTACATGTTACAATCTTGAATGATTTGAAACGAGAGATAAGTAGCCTAGTAACGTTGGAAAAAACCTTAATGAATGTCCAACTAAAACATTTCATGAACAATGTATAAATTATGTTTTTGTGCTAACGTTTTGAAAACGTTATTAAAGACCAGATAACACTGATATATAACTTTGAGAAAACCTTTCTAGAACATTCTGAGAACTTAATGTGAAACACGTACAAGCTGAGTGATTCAAACCATGAAAAGTCCAAGTGCTGTTTGACTGCTGCTCTACAAATCAGATTTGAGGAACGAAACTCATTGGCTATGTCCGAAATCTCCCCCTATACCCTTAAATACGGCACTATTTGAGGGGACAGCCATTTGTAGTAGTGTTTGAAATTATAGTGGACGTTATCAAGGGCACTCATTCAATCCCACAATGTACCGCAATAACGAGTGTACAACCGATGTATGATCAAAGGCTAGATAATACCCATAATTCAGTGAGAGCCACGAGACGAATGAATTCCCGCATCCGACCAGAATATGACGCCCGCAGCCGAATCATCCATCCATCCATTTTCCAAACCGCTGTTCCAATGTGGGTACAGCCTAATATCATACAGGTATAAATTCATTTTTACTTGATTATTAAATTGTTTAATTAAGGTTTATACATGCTAGTGTCCATGGCAGAGTTCAAGATACATTTTTCATTACTGCTGGAGCTGCCAGTTTGCTAAGTTTCAAATAATTATTAAACATCAAGCACAAACTATGCAAAAGCATTGTCATCTACACTACAAGATGAAAACTGCTCCAGAAATTGCTTCGCTCCACACATTAAACATTTATGAAGTATGTCCTACACATAATTACATATGTCGTACATGTTCACGATTGCAACGTTGCATCCGTCCGCTCCCGGAGGGCCAGTATGCAGAGATATTATTGTAGCACAGGGAATATTTATGAGGACAGGGTTCGCTATACTATCTGCCTTTGCCTCTCAAGTCCTGCCAAGATCAATAAGTCTTCTCGTTGACGGGCACATGACATACTGTAACATTAACACAGCCTGATGGTGCACAGCTATAGCCAGGCGTGCTTTTGTGTCCACAGTTATCAGTGAACGTTGTCTTTCATTGGGTTAATTTGCCATCCGATTACTTTGACCACTCTATAAGCTTTCTGCCGATTCTATAAGCTCTTAGATGAATAGAGTATATTATGTCCATCACTGAGCTGTGATTATGCGACCTGTCCTTGACCAGGAATTAAAAACTAGTTAGTTTTGTGTGAATCCGGGGCTTTGTCAGGAATCGTGTGCTCTGCATAATTCCCTGTCAAGGAGTCTCCGCAGCATTCCAATGTCAGAGCATTTCTTTCATAGCTGATTATAATGTACGTTGGGCTCCCTGCCATCATCACAATAAAACTGTCAAAGCACATTTAGCAGAGCTGTAAATAAAGACATTAAAATGTCATTATTCATGTTGAGCTATTGACAAGGTTTTGTACAGTAAATATATATTGGATCTGACAACAATTTGATATTGTAAATTAGAGGACATCCAGAGAAAATCAGTCACAATGGTTTGTGTACAAGGTTCCTTTCATATGAGAATGTTTCAAGAATGAAAATAGAGCAAAACAAGTATTTGTAATGTTTGTAATTTCATCTTTTTTTCATGTTTACTCTTTATTGTGATACTCCTCCAACAGACATTATACTGACTATAAGTAACTTTGCAACTACATGTCAACTTATTCTAACCCGAACCCTACCAGTCTACTAATACTTTACTAACACTCTAATAGAGTTAGTAGACATGTAGGTGTAACGTTACTTATAGTCAACAGAATGTGTTAAAGGGACCATCAAAATAAAGTGAAACCTACATTTCTTTTCTTGTTTCACTTTCTTTTTCTTTGGAATTGTTTTGTTGTTCACCTTCTGGAAATTGCTTGGGATAAAAGTATGTGCTAAATTGAAACTGATATTATTATTATTATTATTATTATTATTACTAGTTCACTTTTTCCTTTTCCATTTTTTTAAACTCTTTACCCGCTGGTGTTTTCTAAAAAGTTGCCAGTCAGCGGCAGCATTTTTGATCGTTTTCAAAAAAATTCGGTTTCACTTTATTTTGATGGTCCCTTTAACACATTCTGTTGACTATAAGTAACGTTGCACCTACATCTATACTCTAATTAGAGTGTTAGTAGAGTATTAATAGACTGGTAGGGTTAGGGTTAGATTAAGTTGACATGTAGTTGCAAAATTACTTATAGTCAGTAGAGTGTCTGTTGGAGGACCATCACAATAAAGTGTTTGCAGATATTAAGCATACAGTCTACTAATACTCCAATGAAAGTTAGTTGACATATAGTTGCAAAGTTACATAATGGCTCGTTTCCACTGAGCAGTACGGTACGGTACGGTACGGTACGCATTTATTTGCGTTTCCACTATCAAAAGTTGTGAATGGTACCAAAATGCCGAACCGTACTGTACCACTTTTTAGGTACCCTTCCATTGGGGTACCTAGCACAGTGGTACGGTACTAAAAGGTGGAGCTAGACTCACTGCAGGACGTTGATTGGTTGACAGAGAATCGTCACTTGCGCATGCTACAAGGGGAATGACAACATAAGAAGCGCCATTTTTTAATATAGAGTTTAATATAATACTACTGTTACTGTGTCACGAAATGTAATTTTAAGAGTTTTTCAGGCGAGAATGTAGTTGTTAAAAGCTCAAATCTGTGGTTTATTTATAAAGATGATATTATTTTTTCCCCGGTTGTGATCCATGGGATCAGCGGGCGCTCGGCGCTCATGTTTCCCGGCTGGATGAGCCTTTCCTCGGCTAGTTCTTCTGACGTTCGCCGCTGACGGTAGTGGTTAAACATGAGATATAATTCGTCTTGTGTAGACCTAACGGGCGATCTTTGGTCTCGTGAATATATAATTCGTTCCCTGTCAATCGTTTTGGCTGAGGGCTAAGTTTAGTTTCATATTATAGGCTATTTGTATTTAACTTTACTGTTGTAATGTTAGACTAGAGCGCTGCATTTGGATATTTGACTGAATTGTTTGCTTTATTTCTTATTGTATAGCTTCTTGTACCTTTTACTTAAACTTTTATATTGGCTATTATTGATAAAACTGAAATTTTACAAAAAGAAATATGGTTTCTTGTCATTTTTTTATTACAAAATTATCACTGATGTTTATTGCAACATTTGTCTGGAATATGTTTAATTTTTTTTTATTTAAACGAAAAGAGGTAACGGTTGTGTTTTAAATTTCGTTTTGTTATAAATAGAATAACGTATAACGTGCAGTGAATAATCAATATGCGTTGCGCATGAACCACATTTGTGTCCCTATAATGTTTAATTTATTTAAATGAAAACGAAAAGAGGCAGAGTGGTGTTTTATAACATATTTCGTTTTATTGTTGCTTAAAATGTACATACAGAGTAACAGAGATAACCGGAGTAGCAGAGCGAGCTGAGTGACGCTTTTAAGAACGCGCTGTACCATTTGCATGTAGGAGTCGCACATGGCAAGTACAAACTTTGCGTACTTGATATTGAGAAAAGCCTAATGTCGGCGCTTGTCTTCTTGTGACAAACATGTCGAGGAGCAAGAACAAGATCTGCTGTATGTCATCCATTGTAGTTTACTATGTTCTTCTTCGCGCGAAAATGACGTAGATCGAAACACCACGCCTATCAAGTAAGGGTACTGTTGGCAGTGGAAACGCTAGCCAGATCATGGTTAACAGATCCGAACCATACCAAACTGTCCCGTACCGTACCGTACTGCTCAGTGGAAACGAGCCATTATAGTCAACAGCACGTTCAAAAGGGACCATCAAAATAAAGTGTTACCAAAATTTCTTGGCCCCCAGAATATTTTGTTGTATGAATATGTGAACATACAATATATAAAAAGGAAAGAACAGAGCCTGTGCTTTAAAAAAAAGCGTGCATGTGCTTCATTCATTCTTTTTTTAGCAACGTGGGTAAGTTTCATACAAAAGCAACATTTTGAACAAAAAGCTGAGAAAATTGCCTTTTTGTCAAAGACTTTGTCAGGATCAGATTCTGAACGATGATCAAAACATAGATGGAGTAGATGGAGTTCATCAACACCCCAAAGCTTCACAGTCCTATACCTCTTTCTGGGTTCGACATTTCACTCTCTAACTTTAGGCAGTTTTGATTTATATGCTGTTGAATATTTGATGATAGCTTGTAAGCAATCTTCTATCCTCTCCTCCTGGTCCGAAATTGCATACTTCCTATAGTAGGCGAAAAACAGAATGTGGCAAAAGTAGCATGTCCGAATTCACAGTACTCATAAAAGAGTAGGCAAAAATTACCCAGATGACCTACTACTTCTGGTGAGATTCTGAAGTGTGCATATGATGGACACTTTACTGTCCAATGAGGCCACAGGAGAGGATTTATGAATGGTAGTTAAGCTACGCAACTGACACTGGTAGGTCATATCTGATAATGACAACATGGCAGATGTACGTCTGGATTTCATTCATACTATATTCATACTGTATAGAACATACTTTTTTAGCACTCGCAATGTCAGTACTCAAGAGAGTATGCGAGTTCGGATCCAGCCCGGATTTATGCAGGTCTTCTTCTTCACTTGTTTTTGGATCCGTAGATGCTGTACGGTTCCAGAAGATGCATGACAGCGCCCCTTAGTATAACAGTGAAAACAGGGATTGCCGGAAAAACTCGCCAATGGCGGGGAAAGAGCTAATAAGCTATTTTCTTGGTTATTTCCTCACATTATCTTTCATACTTGTTCCTATTTTCAGTGCAGCAAATTAAGTTAATTCGAGATGTTGGATGTTGTGTTTGATCAGTATCATCAGCACGGCTCACTCCTCGTTTTTTATTTTAAATTCGCTCTCCTATGTATTTATTTGCCTGTTCGTGATAGCTGGAAATAGCCTCCTGAGCATGCATTAAACATTTACACTTCCACACACACAACGGCTCATTATTTTTCTCCTCTGTACAAGGTATCTTTCTCACTTAAAAAGATTTCATTAAAAAAATAAAGAAATGTGTGAATGTTGTGGTCAGTGAAGTGGGTTTGGATCCAAACACTGAATCCAAATCTTTTTAGGCTTCTGGTAGAATAGGCTAATTTTACTCCAAACCTGAGCAGATATTCCTAGTTGAGTCAGATGTATTAGTTCAGACCAAATCAGGTTCTCATCCAGGACTGAAACCAGTAAAACTGGCAGCAGCACTGAAACTACAGTTCACGATGTGAAATCATAAAAGAAATGCAAGCAATGTTTCTATGACGACCTCATAAGTTTGAGCGCTGTTCGCTCGAGGCAATCGGGCTCCTACTGCCCAACGAGACCTACCTTCAAATAAACGGATGACTTATGTTCTCTCTCTGTCTTTGAACACTTTTGAATCACATATGATTTTGCTCCAAGCACTTGACTTCTGAATGTTTTGTTCAGATTTAATGCCTAGCGAATACCCCAACACAACTGATCCTGCGGAACTTTTATTCTCAGTCTCTTTGTTGAGATCAAGCCGATGGTCCTGTGAATCTCAATTCGAATTGCATGCAAACGCACTCGTCGTATTCAAGCATTGTTTACCTAACGATTTTTGTCCTTATCGCCACATTCCAAGGTCTGTGTGGCGGTAACTCAATAATAGATCTTTGCTGCAGGTTCGCTCGTCAAATGCTCTGTCCTTGGCGACAGTCCTCTGAATGTCACTGAACATCTGTCACTATGCCAGAATCTGTATTATTTCCTTGGTAACCTCGTACGGTGACTTGTTCACATGGTTGCACAACAATTACTGTCTGCTGTTGATCTAGGATGCAGAATTGAATGAAATGCCACAGATTTAACCTGTTGACATAAGCTGATGTAGCAGACATGTTACTAATGCTGGTTACAGACACACTTTTCTTTCGAAATGCCAGCTGTGACATATATCCGGTATATTGTTTTCTGTTGGGACACATTGCTTTTGGCATGTGCTATGTTTTTTATTCTACACATACATGCATCAGATGGACATCTTTGTCCATTGCAGTGCACTCGTTTTTTTTTTTTTTTTTTTACTTTTTTAACTCTTTATAACACCCAACATTTCACAAAATAAAATTCTTAAAATAATAAATAATAAAATAAAATAGTTAATCAATTATTTTTTAAATAACAAAAACACTGAAAAGGGAAAAGGAAAAGAAAAGTAAAAAGAAAATGTGAAAAGAGGAATATGTGTAAGTGTATTAGTATCATTTAATATTATTTATTTACTGTAATGGTATTTTTAATATTTAGATTTTTTTTAAATATATTTTCAATTTTAGTTTAGTTTAAGTTTTAGTCATTTTGTTATGTGCTTTTGCTATTTTTATTCATTTTTGTGAACATAAACAGTCTTTGTAAAGTGCATAAACAGTTGGGAAATGCATCGCTCGTGTAACAATATTTACCTAATTTGGTTTTACATTTGATTACTTTCTGTTGATAAAGACTGTCCTGTTTATTATTGTTATTATTTATTTCACAGAAATTCTATATTTCTTAAGCTGTTGCCTATCAGAGAGGGAATGGAATATGTTGCACATGGTGCTTGCTAATAAATAAAGAGTTGTCAATTCATGATACTTTTTCATCTCATCATTATTTTATAGCGTACTTAAAATACATTGTTGGCCATTTTAATAATATTAATGAGAACGCATAATGATATCCGGTATAATAGGTTTAAAGGAACATTTTTGTGGTTTGATGTCAATGAAAGGTACTTCAGCCTAACTGATGAGGCTGTGGAGGTCAATGAGAAATATGGCTGAGAAACACTAGTCTAAACTGAGCCTGAACATGTCACAGAGTGCTTGCAGGGAACAACCTTTAGCCTCCTCTATCAGCTCTCTGTAGAAGATTGTTTTGGGGTGAAATCTTGAGGAAAACTGCTGCAGCTGCTGTTGAAAAGGTGCAGAGACTGTGGTGGGACTGATCCTGTGGGTAATCCTCACACACAGACGATTAGCCGATGTGCTCTGACGTCTGATCGGGCTGCAATTCCTCCAGCATAGATTGCGCTCTGTTTTTATTATTCCGCTCACGGTTGTTGTAAAGACAACCATTGTTTCTGGAAAATACTGAGACATACTCATTTAGTGAGGTTTTAAATCCATCATAGTTCCGCATGACTCTGTGTCGCAGTAAAATGCAGTGTTTTATGGGATATCATAAAAGACTTAAGTCACCGGGCCTCAACTAACTGTGCACATTTCCAAGTCTTTTTGTGGAAAAACCTTACTTAAAAAATAAAAATGTGTTGGATTTACTGTTTCTACACTGTGTAAAGTAGTTCCTACAATCCACAAGCTGAATTAACCAACGAAATTAAAGTGACAGTAAAGACTATTTCAAACATTCTTTTGAACTTTCTATTCAATAAGGAATCCTGAAAAAAATGTATCATGGTTTCCACAAAAATATTTTTTTTTAAGAAACAATGTTTCTTGAGCAGGAAATCAGCATATAAGAATGATTTCTGAAGAGTCATGTGTCACTGAAGACTGCAGTAATGATGCTGAAGCTTTGTATCATAGGAATAAATTACATTTTAAAATATTTTAGAATAGAATTTAAAAAAAAATAATTTTACTGTATTTTTATCAAATAAATGCAGCCTTGTTGAGCATACTAGACTATAGAAGTTTGTTTCTGCCACAGAATACATTTTTTTAAAGGTAATTGTGACTTTTTATCTCGCAATTCTGACTTTTTTCTCGCAACTGTGAGAAAAAAAGTCGCAATTTTCTTTCAAAAACATCTTAAGAATCTCTTAAAAACTTCTCTCAAAAAACTTTCCAACCCCAAACTTTGAAACGGTAGTGTTTATAGAAAATGATGTTATATTCTGCATGCTAACATGTGCTATGGCTATTAGTGATGCTTTTGTAAAGCATGCCTGGAACTAGAACTCCTATATTTAGTTAATTAATGTGATGATTCATTTACATTTAAGCATTTAGCAGACGCTTTTATCCAAAGTGACTTAGATGTAGAATTACTAACATTTGTTTGTTGTTTTACAGTACATGTGGCGAAAAAAGAGAGAACTGAGTGAGTGAGCTGTTGAAAGGCTGATACGAGTCCGTTGAGAAGATAAATGGAGGAGCTCTGCATGGTTGAATCCACACTGAATCTGCTCTGTTCAGGAGATACAGACGGCTGCCAGATGCTTGGATTGTTGGATTCAGAAGTTAGGCTGTGAGATTCTTCTCTGTGTGACAGTAGGAAGAGGAAGGACTGCACTAATGATGGAGGAGCCTCTGGGTGACTGCTGACACCCTGCTGTGTCTCAGTCTCAGTCTCTCTCTTTCTCTCACACACACATACACACGCGCTTACACCCTCAGGATGGGAGTCTCAGCTTGCCTTCACACTGCAGAGTGTGAGTTAAACGCCAGCTCTGCTCTGAGAAAGGTGTGCGGACGTGTGTGCAAATAAGGTGGTCCTTCAGGCTGACACACAGCCCACACTTAGACTGAGACCATTCTTGTTTTGTCGGTAGACATTGTGTGAGGGGCTGAAGATCAGTGGCTCTCAGGAGTTAACCTGAGTAGAAGTTAAGTTTCTACTTCTGAGAAGAAGTCCTAACATCAGTATCGAGATCAGTCTGTTTTGATTTGCTGACTATATACACTCACCGGCCACTGTTTTAGGTGTTCAACTGCTTGTTAACGCAAATATCTTATCAGCAAATCACATGGCAGCAACTCAATGCATTTACTGTAGGCATGTAGACAAGACGATCTGCTGAAGTTCAAACTGAGCATCAGAATTGGGAAGAAAGGTGATTTAAGGGATTTGACCATGGTTGTTGGTGCCAGACAGGCCGGTCTGAGTATTTCAGAAACTGATGATCTGCTTGGATTTTTATCCACATCTCTTGGGTTTAAAGAGAATGGTCTGAAAAAGAGAAAATATCCAGTGAGTGGCAGTTTCATGGGTGAAAATGCTTTGTTGATGCCAGAGGTCAGAGGACAATGGCCAGACTGGTTCAAGTTGATAGAAAGGCAACAGTAACTCAAATAACCACTCATTACAACCAAAGTCTGCAGAAGAGCATCTCCTAACGCAGAACCATGTCGAACCTTGATGTAGATGTGCTACAGCAGCAGAAGACACATCGGTTCCACTCCTGTCAGCTAAGAACAAGAAACTGGGGCTACAATTTACACAGGCTCACCCACATTGGACAATAGAAGATTGAAAAAAAAAGTTGCCTGGTCTGTTGAGTCTTGATCTCTGCTTCAACATTCAGATGATAGGGTCAGAATTTGGAACAACATGAAAGCATGGATCCATCCTGCCTTGTATCCACGGTTCAGGCTGTTGCTGGTGTAATGGTGTAGGGCATATTTTCTTGGCACACTTTGGGCCCCTTAGTACCAATTTGAGCATTGTTTAAATGCCACAGCTAACCTGAGGATTTGTTGCTGACCATGTCCATCCCTTTATGACCACAGTGTACTCATCATCTGATGGCTGCTTCCAGCAGGATAACGCACAAATCTCAAACTGGTTTCTTGAACATGACAATGAGATCACTAAACTCAAATGGCCTCCATAGTCACCAGATTATAAATAAATATTAGTGTGTATATATATATATATATATATATATATATATATATAAGCAATGTTCAATAAATTGATTTATCAGTAACAATCTGAATAATCAATTCTTCCAACACAGATAGCAATGCAGCATTGGTGTAGTCACAGCTCTGAACGCAGCTCATCCAATCTGATTTTAGAGTCAAAACTTTTCTGCATTCTTCTTTGTTGAAAATGCATTTTTGTTCTGATTAAACTGAAACTAAACTAAACTGAGAGAAAGGTTAGAGGTCAGATAAAGAGAACAGTCAGAAGAAACTCTTTCCTACTGAATATGGATGAAGGGTAGAGCGTCTTTCCCCTCTGAGAGCGAGGCGGTGTTATGGTGCATGTAAAGGGAATAGATATTCTGAGCAGACGGGTTTGTAAAGCAGCTGTGACGAAGCAGCTCAGAGAGCTCACTTTACTGATAATAAGCTGTCAAGAGTCAGTACTCACATGCCTTGAAACCCTCAGGAGTTTGATCGCTGTGGCCGACTAAACTCACCTGTGCCACCAGTTATCATCTTAACAGATTTCCACTCTCCAAAGATGATTTATTGGGATCTGCTGAGTAAAATGAGGAAAAGAGCTTTAAGGTACCATCATAATTTTGCTTCTACTCACAGAGCTAAAACCTGCAATTATTCTCACTTTTTTTACTTTGAGTAGTTATACTCAATTCCCCCTATCTTTGCCTTTGCCTCAGAGAATGTAAACATATTTGTGTTGCAGAAAGTTTTGTAGTTTATCTGAAACTTGATTCTTGAGGCATGGGACAAAACATGAACATTTATGTAGAAAGGAATTATTTTGATGCATATGAGATATTCATATATTCTCGTGAAATGTGTTTTACCTTGCATATCACTCAATACTGTATGTGTGACACCATCAAATACAAAAATGTTTAATATTCATCATAAATATTAAATTTATGAATATAAATATATCGATTTAGGAAATTCCTTAAAGAGGCCATATTATGCCCTTTTACAAAGTCTAGATTATGTTATTGAGGCCTACTAGAATAGGTTTTCATGCTTAAATTTTCAGAAACACACAATTTTTTTTCCACATAGTTTAATTGTTGCTGCACCTATCTTCCCAGTCTGTAAGTAACGCTCTGGGCTGTGTTTCCCAAAAGCATTGTAAGCCTAAGTTGATCGTAGAGACCATTAGTGGCAATTGTTTTATGATCAACTTTTGAGAAACACAGCCCTGTTTAGTTCCAGTCTGAAGTCCCTCCTTCCAAAAAGCGCAATGTTCTCTGATTGGTCATGGTGTGGTGGTCCTGTGTTGTGATTGGTCAACCGCTTCAAGCATGTTACGTAAATGTAACAAAACAAATTTTACGAGGTGGCTAATTCGTACGACCTCACTCGTACGAATTCGTACAATTTTGCTAAATCTTACATATTTTATGAGTTGTCCAATTCGTATGAATTCGTACAAATTACCTACCTCTGACCCCGCCCCTAAACCTACCCATCACGTGGGTTTAGACAAATATTTGTATGAGTGAGGTCATACGAATTTGTACGAATTAGCCCCCTTTTACTCACTCGTATGAATTCGTACCAATTGGTCGTACCGAAGATAGCGTTGGGTGTTTCAGGGAGTTCAGAAACAGTGCTTACTGATATAGAGGATAACTCCCATTGGAGTGACTTTGTGCTTTGTAAATTTGCAAGCTTTTTCATGCTCGAACAGCAACATTACACACTAAAGAAAGTTAAAAAAAAAAGTAAAAAAAAAACCAAACAAAAAAAACATGATAGGTGTAGGCTTTTACACACTGAGCAATATTTTCGAAGTTTGAAATTTGAAGACTAGGTAAACTTGTCCATGTTTTAAACATGTACTGTAGGAATTATCTAGCCATTGCATCCTGCACACAGCTTTTGTTCAGTGTGTGACATATCTACCTACACTTTACAGCAATACTCTCTGATTAGCTTAAATGCTGCTTTTTTGTACGTCACCCACTGTTAACCAAACATGTTCAGCCACAGTGCTGAACTGAATAAACTATACATCTCTATCTGGTCTGTCCTTTAAGTTTTCTCTTCGGGCAGCATCTAATGTGTTCAGTTTAAATGTGAAGCAGTGATTCATGATTAGAAATGCAGTAAAGTGAAAATTAAAGCGTTTAGAAAGTCTCAAACATTTAATTAAAGCACAGATAGCCCAGAAATGTCAGACTCGCTCTCTTTCTGTTGTTGCATTATGATTCTCTTTCCTCTGCCTCTTTAAGCCGCTGATTAGTGCGTGTGTGTATTTATACTGAGTGAGCATTTTCCCATCAGGTCAGACCTTAGTACACTGTGTGAGAGTCAGAAGATGAGAGAGCAACATAACTTTTACTGACCAATTAAACGCTTCCTATGCAATGTGCTGACTCAACAGATTTCACCAGCTGAAGGTTACAGCCTAATTAGGATAACCTTACACCCCATGTTACACACATACTCTATTAAATATTAAATCACTAAAACAGCAGCAAATGGAGGCATGATTTAATGATGAAAACAGCAGGCTCAGCATTTCAGATGCTTCTCAGTGGTTTGTGTTTGTGTTTTTATAGGGTGTGTCCGAAACAGAAAGCTACTACAGTGTCTAGTCCAGGGCTGTGTTCGAACCCTCATTCACCATTATCTACATTACTCCACTCTATAGTCCACTTGTAGGAGTGAATAAAAATGAGAGTGAATTCGGACACTGAGTGCGCTGGAGAAGGGCTGTCGCTTTTGCATAGTTTGTGCTTGCTGTTTAATAATCATTTGAAACTTAGGAAACTGGCAGCTCCAGTATTAATGAATATATTTATTTTGAACTCATGGAAACTAGCATGTATAAACCTTAATTAAACAATTTAATAATGAATTAAAACGGAATTTATAGCTGTATGCTATTACGCTGTACCCACATTGGACCAGCGGTTTGGAAAATGAATGGATGGATGATTCAACCCCTGGTCTAGTCAGTCAATGTCCTCTTTTTTTTGTTGGTCAAACTATATTTATTACTTATGTACTTATTTATTTAAAGTTAGCTTCAACAAAATGAATTACATTTACTTTAATAGACATTCCATTTTTATTCATTAAATATTATTTCACGCAGAAATCCATTACATTATGTACTCTTAATGGCATTTATCATCTAATTTACCTATTAAAAATCTTAATATTTTGTTAAAAACAAGAATCATCAGTGAATGTACCTTTAATATGTGTATTTTGTCATACTGCATTAGCAGAGTTTTTTTCTTTTTCATTTTTTCTTTCTCTCTTGATATTTTTTCAGGAAAACAAGTAAAAAAAATGCAGCATGTACTAAATGCAAATGTAAATTTATCATATTTATTTATTTTTGTTACTGGAAACCATAAAAAAAAATATGTTTTTGCAAATGAGCTGCAAACTGTGTTGCCATCAATGTTGGCAATGCTTCCTTCTCAATAGAAACATAATCAGAATCAGAATCAATTATTTTAAATGCCCCATCATTCTTCACTTTTTTTCTTTTGATCTGTCATTGAAATGCACACCCATAATTGTAGGATTTCATTGGTGACAAAGGATATAGTTAGACTGCAGTCAAAAACCGACAAGATGGAGGTATTTCAGTTGACAAGATGTTAAGGAAACATTGGCTTCAGATGTTCCCCAGTGCTTTCAATCCTCATGGATAGCACTTGATAAGGCAGCATTTTTGAGTTCACCACTCATAGTGTGTCTAATGTTGATAGTGTTTGTGCCTAAATTCAAGCCTAAATTCTTGCTATCAGCTTCTGCACTGATGCAGCTTAAGCTGCTGTATTTCTCCACGGTCTGCTTTAGATGTAGGTGGGTTCATATCTCAAACTTGCTACAACGGCCCCTCAGTGAATACTCCATCAAATGAGCATGTCTACCTGCATTTTGTTTTCTTAAATTCAAAGAGGCATCTGAGAGTCCTTCAACTATACGTCGTCGTGTTGGGTGATGAATTCTTTGGTCCAATGGTCTTCATATTAGGGGACCGCAGTGACTACAGAGGGCCCGTTTTCCATCAGACTGGAATCATACTAAAGCCTTTGGGTCATTCCTTGATATCCAGGCCAGAAATAGTTCTCATCTATTTTGTCTCTCACTTTTATCCTGTCCTCTCATGCTGGAATCGTTAGGGTCGACCTCACAGCTTAGAATTTAATGAGGGAGGAGAGGCCGGCAAAAAGAAAGAATGAGAGCGAGGAAGGTCATTGCTCTAGTGGTTGTATCTCATGAGAAATGATGGGAGAAGCTATTGATTATAGCAAGCCGGTTGAGTCAGATAGCTAGATGGACAGAAATGGGCCCATGAGACGCAGATGAGTTAGACTGCTCCACCTGAGAGATGAGTCTGTAATGAGGGGTCAGCTCTAAAGGATAGAGAGAGAACAAAACAAAATAACAACAGCGCAGAAAGAGTGTCTGTGCAGTTTAAAGCACATCTTACATTCTTAATATAAGCTGTCAAAAAGATTCGGATTTCCTAGCATGCTTTGCATGGGACTTGCTATGGAGAGTAAAACTGAAAATAGGATGACTTTTGCTGCTCAAGGAGCATTTAACAGGCAAAATCATATAATCACTTTGAGGCTAGACAGACAGACAGACAGACAAGACAGACAGACAAGACAGACAGACAAGACAGACAGATAGATAGATAGATAGATAGATAGATAGATAGATAGATAGATAGATAGATAGATAGATAGATAGATAGATAGATAGATAGACAGATAGACAGATAGGTAGTGTTCACTCTGTAAACACCCTGTAAAGGATAAAGAGAGAAGAGAAATGTAAGCTTTCAGATAGCTGGAATAGATCCATAACTGCAGTCAGCATGAGTGCTCCTATAAATGATGAATGTGGAGTAGCTCTGTGTTGAAAAGTCTGTATTGGAAGAGAAATCTTTCTTCCATTAACATGAGTGTGCTTCAAAATCGTGCCCCCCCCCCCCCCTTCTCTCTCTCCCTCCCTCCCTCTCGTTCCACGGCACCGATTAACTGACTAGTCCTCCTTAGCAGCTTCACAATGTCTCACAAACTCAAATCCTTTCACAACAGAGCCAAATCAGTCTTTGCTATTACACACATGCAAAAACACAATTTCCATTCTGAATTGGACAGCCAGTGTGGCCAGATATCAAGTTGGACGAGAAATAATGGGATACACATCTTATAATTAATCACTTGGATCCTTCTGATGCCTTAAAATCACTTTTATACTGTGAGAACAAGCCTCTTTACTTTTATGAGTGTCTTCAGAGCGGGTAGGAGAGGTGGGGCTGTATAGCTGCGCTATTTAAAGATGTCTATCAATGTAAGCAAGTATCATTTGGGAATTACCCGTCTTTCGAATATCTGGGTATTGTGTTAAAAGGTGCTCCACGCATTTTACTTATCATTATTTACAGGCCTCCAAAAAACTCTCCAGCCTTTTCTGAGGACTTTACAGAACTGTTATCAACAATTACCTCTGAGTTTGACTGTTTTGCTATTGCTGGGGATTTTAATATTCACATAGATAATGCAGAAACCAGTATGGCAAAATAAATCATAACTGTTTTAAATACTTTTGATCTGACTCAACATGTACACGGACCCACACACAATCGTAGACACACTCTATATTTACTTATCAGTGAGGGTCTAAACATTTCATCGATTGTTATTAAGGATGCATCACTGTCTGATCATTTCTGTATTTTCTTTGACATATTGATCTCTCCTACTATTGAAGCTAGATCTGTGTCTGTCAAGAAGAGATGCTTAAATGAGAACACTAGTGTTATGAAGGCCATATCTTTAACACCAAGCATATCTGCGGACTCTGTTGATTCTCTCCTTGAGTCCTTTAACTCAAAAATACAGTGTGTAATAGATGATATTGCTCCTGTGAAAGTCAGAAAGAAGAATGGCAGACAAAAAGCACCTTGGAGAAACTCTACAGCTGTGCAAAATATGAAAAGACAATGCTGAAAAGCTGAGCGCATGTGGCAGAAGACAAAACCTGTAGTCCATTATAACATCTATAAAGACAGCCTCCATGCTTTCAATGTGGAACTAGGCAAAGCTAAACAGACTTTCTTCTCAAATATTATAAACAGAAACATAAACAACACACGCACTCTTTTTGCTACTGTAGAGAGTCTAACAAACCCCCCAAGCCAGATTCCAAGTGAAATGCTCTCAGACAGCAAGTGCAGTGAGTTTGCTTCCTTCTTCTCTGAGAAAATCAATAATATCAGAAAGGTGAATAGCATATCCTCGTGCGGCACTGAGGTCAGACAGATCAGACCACATCCTCAGAAAGTTACTATGTCTGATTTTGAAGAAATTGTGGTAACATTTAGGAGGAAACAGTACAGCACCTTAAAACATAAACCTGCACCCTTGAAACTCTCCCCACCTTCTTTTTCAAAAATGTGTTAAACTGCTTAGAAGCAGATCTCCTAGAAGTGGTAAATTCCTCACTTCTCTATGGGACTTTTCCAAAGTCCCTTAAAACTGCAGTTTTCAGCCCCTCCTGGAAAAGAGCAATCTGGATAGCAACATATTGAGCAATTACAGACCAATCTCAAATCTTCCTTTCATAGGCAAGATCACTGATAAAGTTGTCTTCAATCAGCTGAACAAATTCTTAAGCTCAAATGGATACTTTGACAGTTTTCAATCTGGTTTCCGACCACACCACAGCACAGAGACAGCGCTCATAAAGATAATAAACTATATTTGTTTAAATACTGATACAGGCAAAACATAAATTCTGGTACTACTCGACCTCAGTGCTGCATTTGACACTGTCGATCATAACATACTTCTTGACAGGCTGGAAAACTGGGTCGGGCTTTCTGGGATAGTCCTAAAATGGTTCAGGTCATACTTAGAAGGGAGAGGTTATTATGTGAGTATAGGAGACCATAAGTCTGAATGGACATCCATGACATGCGGAGTCCCTCAAGGCTCAATTCTTGCGCCACTCCTGTTCAACCTGTATATGCTCCCACTGAGCCAAATAATGAGAAAGAACCAAATTGCTTACCACAGCTATGCAGACGACACACAGCTCTACTTAGCCCTATCGCCTTACGATTACAGCCCCATTAACTCCCTGTGCCAATGCATTGATGATGTGAACATTTGGATGTGCCAAAACTTTCTTCAGTTAAACAAAGAAAGTTATTGCGTTTGGAAACAAAGATGAAGTTCTCAAGGTGAACGCATACCTTCACTCTAGGGGTCAAACAACTAAAAAATCAAGTCAGGAATCTTGGTGTGATTCTGGAGTCAGACCTTAGTTTCAGTAGTCATGTCAAAGCAATAACTAAATCAGCATACTATCATCTCAAAAATATTGCAAGAATTAAATGCTTTGTTTCCAGACAAGACTTGTTGAAAAACTTACCAGCAGGGTGGATTATTGTAATGGACTCCTCACTGGCCTTCCCAAAAAGACCATAAGACAGTTGCAGCTCATACAGAACGCTGCTGCCAGGATTCTGAGCAGAACCAGAAAATATGAACAGATCACACCAGTCCTGAAGTCTTTACACTGGCTCCCAGTTACATTTAGGATTGATTTTAAAGTATTATTACTGGTAAATAAATCACTCAATGGCCTAGGACCTCAATACATTGCAAATGTACTGTACTCACTGAATATAAACCTAACAGATCACTCAGATCATTAGGATCACATTAACTAGAAATACCAAGGGTTCACTCTAAGCATGGCGAGTCCGCTTTTAGCTATTATGCCAGCCGCAGCTGGAACCAGCTTCCAGAAGAGATCAGATGTGCTCCTACAGTAGTCACATTCAAATCCAGACTCAAAACACATCTGTTTAGCTGTGCATTTACTGAATGAGCACTGTGCCACTGTACGTCCGACTGATTACACTGTATTTCATTTCTGCATCCTCCTTTTGATTGTAAACTCAAATGGCACTGAAAATTGGATGAGAGACAAACATGAATTACTTAATTGGAGAAATTGAGAGATGAAACCATGCTGACGACCTGGGTCTGTGAGTTTGATGTGTGAATTAAACTCAAGGTTCTGTGGGGTGCGGACTGGATCGACTCCATTCCTAGAGCTTCCGAACAAATGGGGTTTTTGGGGTGCGACTGATGGGGCAGTGAACACAAGGAGTCAGTGGTTCACTCAGTCAGTCCTAGAGCTCCAACTGTCCGATTTTAGGGAAAAATCGGGTCTATTGGAGACGTCAAATAGATTTTTTAGGTGCGTCGAAAGATCACCACAGACACAGTGCAATCCACATGGGATAATCTCACAGTATAACAAGCAGCTGTACAAAATATGATACACCAGTGTTTTGGCAGTTTATCTCTTTTAATTCTTTTTATAACTGTATCCACTGTACATCCGACTGACTGCACTGTATTCTTCCTTTTGATTCTGAACTCAATGGCACTGAGAATTGGGTAAGAGAGAAACATAGATAACTTAATTGGGGAAATTGAAAGATGAAACCATGCTGATGACCTGGGTCTGTGGTGGAGTAGTGAGTTTGATGTGTCAATTAAACTCAAGGTTCTGTGGGGAGCGGACTGGATCGACTCCATTCCTAGAGCTTCCGAACAAATGTTTTTTTTGGGGTGCGGACTGATGGGGCAGTGAACCTGAGGTCAGTCCTAGACCTCCTCCTGTCTGATTTTAGGGAAAAATCAGGTCCATCGGAGACGTCCAATGGAATTCTTAGGTGCGCTGAATAAACACCACAGACACTGTATAAGAGTAAAACTATATGCAAAATAAAATACACCGGTGTTTTGCCAGATGAGAAGTTTATTCTATGTATCATCTTTTTACTACTTTAATTAATTTTACTCTAATTCATTTTATAACTGTATAATTTATCCCTTTTAATTCCTTTTATAACTGTTTTGATTTCCTTTGCTTTTATTGTGTGCTTATTTTCTATGCAAAGCACTTTTTTGCAAAGCACGAATTGCCATAGTGTGATATTTTAATTCCTTTCTATGTAAAGCATTTTGAATAACTGTTTTAATTTTCCTTGCTTTCTATTTTGTGATTATTTTTATTCCTTTCTATGTAAAGCACTTTGAATTGACATAGTGTATGAAATGTGCTATATAAATAAACTTGCCTTGCCTTACCTTTACTAAAAGCACATGAAGGACTACACTCAAAATCTTGAAGTGCTGCATTCACCTTGATATATTCATACTTTCGTCCTTCGAATGATGCTAATACTGAAGACAAGCTTAGTTACGCCTCATAAAATGTGAAATGTTAACTCAAAAAGTTTTCGGCAAACAAATGAGTCATGAGTCACAAGCGTTAATCTGTTAGCTAATTGTTCATTAATTATGCCATAAATCACAGTGACTCTGACAGTTTGTCCCAATTTATAACACCACGCATGAGAGAGTCTCATCTGGTTTTGTGCACCTATTCCGTGGTTAGTGCGCTTTGAGCTAATCTTCTTCCGCAAACAAAGCTTGAGGTGACGCGAACAGCGGAACGTTCATTACCCATTACACAAATATGCCCTCAACACACCTCACCTGAGTGGAAAAACCAATGAAGATACTGCGTATTGTGACAAATCTCAGTAGAATGCTAAGCAGAATCACCTGTATCAAGACCGGAAGGCTCATTTTGTTTGGACTTGGACTGTCAATCGCTTCGGAAATGTAATCAGATTAATTTACATGCTAGGGTGAGTAATTAATCAAATTAATCACAGTAAATCACATATAAGGTGATGTGTAAATAAAGGAAATTGGATGCTTTACTAAAACATTTGTTTTACGATGGTTAGATCTTTTATGCAATGTTGGAAATATCCATTTTCATATTTCCAAAATTCCTTGTGCAAATATTGTAATAATCCAGTGAGATTTTTGAATAAACAAGGAGACCTAACAGATGCCACAGGCCCACACAGAGATCTGCGTTGAATAAATCCAGGGTTAAGGAATTAGTTTTGAGTTGACAAAACCAAACCAATCCAATCAGGTTTTGTTGGTACCATGATGATGATCATTAACTTTCTCTGTCTACTCAGAGTTTGATCCTAAGTTCATGGAGCGTGTGCACATTGAAGTGTGACATTAGCGAACAGCCAATCACATGCCTTTGTAACGGAAGCTAGTAAGAGCTATGCAGGTTAATCTCACTCCCCTGATCTCAAGAGGCACCCTAGCGACTTTCGCTAGAAGCGCACCCGCCTCCCATGCCGGAGATGCCAGTTCGAGTCCCACTCAAAACTGCGATTCACTTCTCACAAGAGTCAGCACGATTCAATTCTCTCTTAAGAGAAACTGGGGGAGTGACTTTGAGTCAGACAAGTGTCACTTGACTCACAGATGATTGGTCCAATTTCAGTTTGAGATTTCTTACCCGGAACCTAACCTGCCATTGAGCGAAAGTTACTTTGGCAATAAACCCAGGGCTGGCACAAACTAAACTGAAACATACCTATCCATCAACCTTAACAGGCTTCCTATAGTCAGTCAAGTCAGTCTAGGATAACATTGACAGAAGCAACTGAGACAAAATAAATCCATGGGAGAGCTATGGCAACTTCTCCAAGTTGCAGGGACTGAATTTACCAAGGTGAGTTGTCTGCACAATAGCAAAAACATGAAAATATGTGAAATCATAACTGATTCGATGAAGGGCATAGTTTTGATGCACACTGAGTAATACTTTTTGGCTAGGAAAGTTTTGACAACCTTAACGTATTTTCACAGTATCATATCAAGGGTCACTGAAGACAGAATAGAATTTAATCAAGGATCACTAATGATGATTTATGTTTCAATACTTTAATTTTCATTTTTATTTATCATTTCTGTTTATTATTTGTTATTGGCCATAGTTCAATGGTTCCTCCACTGCTTAACATGGTTATTTATGATATTCCAGAGTCGAGAACATTAAAGCATTACCCCATTGCTCTTGTGGTTGTATATAAATGTCGGCCGGAATAGATGGCTATAATAAGATTTTTAATTTCAGGTATGGGTTTTATAACCGTGATTCATTATACACTGTGTCACAGCAGAAATGCATGTAGGACAGTGCATTAATGACACGCGGCCTGTTCCCTGCAGGCATGCATGCTGTGCTGAACGCGGCCGTGCTGGAGTCTGATTTCACAGACTTTAGCATGTTGACACCAAAATGGAAAGTAGAGCATGTGTTAACAAATGTGTGATTGGAACTGGTTTAAAACATTTTTACAGATATACCGTACAAAACATCCAGGGCATTGCTATGCAGTTGCTATGGGTGTTCTGAATCAAAAGTGTCAAAACTGAGGCAAATATTTAGTGGAATTGCTGGTTGCATAGGATGCTGGTGTGATCAATGTGGTCAAATGAGATGCATTTTTTTTGGACTTCAAAATCAGGACCGCCATTTACTGCCATTATAAAGCTTGGAGGAGCAATGATATTTTTGAATTTAACCTTGATTGTATTAATTCATCTGAAAGAAGAAAGTCATATACACATGGCTTGAGGGTGAGTAAATCTGATGAGTGATCTATCCCTTTAAGTAAGCTTTAAGCCCAAAGTATACTTTGTTTTTTCAGTTGAACGCATAGCCTTTACTCCATTTGACAGCATGCGTGAACGCAGGCGGTCGACACATGCGCTCTAGAAAGTTTCATCTTTGTCCAATGTCTGCACTATTTTTCTCCAGACGTTATGACCGTATATTTTGTATACTTTGGCCTTAAAGGAACACTCCACCGTTTTTTGAAATAGGGCTTATTCACATTCTTTCATACATTTAGATAGGTGGGTAAATGCATTTTTGTCTCAGTGCATGCATTGTTTTAGTTTGACAGGGTCGGCGCTAGCTTAGCTTAGCACAATGAATGGAATCCTTTGTTGCCAGCTAGCATGTCCTGAGTAAAAGTGATCAAAAAAACAAACAAAAAAACAAGTAATTACTTCTTGTGGCCTGCGTATTCACAACAAGCACAACACTAGGCGATTTCCTAGGCAGATATATTGACTTGGGACTATATTAGGGGGAAGCACAGGCGAAGCACTGCTGCTTAGGCGAAACACTGCTACTTGGGCGCAGAGATATCACGCAACACATGAAATTCCACGAATTCCGTCAACATACCGGCGAGAGTTTACAGAAAATGAGTTGCGAGCTTTGGAAATAGAACGACAGGAGGAGGTTGCGATCGCTCAACAGCCCGAGGATGTGAGAATGAGAGCCAACACGAACTGGTGGTGTGAATGTGGGGGAATATGCCGACTGAAATAGAGTGTCTGTGCTGTGGCGAGTGGGACAAGTTACTGCCATTGATGACCAGGCTCAACGCGTCAGATCAAGATGAGCGTGCCCGCAGTTGTGTCACAGCTACTGAGGATTTCACGGCGCTGATCCATCCGGCAGTACTTGATTTTTTTTTTCCTGTATGATGAAGTGAACTGGAAAAAACGCCCCACGCCGAATGGACCAAATGGACAGCTGTCCACAGAGTAAGTGATTATTTTAAACATGACACATGTATAGTAAACTGCTTGTAGCCTTCTCCTCATAGTAGTTATACTAAAACTCCTGAGTCAAAAGAACCATGCTAACTCGGTGAGAGAAATATAGCTAACTTAGCCCTCAGTCATTTCATTTTACAGGTAACGATAACAGCGATTTTTATTTTAGTTTGGTTGTTCATGCTAAACAGATTGAATTCAATATGAGGTTATACTAGAGGAAGCTAACGTTATTTGAACCGTAGTCTATATACAGCTTCTCAGCATCTATCTTACAACCGAATAAAGACAGATTAACATAAGGAAGAATAATAAAAGACAATTTACATGTGCACTTTGTTCTGCCTGTGCTTTGAAAATAGATGGGATGGGACAGCCGTATGTTTCAGACGTAGTACCGTCTTTCTGGGACCATATTCTATTTTTTTTAAAGTAACTTAGTCCTCCGGTGCAAAATGCTCTTCGCAAACACGATACTGTTTGATTTTGTACAGGCGTTGAAGTAAAGATCTCCAGAGCAGCTAGCCATTTATTTCTCAGTTCCACATTCGATGTAATTCTGTGAAACATTACATTCGTGTATGTCCTTTGCTTGTTCTCACAATCTTTTGCTACGCAGGTAATTACCATGTTTGCTGTAATTGTAGCTGTAACTTCTCAAAATAAACAATCCAAAAGCGAAGACACTCGGTGCAGGTCACGCGTGTTGTTCTTCTTCTTCTTCTTCTGTGTTTTGACTCGTTGCACGCCGGTATGTTGACGGAAGTCGTGGAATTTCATGTATTGCGTGATATCTCTGCGCCCAAGTAGCAGTGCTTTGCCTAAGTAGCTGTGCTTCTCCTGTGCTTCCCCCTAATATAGTCCCAAGTCAATATCTGCCTAGGAAATCGCCTAGTGTTAAACTGCATTGTTATTTGTACTCGTTGTGAATACGAAGGCCACAAGAAGTAATTACGTGGTTTTTATTTTATTTTATTTTTTATCACTTTTACTCAGGACATGCTAGCTGGCAACAAAGGATTCCATTCATTGTGCAAGAGCCTTTCCTGTACATTGAATTATTGAATATAGGTCTTGGATAAGTTTCTTAAGCCACCTTCCACTACAAATGACATTTGGACATGACTGTCAGAATTCGCCCCCTAGTTGCAGTTGTAATGAACTTTCATTATGATCTTGCGGCAACTTGGGTAAACTGTCGCTGTCTCGGAAATTTTTTCCCATTAAAGCGCATCTCTTGCACTAGACTGTAGTAGGCGAAATAGGTAGTGTTTTGCCCACACTGTCGACTGTTGCAATATTTCTTTTTGCGTCTCCAGTAAAGGAATTTAAAAGCAAGAGCCTTTATCCTCCAAAATTTCACCAATGTGGAATGAATAAATTAGCGCAAACAATAAACAGCTATGCATATAGGACCCATAACCGCCAATAATTTGAGTGAAAGTATGGTGCTAGACAACATTTAAAGAGCAATATCAATAAAGCCATATTATATAAAAAGTTGCTGTTGATTGTGCTTGCAAAAATGTATTGTTGAGTATCTTTATTTAAAATATATCTTTATTGTGATGCTCCCCCTACAGACTTCTACTGAGTATAAGTAACTTTGCAACTACGTCAACTACCAGTCTACTAATACTCGACTAACACTCTAATGAGAGTTAGTCGAGATGTAGGTGCAACGTTACTTATAGTCAGCAGAATGTGTTAAAGGGGCCATCAAAATATAAAGTGAAACCAAAGTATTTAGTCAGAATTTGTGGCTACTTTTTAATGGCCATCAGTGGAAAAATATGTTTTCCCCCTTGCCACAGCATCAAGCAACGCAATGCTAACCAGAAAAACCCTGACCCTTCATCGACAAAGAGTCTGTGTGTCTCATTATCCACCGCAGGTGTGGTCCAGCCTTCTATTAAAGCATCGACAGTCCACTGACCTGGATAGAAACTGATGAAAAAGATCAATCTTCATATCCTGCAAAGATGATGGAAACAGGTCAGGCATGAAGTTTTGCATTGCAACTTTAGAAACCACTTTTAAAAGGCTTTTTATTGTGGTTTATACTATGAGAGAACAGAGTGCATTTAACCTGCAGGCTTGAAGAAAACAAATCAATTAATTATGGTAATGGATAGTCCTGCCATCCTATTCACCTCAGTCCCAAACGATCAGTTTTATAGTCAAGTAGCCGAACTGCCACCGGGCAAGCACTGAATCGCTAAATAATTTTGACACCTCTGTGTTAAGCATGGCTCGTTTTAAAAGCAAAGTTAAACTTCCTTAATATGAATATAAACAAGAGTAATTACTCAGTCAAGGCCACCAATACCTCCTGCAGACCTCATTGCATTAAATAAGGTTCCTCCTGTTTCTCTGCTTTGAAAGTGTGCAAATGGATACAGCTAAATACCCAAGGCCTGTCATATTTTGTAGCAAATTGGCCATATTCAAAGGGGTCATGAATTGAGAAATAAAATTTTCTATGATTTTTGACATATAAGAGGTCATTGTATACTATAAAAACACCCTGTAAGTTTCAGAACTCCTTGTTAGTCCAGAAACAGCTTTTATTAATCCAAGCTCGCATAACAACCAGTTTCGTATTTTGTCACATTATGACGTAGTGCGACAAAAGACCGCCTCTGCAGAATTAGATCAATGCCCACTTCTACATCATTTCGTCTTTGGCCCTGCCCACTTAGTTAGTCAGATGAGAAGGAGAGAGATACAGGATCACTGGACTAAAGTTTCACGAATAAAGTTTCGTTCATCTTTGATGAAATCTGAGAGCTGGCTCACTCCTTCATAGGCTGCTAGGTAATTGATATCTGCCAGCCCAGAAAAGTTAGTAAAGACATTGTTAATACAATAGTCCAAGTGACTACAGTGGCTCAACCTTAAGTTTATCAAGCGACGACAATACTTTTTGTGCGCAAAAAACAAACAAAATGAATGACTTTATTCAACTATTAATTTTCTTCTGTGTGGGCCTCTGAGTGAGTTCACGTAGTGTAACAGCGCAGCGCTTCTGGGTTGTACGTCAGAACGTAGGCTTGCTATTGGCCAGCATCACACGCATCACACACATGACCAGCGTTGGCCAATAGTGAGCCTACGTTCTGAAGTACAACCCAGAAGCGCTGCGCTGTTACAGTACGTCAACAGCTTAGGAGAATGACATGGAATAGAAGAGATGGTTGAATAAAGTTGTTATTTTGGGGGGGTTTTGCACATAAAAAGTATCCTCGTCGCTTGATCAACTTAAGGTTGAGCCACTGTAGTCACTTGGACTATTTTAACAATGTCTTTACTAACTTTTCTGGGCTGGCAGATTAATTACCTAGCAGCCTATGAAGGAGTGATCCAGCTCTCAGATTTCATCAAAAAGATCTTAATTTGTGTTCCGAAGATGAACGAAAGTCTTACGGGGTTGGAACAACATGAGGGTGATTATATTACTGACAGAATTTTCATTTTTGGGTGAACTAACCCTTTAACAACGAAGAATCGTATAGCTCTTAGCTGATACATTTAAGGCAAAAGAAGGAATCTCATTTGTAGGTCCAGGGGACACAGATATCAGTACGTATTTCTATGTAATTTCAGTTATCTGTATGTTACTTTCAGTTATGTAAATTCAGTTATCTGGAATGTTATGTATAAGAACAAAGATTACACGTTTGAAATACCCAAAACTCATTATATCTCACATTCAACCACCATCTACATAAGAGCCAGCGACAAATTCCCGAAGGATTGGCTGAGATAAAGCTGTTCTCCGCTGGTACATGAGCTCTGAACGGCCGATGATTTATATATATAAATCGCATATTTGAGGTCTAAACAACAACATTCTCACCTAAAACCCTCTTAAAACTACATTCCGTGACACAATAACATTAGTATTACAAAATTATTACAAAGATTACAAAATGTATTTTGCACACGAGGACTATTATTTTGGAACACAACACAGAAAAGGCTTATTGCTCACAAAAGCCAAAATAATGGTACTAAACTCCTGCCAGAGTGAGAAAACAAATTTAAAAAACACGTACCCATAATGCACTGCAACAAGAGCAGTCAAAAATAACTATTTACAGTTTTAAATGTTAGGGTTTTGACACATCTCATTTATAGTCAGACAGAGATAGAGATATATAAACATATAAATGAGATTGTACAGACTACTGAAACGTGCATACTGAATTTTTATATGACAAAGTGATCTGCATGTATGTGTTAAAACAGACTGCTGTGCATGTTCTTTCTATATGTATGTCTTTATATGCTCTAATATGAGGTTCTCTGCTTCTCAGACTACTGTAGGTCTGTTACACGTAATCGATAAATAATCTGGGTCTCCTTACCCTCCGTCTCATCCATCATCCAGCTATTCACATCCACTATAGCGCTCGGCAGCACAAACGGGTCTCCCGCCTCAGGCAGGGCCCTCGGACAGCTGTGGCCAGTTTATTAGGCCATGCAACAACTGGGAACTTTTGAGACACGATGTGTCGGCACAAACCAGGTTTATCTTTCTTTTCTTTTTTTTTGCATGAGGAAATGAGAGAGCGGACAAATTCTGATGTCAAACCTTGAGCCTAGAGGCTTTATATTTAAAATGATATACCGAAACCCTGAAGGGCTGAACAAAAGATGATTATTTAAAAAAAAAATATCTGCAGTTATTTTATAATATGTACAAATATTGACACCTCATTATTTTTTAAATACAATGTTTAAATGTCATATGCATGAACATTCTGTGACAAAGCAAGCTTGAAAATAAACAGCTCACAAAAGCACCCAAATAAAGGTGTTACACTTCTGCCAGAGGAAGAGCAATACAATTATTCATAATGCACAGCAACACGCACAGCCTATCAGAGCGGTTTCAATTACAAATGGTAAGTAAGATTCCTTCTAAAAGTTATTGGGTGGAATATTAATTCACAGTCAGATTCGAAAAAGACCTAAATGTTTAACCTTTGATAGAGTCAAGGAATCCTCAGATATTAGTTGAGCATGACACAATGACGTTTTTGTGGTGTCATTTCTAGCTCCTATTAGACTCATCCATCTTTCACTTTACCTGTCTATCCATGTGTGTGTGTGTGTGTGTCTCATGCCTGTGGTGCCAGAGTATCTAAATAAGGCAATCAGGCTGCAGTTGTCTTCCATCCCTAGTGTCTGAGCTCAACTAATCCCACTCTGCTCTTGCTAACAAGACACTGATCTGAGGTCTGCCAGGGACTTAATGAAAACTGGATTGCTTGTTAGTCTGATGAGGCACACACTCCTTACCTCTTTTTCTCTCGATCCCTTATTTGAACAACAGTATTAGCTCGACCTCTCTCTGGCTAATCCTTCTATTAGAGCGAGATCCAGGCAATCCCCGCACACGCTGCAACACCCGACATTATCTACCCGGCACATTCCCTCTCCGTGCCCCATGTGCCCCCTCACGCACATCCTCTCCTCCTCTCTCTTCCCAGATGCCAACGAGCTCCCTGCCCATACAACCCTGGACCACATGGCTGAGTTCATAGGTCTTTTTACAAGAAGGAGCATTAATTAGCCTCATATAGGAGCTGAATCTCAGAGGAAGAGCATCGTGTTTTCTATCCAAACTCTCTCTCTCTCTTTCTCTCTCTCTCTCTCTCTCTCTGCTTCCGTTCTCATCTCGTCTTGGTAGAGTTGGAGCACCCGGAAGACTTTATTTCCATGCAGAGATGCTTCTCGGTGTTAAATTAGCTCATTTCGGAGGTGAATGCCTCTTGGACAATTCCGGTCTATTTTCTCAGACCGAAGTTGACATTTAATTCCTTCGCTGCAGTGGGGCTCTTTCAGCTTGTTTCCAGGTTCATTATGGTAAATGGCCTTTACAAAGCGAGTGTTTCAGCGTGAACTTCTCTTTAACAGTGAGCTTGTTTTATAGCAGGGCTGAGAGAATGTAATGGCTCGACTGTGTTCACATCAGCATCGCTTACTGTGAACTGATTGCCAGCTCGGAGCCAATAGAATTACAGCGTGTGTCTGCTGATAACAATGCAGCTGCAAAGAGCTGCATTTGGTAACACTTTATTTTGAGGGTCCACTTTAGACATTCTACTAACTATAAGTAACTTTGCAACTACATGTCAACTTAGGCTACGTCTGCATTAATCCGTATACATTTGAAAACAGCCTTTTCGTTTCAAAACGCTCCCCGTCCACATTAGCGTTGTGAGACTAACTGAAATAAAGATGTATAAAAAAATATATAAACATGAAAACAAAACAAAAAATCACTCAAATTAAAATGAAAACAGAAAATATAAAATTGAAAATACAATAGTACAATACAATAGTACAATAGTATCTCAATGATACTAAAATAAACTGTCTCCATTTTTCTACAGAGAACAAATGGACCCATTTCACAGACACATTTCTGCCTTTAATTAAAATCATAAATCAAGCTAACGTTTTAATTTTTCTCGAAGAGCTCCTGAAAGCAAATAGCATTAGACTACTTGTACAGACTGGGTTATTTTGTCACACTCTTCTTCTATATAATACATCAAAGACAGACAGCATAGCAACATACAGAGAGCCAATCAGATTATAGCATTCCTCTGTAGACAGCTATAAACTGCCTAACTACATCAACATCAACATACTGACTAATTGTACAGCTAATCAAATAGCGTTAGATGCTATTTACACTAAATTAAAATAGCAGTATTTTCTTTGCACAAACTGCATTAAGATGCTACATGCACTAAAATAGTGCTATATCATATTTTGTGCAAATAGTGGCAGATACTATTTGGACCTCAGTCTATTGTAGTACATTATAAAACAGTATGCAATAATAACAACAACATATTGTATGTGATTACATTTTATTATATTTATGGATGCTGCCTTATTGGACCTTGACACTTTCCCTAAATCGCATCCCAAACACCTACCCCTAATCTTAACCATATCTCAACGATATATGAACTGCACCCATTGCGGTCAATGTTTCAGCCCATCCAATCAGCACGACAAGACACCACATCTATTTTCAATTATAGGCCTATTAAATGCCCTTTAAATACTTTATTGTTACTATTAAATACCATTAGGAAGTTTATGGGTTTTTTTTTTTTTTTTTTTGTAAGGACTAGATACAAAATTATTTTCCCCTCTGATTCCTTGGCTCAAGACACTTTTTCGAACTCGTCCGAGGCGGCCCGTTCGATTTTCACCCAAATTGCCTCAGATTTTACTTTTGTCTGGCTAAACCAGCCAAAGGTGGGTGGAGTTAATGTATATAGCCTTTGTAAATAGACACTCCAATAATGGCACAGCATACATTTACTGACAACCACTAAACATGTTTGTCCTTTCTCCATCTTCTCTTTCTTGTTTTCCCAATTTCTTGTTTTAATGTGATTAGTTCATTATTTAAGTACTGTTCATTTTGCTGTGCATTAGTGTTGTGATTCATCTTATTTTGTCCAATACAGACTCTCATGAATTTTATTTACATTTTATTTCTCTCAGATGAGAATGGAAAATTATTATTAACTGCGTCTCTACATAAATAAGTTTACATTTTTAAAACCCAAATCTTGATTTTCATCTAATTTCTGGTTTGCTCATGATTAAGATGCAAGCAAGGCAAAATTACCACCAGCAGCCATCCAACCAGAAAATGAGGATCCTATTTGAAAAGTGCTTGGGCGTTTTATTTATTCATGTTTGCAGATTGCATCTCGGTAAACAGAAAGATTACAGAAGATGACATAATTCTCACTTCTGAAAAGTGAGATGTTCATGCATCCTCACAATCTCATGGTCTCCGTTAATCCGTAGAGTCCAATTGAACGGTATAGATGTCGTCAATAGTCCCTTAGGGGAGGCCAACTGCAAAACACACACACACACACACACACACACACACACACACAAAAAAAAAAAACATTATAAGGACAGAGAAATGAAAAAACATTATAAGGACAGAGAAATGAATACATATGGAGAGGTGGCCTCACATCGGACCATGTCCAATCACATGGACTGATCCTGCAGTGTAGGTGAGTGTTTCAGCCTGAGCTCAGTCCACAAACGCAATGACATGCCTGCCAGCATGAATCAGTGTCTCTGATATATCCTGACAGGAATGCTATCAGTCAGGGACGGCACACTGGCTGCCTCTCACACACACACACACACACACACACACACACACACACACACACACACACACACACACACACACACACACACACACACACACACACACACACACAAGGAAATTTTTTTGGATTGTTTGCAGTGCATGAGAGGAAAGGCAGGAATGTGGAGTAATAAAGAGAAAAGTGATGAAAAGAGGCAGAACTTGTGTGGGTGGTATGAAGGTGTGTGCCTCTGAAAATCTTCATGTTTGGAGGTCACAAAAAACAGTTTTGTTTTTGTATTTCGATATTTTTATGTTTAAATTAGTCGAGCCAAATGTTAACTCTTTCCCCGCCATTGACAGAATTTTCCGGCAATTTTTTTTCCACTGTTATATGGTAGGGCGCTATTACGCATCTTCTGAAAGAGTACAGAATCTCCTGATCAAAACACAGGTGAAGAAGAAGCAGAAACAAGTGAAAGAAGCATTGCTTGTGCACCTGTAACATAACGCGATCATCAAACATTATTAAACAGCTTATAAATCAAAACAACCTAACGTTACCGAATGAAATGCCGACCCAGGACGTGCTATAAGACTGTGAAGCTTTGGAGGTGTTGATGAACTCGATCTACTCCATCTATGTTTTGATCATTGTTCTGAATCTTATCCGTTTTTTTTCTCAGCTTTTTGTTCAAAATGTTGCTTTTTTTATGAAACTTGGCCATATTCATTGTTAAAAAAAGACTGCACAAAGCTAAAATGAAGCTAGTTTTTTGTTAAAAAGCAGAGGCTCTCTGTTCTTTCTTTTAATATATTGCATGCTCAGATATTCAAAAAACAGAATATTCTGGGGGCAATGAAAGTTTTGTGAAAATGATCAAAAATGATGCGACTGACTAGCAACTTAAAAAAAAAAATGTGGAAAAGTTAATATAGTGTGTGCAGTTCTTAATTATTAATACTATTTCATTTTATTTCTCAATGGACTTTTTGCCTTTTAATGAGCACAGCATGAGGGAGGGTATAGAAAATAACAAGTTTGACCATAAAAACACTGAAAGACATTGGAGCACATGCACTACAAAAATGACATGTACATTTGATTAAAATTGTATATTTAAATTATACTGCCATCACATTTTTATATAGTGTGTGCAATTCATTTTTATTTTATTATATATTTCTTATATGGGCTTTTTGCTTTAAAAAGAGCACAGAGTACGAGGTAGGAAAAAAATTCACAAACTCAAGCATAAAAACACTGGAGCACATGCACTACAAAAATGATATTTGATTCAAATTTCATGTAATTTACAAGATAATTCACAAATCTATTGAGATATAAAGGTCTGAATAAGAAATTCACATGAAGAATTATATAAGAAACCTTCCCTTGATGCTCAGTGAGGGAATTAGGCATTCTAAAAAATGCTAACTAACCACCATTTAAAGCTCAGTGCTG
The DNA here is from genome assembly GCF_963993115.1 of Abramis brama. Lineage (NCBI taxonomy): Eukaryota > Metazoa > Chordata > Actinopteri > Cypriniformes > Leuciscidae > Abramis > Abramis brama. Next base: position 8,250,290 of record NC_139969.1, read on the forward strand.
GATCTTCTCCAGGAACTGCGTTCTTATTGCTACCTGCAAAGGTAATTGGCAACAACAATGCACTTCATGCTTTTTCTCGCAAGTCATCGTGACATATGTTCGCCAAGTAAATGTTAAAGTAAATGCACACGGAAGCTGTCGGGTGTTAATTCCCCCTGCGACTGCTTGTTCTCGTTGCAGATGGACTCGAGGTCATCAATGGTGTTGAAAAAAATAACAGCTTGATTGTTATTCCAAAGAAACTATCACGTGCGCGTGCTCTCTCTCTCCCTCTCTCCCTGTCTTTCTGCCACAATAGACCACATTTCATTAGAGGCATCAGCAAGGTAATTCAGGATAAAATATGGAAGCCAAATTGCTTGGCGTGAGATACCTTTCAAAGTAACGGCGTTGGAGGCCTTCTTAATAAAAGAATGGAAAACACTCCAGATGAACACATGCACTATGGGCCTCCTTTTCATATGGCATGTATTGATTGGGTTTCACTTCATCAGCTAGAGGATTTTTGTGTCCTTCACACACGGTTTAGAGTAGCGTGTGTTTGTTTCCGCGATATAGGTAGGGATCTTGTGACCTTGTAGGCATCATTACAATGTGTGTCGAGCAGATAAGGGGTGTGGATTTAAATCCTCCGAGACAATAAAGTGGATAAAGTAAACCAACAAACACTGAAAATTAAGCGTTTGCAGAATATAACGTTACCGAATACATAAACACATTGAAGAACGAAGGTATTTCCTATTCAAGACACTGTCTCTCCGTCTTAAAGGTCACGGTTTTATTTGTGTTCTGTGGGGAAATTAGTCTTCTAAAATAAAACATTTAATCTACAAAAACAGGGTTGAGACATTTGTAACAGTGGAATGAAGTAAAATCACTGTGACATCTTCATGTAATCAGGTCGGCGTGACTCAACTGCAACGAGCCGGCGTTTAACATTCTGACTGGAGCTAAACAAGATCCTGATTTTCAGAACAAATTGCATCTTTTCCACATACACAGTCATCCAAGCTTTCCATCCTTTGTTCATAACATTTTACCATCTCATTTATCTGGGCAAAAAGACTTGAAATGGAAATGCCGCTGTGATCCGTTCAAGCAAATTTTTCCATTTTGTGCTGCTGAACGGCGTCTTGGGGATTCGAGAGTACTCGTTCATGACAGATTCATGCCCATGTAACCAAAACACGCCAACGATGAGCTGACCAATGACTGACCTTGATTTAGCATTGCTTGTCTGGATTCGGATTATTGTATCGTTTGGATTAAAAACAGTACACTGTAAGAAAACAAATCCATAAAAAAAACAGATAATGTCCTTGGCAGACAATTACCAGTACCTGTTCCATTAACTTTACATTTTCTTCAGACCTAAGGTGCTGTTTACACGACACCATTTTCAACTAAAAGCGTACAACTTTTTATGGATTTTGGCCGTTCATTTACATGACAACAGCGTTTTGGGTGCCTGAAAGCACAAATTTTTGAAAAAGAGTTTCAAAGTGCAAGTTTTGAATACGGTCTCTGTGTAAACAAAAAAACGCAAATCTCTGAAGACGATGGCGTCATGCGCATGCATATTATGTGTTCAATCTATAGCGTTTCATCACCATCTAATGGCCTGGCAGCAAATTATAGCGTTTTTAGTCGTTTTCGCGTATCCGTGTGAATAGGGATCGTTTTGACACTGGTGTCATCTGTAGTGTACAGGGAAAACTCAAAGGAAAAACTTCCCTGTTTTAAGCATATCGTTGTCGTGTAAACTTACCCTAAAACACAACATAGTGAAAAACGTAATTCAAAATACAGGTACTGTAAAACACCTGTGACAAAGCAATACAGAAAATGCCTTTATATTAACAGTAAATTGTGCCTTATTTTTTACAGACTTTTCAGAGAGTAGATAAATATTCCTTGCACATCAGAATGTTTACAGGCATCTTATTTATTGCAACGTTTCGGTTCATTTGCATGAGGCATGACTGAAACGTTGCAATAAATATTGATTTTATTTTTCAATCTATTAACTTGTGTGTTTATGTAAATTGATCTCAAACTCCTAGCATAGCTTTTAGAATAGTTATGCAGTTAAAACTAAGCAGTTTACTTTGATTCTACTTTAAAACATTAGCGTTGTGTATTCACTTATGCTGCTGCTGTTGTATTTGTTGTGACTTTCTGTTATTTCTCATGTGGTGACCTTTTTTATTTTTGTGGTTTGTGTGTTAAATACTTTTGAACAGCTTATGAAATGCAGAAACATTTTGTTAGCAATGCAACAAAGCTCAGTTGGACCCTTTTGTTAAATGTAGTTGGACCCCAGTTCTGACACTTGATTTCACCTGAAGAGTCCACACATCACCTCCTGGTCATCGCGATTTGGTCAACATATTTTGTTGATCCTAGAACAACAGTCCTGTTTGAAAATGTTGTCCTAACCCTATCCCTATCCCTAAACTTAACCCATAACTTATCCCTAAAATCAGAGAGGAATGATGGTGAATAGCACTGATCTAGAAGCACCTGGTTGTAAGACTAAACTTGACAAACTGTAAACTTGCCCCTCAAATCTGATTGGGTGATTGGAATATTGTTCCAGGATCAACAAAGATGTTGATCTAGGAACATGTTTTTTTTTATTTTTATTTTTTATTATTAATATTTTGTTAGTTCTCTCTTGTTTTTGCATGCGTTCATAATTTCTTTGTATGACAGCCTGGACAAAAATTATGTCCACACAATTTTTCATGTTTCATGGCATTATCACAAATAAAACAATTGACTCCAAGCATAACTACGCAAAATGCTTACAAAATCGGTAACACTAGTTTAGGGTACAATTCTCACTATTAACTAGTTGCTTATTAGCACACATATTACTAGGATATTGGCTGTTTATTAGTACTTATAAAGCACATATTAATGCCTTATTCTGCATGACCATATTCTACATCCCTTAATCCTTAAACTTAAAGGGATAGTTCGCCCAAAAATGAAAATTCTGTCATCATTTACTCACCCTCAAGTTGTTTCAAACCTGAACACAAAAGAAGATATTTTGAAAAATGTCGGTAACCAAACAGTTGATGGACCCCATTGACTTCCATAGTAGGAAAAAAAAATACTATGGAAGTCAGTGGGGTCCATCAACTGTTTGGTTACCGACATTTTTCAAAATATCTTCTTTTGTGTTCAGCAGAAAAAAGAAATTCATACAGGTTTGAAACAACTTGAGGGTGAGTAAACGATGACAGAATTTTCATTTTTGGGCGAACTATCCCTTTAACAACTACCTTACTAACTATTAATAAACAGTACTTAGGAGTTAATTGAGGAAAAAGTCGTACTTAATAGTTAGTTAATAGTGAGCATTGGACCCTAATCTTGTGTGACTACAAAATCTTTAACAAATTTGTAATAATATTTGAACGAAAGGTGAACATGTCAATTTTCCTAGGCCGGACATTCTGTTTTGGCCACTAAATACAGAATATATAATAAAGAGGGAAGTCAAACACAGATAAAACTATCAAGGTCATAATGTCATGTAGCTACCCATCTTTGACCATTTAACTACACAGACCTGCCAAACTTTGATTTATCACAAATAAAAAATCTCTTCCCCCTTAACAGTAATTTATGCACAGCCGCTGTCAGCAGAAACAAGCTCTTACATTGTAAATGTCTCTGAGTTGTTTTATTGCTCTTCTCATGCGTAGTTGGTGGTGATTGTGAATGAGACCCTGGTCATCGTCTACCAGCAGCACTCTGAACGGCCTCCCCTCGCCGGCCCGAATGATGTACAGCGTGAGGCCATGGCTAGTGGCGTAAAAGAGATTGAATACACAGGGAAGTCAAACATTAGAATGCACTGGATTATGAGTGCCAGAGAGAGCAGCAGATGTCTGGTTCTCACTCTCTCCTCGTATCAGCCCGGCTAAGACAGCTGCGGAAGAGAGCGTGGGATGTGGAATTGGAGAGATGGAGAGAATGGCCCATTATCATAACAGCAATACGGCAAACAATCAGGGAGAGAATGATGGCGAGACGGCAGAGAGTGGGATGCAGAGGAGGATAAGTACATATGAAGACAAGTGGTGAGAGAGAGAGAGAGTTAGAGAAGAGCAAAAATGAGAAATGTCCATGACGGAATAAAAAAGAGAAATGCAGGAGCTGAGAAAAATGGAAATGGAATAACAGCAGAAGAGGCGACAGACAATTCTAAAATCAATTTCTCTTAAAATCCACCATTAGCTGCTATAGTTCAAAGAGAACACGACGTACCTTTTAGCATTTTTCCATCTTACGGTTTGAATTGTACATTTCAGAGAATCACTCTAAAATTTTACTTGCTAAACTAATTCAATTAATGAGTAAAATGACACAAAAGATTGTCAATTTCCTTATATATACAATTGGATGGATTGTGTTGTCAATTGGTTGAGTCTATGCATGACTTAATATGATACAAATATTAAGAGCTACTTCATTAATTTAACCATATCATGCCAAACTCTTTCACGATAAATTAGGATAATGTGGGACATTGGGTAAACTATTGCTTTGTATATTTAGCTGGGTTCCCTTCCGAAAGGGAACTCGCACTGCGTCGATGACGCTATGGGCCCTCCACCTGAACCGGTGTCTGAAAAGCTATCCAATCACGGCAATCGATACTGACCGGCGACAGCCTATGGTGTCACTACTAGTGCGACCCGAAAGTATAAAATGGGTGCCTAGAGAACATGTCATCCTCTTTTCGTCTTCAGGTACTGTTTTGTTTGTAAGCTTCAACCTGAAAACTTCAAAAGGTAATCATGGCTTGTGAAAAATGCTTTAGGAAGTGTGTGGATCCATGTCTAAGATATTGATACATGATGACACACACAACTTGTGCGTTTACTGTTTGGGCTCAGAGCAAGCACGATCAGTTCTTGAGGGAACTGCTTGTGCCAACTGTGAGTTTTTTCCTTTGAGAAAACTTCGCTCTCGACATCTGTGCCAGGCGATTCAGGTCCCGCTCGCGCTGAGGCAGGGCAGAGCAGAGACTAGAATCGTGGGGTTTCAGAGGGAGCTCACCGAGGAAGCTCACCGAGGAGTTTGAGAGAGTTGTTTATCTCTCACGCCACTTGGAGGCTCGCGAGTTTGAGCTGCCGGAGGAGGATGTGTTATCACTAACATCCTCTGATCTGACAGCGAGTGTTCTGCTGGCAGCCCAAGGAAGCAGGAGATGGCTGATGAGGGTGAAGAGGATATACAACCCGAACCCTGTTATGGAACGCGCTCAGCGACGCTTTGCTGCCATAGGAGCGCGTGAGGGAAGAGACCGCTCGTGGTAGACTTTATGAACGGTTTCTTTCCAGCCATAACGCTCCAGCTCCCGTGAGCCTTCCATTCCTGCCCGATCTATACAATGAGATTGAAAAGGCATGGAAGAACCCATGTTCAGCGAACACGGGTATGTGTTGATGCCTCAATTGACGAGAGGTTCACAAACTATCTTACAGTTGGAGAGGCATCGACACTTTCGGACCCCCTGGCCATATTCTATATTCCATATTCCATTAAAGCTGTTGGTTTCAAGCCTTTGAGCGGCCTTGGTTGGCCTTCCGTTGTTCGGAGGCCACTTTGAGGCTTATAGCTAAGGCAGGTAATAATGTCACTGACTGTATGTGACCCGAAGGGGGAGTGTTTCTTGGCATTTTCTGTGAAAATAACTGCCATTTCTGTCATAAGCCATAATTGGCATGCACTCCCCCCAGCATGGTGGGATTGTATATCGTTCCCCATAGTGTCATCAATGCAGTGCGAGTTCCCTTTCGAAAGGGAACGTCTAGGTTACGACTGTAACCTCTGTTCCCTGAGAACAGTGAACGAGACACTGCGTCGTTCGCCATGCCTCGGGGATGCCTGCTGAACAGTCCCTTTAGACCAGTGGTTCTCAAACTTTTAAGCCAGCGTCCCCTAAACCAACATCGACGAGAATTCGCAACCCCCACTACCACAGTATACACAAACAATAAACAAAAAAGTTGTTTTAAATCCTTCACAACATTTAAATTATGTTGCATCCACTTCCTATGGAAGCTTTCTGCCACAGAATAAAAAATAAAAAAGGTAATTGCGACTTTATATCATGCAATTCTGACTTTATGACTAAAACAAGTCAGAATTGCGAGATGTAAACTCGCAATTTTGAGATAAATATTCAAAATTATCTTTTAAAATGTTTTCTTATGTGGCGGAAACAAGTTTCCATAACTTCCACTATATTTACTGTATATAAATTTAGGCTTACCTTTCAGTGGGATGGGTGCACAAAAGCTTAATCTGTGGCCTGATGGTGGATACGGCTACTCGCAGATCATCCTCAACATCTATGGAATTATTCTTGTGCCAATAAAAATGAACGTAGCTTTTCAAGTAACTAATGAAAATATAAATTGAAACTAAGGGTGCTTTCACACTTGGTTCGATTGCCTGTTCCGAACCCGAGTTCGATTGCTCCCCCCTCCCCCTGCCCCCGATGGACTGTGTTCACATTATATTATTTCTATCCGAACCGCGGTACGCTTGCGTCATCAGGCTGCAGCTGGCGTAATGGTGTTGCTTATGGTGTAACCGCGAATGAAAAGGCGCCCAAATGGATAGACTTGCTCGGTTGACATTTGTTCTTCTTTTTTTTAACCTTTGGTTTTGTTTTCAACATAGACATTCAGAAACACACTTGCGTCTGTCTGCCGCAAAAATTCTGAAAACGTTTCAAAGACAGCGGGCTGTCCGCCGAAGACACATTATACGTCATCAATAGCGGTTCACTTCCGCGGTTTGGTTCGATTGTGTTCATATCAGCAGCGAACCGTACCCGAGTTCACATGAACCGTACCCCAGACCACCTTTTTAATCGGACTCGAGTACGGTTCGCGGGTGCGCACCCGAGTTCGGAAGACAGCGTTCACATCATCCAAACGAACCGAACTCTGACGTCATTCGAACCCGGGTGCGCACCAAAAGTGCTAGTGTGAAAGCGCCCTAAATAAATTATCTCTGAAACTGAAAAAGAAAAAATCGCAGGCAAATTTTTTGACTTCATTTTTAATACACTGCATGTTTTGCTAACTATTTCTCATATTTCAATCGCTGATCTGAACTTACAAATGCGCTTCCAGAGTTTTCATTTACGCTTCTGAAGTTTTCGTTTACGCTCCCTGAGTTTTCGTTCGCCGTTCTGACACATTTCTCTCGTGGGGGCGGGGCTAGTAGCAGTGTGTTCTCATTGGTTACTGAGTTTTTGATTGACAGCTTCGTGACCTGGAAGTGAAGACGTCAGTGGTGTGTTTATGTGTGGATGTGAGCGTCTGTAATCGCAGCTTTCTATTTCATTTTAGTGATATTAAGTTATGTTTGTTTTTTAATTTTATCTGTATTTACCTGCTGCTACTAGGCCTACTTAGTTGGCAGAAGCTTTTGGGAGCACAAGAGATCTATTCACTCTATTCAGGTGTAATTGTGCATTAAAGTACTGTATATAATACTTAAAATATTGTAGTGTCCAATGTTTTCGGAGAATATTTGTTTATTCCTGATGATTATTTTGCATGTTAGGCTCTGATTAGGTTCAGCTGTTACAATTTAAAGAGAATACTAGCAAACGTGTGTGATATATTCAGCCGTCAAGAAAGTCAAACTTCAACCAGGTAATCAAGGTTGGCAACCATGGCCATCACACTACTCATTGTTAGCATGATATACGTTTACACCATCAAAATTAATGATCACTTAAATAAGAGGAATTTAAACAATATGAAAATTACAGTCGTGGCCTGCTGTCAGATACAGACCTCAAAGGGCATTGCATTACATATGTCACACAAAGAATGTTCTTGTTGCCATTTTTTTAATTGATAATTGTATTTAGTTATTTCATTTAATTAACACTATCTTCTAACATTTAAAATTGTAAATATATTTTAACAATCATCAACCGTTTCAATCGTGACTTATACAACCAGTTAAATTAATGTAATTGAAAATATGAATTCAAATAAATTTACATTCTTTATTGTCACTAAAGCATATACACAAGTATCAGAGTGAAAGTCTTGGATGCAATTATGTTGTGACCGGAAAGACCAGAATCCACAAAACATTAACTGCATAATACACATGTAATGCACAGTATTCTCATGATATACATTACTATACAAAATGCACAATTACAAATACAGAATACATTTTAAAAATTCATATACATTTTAAATGTTGCAATGATTCTTTGAGCAGTTCCTGTTGCAGTACAAGTAACAAAGCAGTGACTACAAGCAGTACAAGGATAGTCCACCCAAAACATGAGCATTCTCTCATCATTTACTCTCCTTCATGCCATCCCAGATGTATATGACTTTCTTCTTGACATAAACATAGACAAAGATTTTTAAGGGTCCATAATACAAGTGGATTGTAACCCATGTACGTAAGACAGTTGGTCGGAAGTGATTTTTAATATTTTTCTTATTTTTCTTATCTAGCCTATTGTTTGACTTCAGAAGGCATTGATTCATCCACTGAGGTCGCATAGATTACCGTCACGCTCACTGTGTGTGGTTTTTAAAGCGTCTTTAGGACTCGCAGAGATGGATTACTTTCCTTACAATCTTAATTCGTGTTTATCTGTAGAAAGAAAGTAAAATGCATCTGGGACAGCATGAAGGTGAGTAAAATAAGAGAGAATTGTATTTTTGGGTGAACTATCCCCTCAACATTCATATGCTATTGGTATGCTAATCCAAGATCAGCATAGTTTAATAAGAATAAAGTGAAACCTCTTGTGTACTTGTGAACTATGTTTGTTTTAAAGTCATGAGTTGTTCAAAATCTTTCATTTTAGTAAACTCTGTGTACACAAACAATGTTTTCAATGCTCAAGTTCATGTGTAGAGCCCCTGGTGATACTTCGAGCAAAGTTTCATGTTGTGTCGAGCCTTCTTAGTGTTTTAAAAATAGCGATTTTTGATGCTATCATAGTAGTGCCCCATTCACTCCCATTCAAAAGGCAAATTGACCGAAAACGAAAATATGGTCAAACTTAAAAGTGGCGTTTCCATTCTAATTATTCTTATGAAAGTTTGCCACGGGTAGATTAACAAAAAGACCCTAGGTTGAATTTTGGCGAGAGTTACCCTTTAATACTTCCGGGTCACACTAGTATTGACATCATAGGCTGTTGCCGGTCAATATCGATTGCTGTGATTGGATAGCTTTTCAGACACCGGTTCACGTGGAGAGCGTTCCCCATAGTGTCATTGACGCAGTGTCTCGTTCCCTGTTCTCAGGAAACAGAGGTTACACTCGGAACCTAGACGTTTTCATGTGATAAAATCGTATTTATTGGTTGGAAGTGTTGCGGTTACACAGTCACAGTAACCTGCAAAAGTCGATAGTGCAAAAATGTCTCAGATTGGCCAAATTCACCAACTGCTTTTCTATCAACAGGGTGCTTTATCTGCTACATGAGCTGAAGACCAATATAGCTCCCATTTTGTTCATGTCTACTAAAGAAAATGTGAATAAATGGGCCTTAAACCACCTGGTTTCAATTGCTAGTGACTATTTAAGAAGAAAAAAAACCCCGGAACCTCTAAAAATATACAACAAAGCTATTTACACTGAAATACCTGATGTGAGGCCATTGCATAAAACCTTGAGCAGAAAGATGCAAAATTAAGTTACAATAAAATAAAATGTTAAAATAAACACAATCAATTTCAGGATGATCCTTCAAAATGAAATAATTTGAAATAACATCACAAAAACAAAATCACATTTTAAAATATATGAACATAGAAATCATTGTAATAATATTTCACAATATTACTGTTTACTGTATTTTTGATCAAATAAATGCAGTCTTGGTGAACATAAGAGACTTTCAAAAACATTAAAAACTTAACCCCAAACTTTTGACTAGTATATGTTGCTTGCTTGTGGGAAGATCAAGTAAAGTAGACAGTTATGTCATCGCTCTGAGTAAGTTGACCTATGACTAATGAAGTAAGCAGTTGTTTAAAGTTCTAGAGAGACAAAAATGTTTGGTAGATCCATAGGTTGTATGAGAGAGAGACAGAGACAGAGACATACCCATGGGAAAGGAATCTTGAAAATTTTTCTCAGGGCAAGGCCACAGGCCTTGCAGGAGGCTACTTGAACGCACAGTATGAAGAGTATTCGGTATAATTAGAGAAAATATGGATCTGCTCAGTATATACAGCCCTGAAACTCATTATCCACTGCCGGCTGGCCTCTTTGTCCGGTCGGAAATCTGCACAGACAGATCTGGGGCCAAACGGGTCTTCATTTTTCAGGCAGGAATTAGCAGTGGCTTAGGTTTAACAAGCAACTGATTAGCCAAAATTTGATCCGGACAAGAAACCATATTTGAAAACTCTACCCAAACATTTCTCAAGACATCTACTGGTTTTTGGCATATTTTTGCATCAAAACATCAGCAGATCGTTCTATATTCTTATATGAATGAATTTCCCCTAATCGTTTGTAAGTATTTGCATGTCTGCCTGCATTTTATAATACCATATACAAGCAGCAAGTTATGCATCAAGCATATCAAACACCACCCAAATAAGTAACGCTACATTAGCTCCACAGCTGGGGGAAGGCATCAGTATTTGGGCCATTGCTCTAGGGTCAAACAGTTATCCATTACTGACAGACTGCACAGGAGTATGAAACACTCGCACAGCTGCATCTCAGTCTATAAACTCACCATGCACAGGCAGCAGAGTCTAGAGGGACTCATCACTTCTGGATTCAATCTTCTGGTGTTGAATGTACCACTTCACACTGAGATTACGCTTTAACAGATCTGGAATCAGAATGATATCATCGAGAAACTACATGAGTGGAGATGACAAACAACTTCATACTATACAATACAATGCATGCCATAATTTCCTCAAGTAGTGTTCAGGATCAATATCTTATACAGCTCAAAATGGCAATATTTAATTCATTAAAAAAAATTTTTTTTAAAGCTAATTAAAAACTCAAAATTGATATCTTTCACTACACATTGTCAAAAATAAACAAGTAGTAACACAGTTTACATTTTAATCAGTGTGAACTATCTCATAAAAGTCATTTGTTTGGGAATCGCTCTACATGGGTTGTGCGCTGTATTCTTTTGATTCATTTTCATTATTCTGGAATCAGTTTGACTACACTGGTTGTGCCATATGGTTTAATTCACTAAAAAGAACGACTCATAAGAGTCATTCATTGAGGAATCAGTTGGATACACTGGTTGAGCTATATGGTTTTAATTCACTAAAAAGAATCAACTTATAAGAGTCATTCATTCCAGAATCTGACTACACTGTGACATTATTGAGCTCCAGTAGCCATTTCACTCCCCCAGACAGCCATAAAATGAGCATGTCTTAAAATATAGATTCTATTCTTTGTTAGCAAGTGTAAAATAAATGTTAACGTAAAACAGCCCCTGGCAACTTCTGCTTGTCTAAATGTACATATGAATGTTGAAAGAAGTTTATGAAAGCTTTATGAGCCATTAAAAGCAGTCTACAGTCCACTTCTGTCTTTTTCTCACTCTCTGCTCAGGCTCTCTCACACAGCACTGAACTAATGTAAGAGTTCAGCTCTCTTCATTGTGTTTTGTGAGATGGCCTTCTCCAGGCTCCTGAACCCCACAGTAATTAGTTGTTCCAGGCATCTCCAGACGAGTGAGGTGTGCAGAGAGTCAGTGCTATAGAGCTCCACAAATAATATGATCAAATAATATAATAAAACAATAGTTCTATTTAGAACCATTATCCTCCTGGGTAGGGTTGCACCAGCCGTTCGTAAGTTCTCTCTTAAATTGGAACGTAAAGTCCACACTAGAGGCTTAGTAACTACTAGCTAGTTTGTAACTAACTCTGAACTTTATTCCGTTGCACCATTTGTTCGTAAGGCAGAACGTAGCTAGTAGGTCGTAAGCTCTCCGTAAAGTAATGCGTAGTCGCATAATATGACGTTTAGCCTCGATGATCCAATAGCAGCCTTCAAATACGTGAGCAGATGTTGTGTTGAAATGCCGTGAATTTCAGTTTCCAACGATACTTGATCATGAATAGCATAAGTGTTTTTATATGTAAATAACATTCAGAAACTGTATTTGAAATGAAATGAATAAGGATTAATAAATAAATATTGATCCAAAAAACATAAGAAATTACGTTTATTGATTATGACTGACATTTGACATGCACAACATGGACCGATGCACGCAGCGGCGTGCTGTTAAAGTAATCTTTTCACATAATGTTCTCTCTCTTAAAATGTAAGCGAGTGTAAATGTCAGCATAAATAATCATACATGTCTAAAGAATTGAAGTCTGTCAGGTAGAAGAAGAGCTTATTGATGCAGTTCAGTCTGTCTGATATTTTATTCCATCCGTTACTCCTGATCGTAGGCTGCCGTAAATATTTAGTTTATACGTAGAGTTACGCTTCAACTAAGTTTAATGGTGCAACGCAAAAATATTTAGAAGTGCGCAAGTCGTAACTTAGTGTCCATTTACGTCAAAACTAGGCTAAGTTATAACTTACGCACAACAACTTAGCTGGTGCAACCGGCCACTGAAGAATACATTTAGGCTGATATGGTTCTTTGTGTCAGGATTTACAGTTCTTTATTCCCACCCCATTTTTTTTTTAAATCTTTATCTGTCAAAAAATTCTAAATTTAAAATGTTCTTGTGTTCAACCATCTACACAGGGTGTCATGTACACTTGATGTATGTTTGTAAATTCTCCTTTTAAATTGTGATTGGTTTCCAATTATACTGTCCTTTTTTTTCTTTTGAATTTTTTTTTTTTTTTTTTTAAGAGTCATGTAGGCTATTATAAGACAAGGTACTACATGCAAATCTTAACTTTTAAATTATCACTGGTTTCCAATCATACTGTCCTATTTCTGTATTTCTAATTTATTTAAAAAACAACAACAACATGTTAAAAGATCAAGTATTGTAATTATAGGGGTAAAAAAAAAAAACACTTAAAATGATTAAAAATAATTATGTCATGAAAAGTGTTTGGAATGGTAATGGGTATGAAAATGTTGATATGTTTGGTCTTGGTGGAATAGATCTGCTACGCTGCTGCTGCTTTTATGGCTGCTGCTGTATGTTATTGCTGCTGCTGTACAATATAGCGTACATGAATTACACGTAGCAGATCTAAACAGGTGGACCTGGGGAAGGTGGAGAGTTTCTGAAAACACGCTGCACTGCTAAGGCTAATGCTAACCAAGTATTTGAAGTTGGAGCACGCAAGCTCATTGGCTACTGATATAGCAGGAACCAATCAGCTGTGCCCTATAGAAAACGATGTGATTGAAAGCAGTTTGAGAGATGCAAGACAGTAAACACCCTTTGTAAAACAAATAAAGGCATTGTTTGATGTTTCCTGGATTAAAAGAAAAGGTTTATGTTTTGACTTGAATGCTTGAAAAATATTTTCTATTATATCTGTCTGAGTTTGCATTGCTAATGTGTTACTACTTTGCATATAATTTCTCTGTCCCATGCAATGGTTATGACAAACAATGCAAATTTGAGATTAAATCCCACATTAAATGTGACCCATGCTGGCAAAATGAGTCGCAATGAGCAAATTTTCAAATATGAGTAATTGTTATTTTAATTTTCTCTATTAAAAAAACCTTCAAAATGATGTATGGTTTGTTGGAATCGGGTAAATGAATGAGCTATACCTGTTTGAAGTCGATAGAGTCAACAAAGTCCATTTTGAGAAAGTTCCAAGGTTCCAAAACAAAATCACCAACCACACCTTAAAATCCCTGGTAATAACACTAAATTTGGCACACATTAAATCTAAACCCATATTTAAAGGAAAAATATATATAACACTTTTTTTTCCCCATGATATCACAATTGTTTGAGAAGGACACTAGCTGGGTTTAAATCCCAGTTGTGCAGGTGGGGCATGTTGTCACACTGCGTTACAATGTGCCCCATTAGAAATATGCTATTCTATTCTATACTTTGATGAATTCTATTGAGAAAACATGAGAAAAAGGTGAATAAAGACTGAGAGTCAATGTTCAGAAATTACTAATTATTAATATGTTTTGAACTATGTTGTATAGCTGTGTTTTCCTGTGTTCGTAGTCAAAACTCAAAAAATGAGTTTATATTTAATTATTAAAAAATGGCATTATTTTATATGAAAAAGTTAATAATTGTATTTTATTGAGAAAATATTTTAGTTTGTCTTGTATGTTTGTTTGATTAGATCAGATAGCATTTTAAGCTGTCATATGGTCATGTTACACATATGGTCATACATGTTACCTATGGGGCATGTTGTCACATTTCACTTCCATTCTTTCGGGGTGTATCAAGAAAAAAGCATATACAGTATAAATAAAACAAAACCACATAATTGTACTAGACATGTGGGAAATTAATGTGGGAAAAAATAAATACTCTGAACCCTAAGTAGATCCCTACACAAACTGAGAAAGTCAAAAAGTGTTAGTTTGTGCCACGCTCTCCCCTATACCGCACATATCTAATATAATGTTACACATAAGATGTTTTCCCCCAACAGTTAACCAAACGTTCACTTAAGACATAACAGATAATGTTTGCGTGAACACTCACCAAGAGAGATATTTTGAAATACTGCAATTCTGTATATATATATATATATACACACATATATATATGTGTGTGTGTGTGTGTGTATGTATTGGGATCGCACGCTGTCTGAGGAGTCTTTATGTGTCTTCAGTCAGTGCTCTATAGATTGTTTTGTTTACATCAGCATGAGTTTGAAAATCACATTTCATTGGTTCAGACTCATGCCATAATAATAAGAACGTATCCTCTTTGATACAGTAGGCATTCACTTCAGTTGGTAGATGCTATATTGCTATCCTTTCTTGGCCAAAAAGCAGAGCTTTATGCATTGATGCCATTCAAAATCAGCCAAGTCAAACCCACACAGTGTCCGACAAGAACTTTCAATCTCTCTCTGTCTTGTTTTCCTCATGCATCACACTCAGTCTCTCACTCTCTTTATCTTGCAGCCTGTCTCGTTTTTTTCTCTGCCTCTTCTCGTCTGATGGCTGTCATTACACTCTTCTCGAACTCCTCACTCAACTCTCTCTACTGTGTCTGACAGAACGTCTCAGACTGCTGCTATGACTGATATCACCCAGCCTCTTGTTTCTCCGCTAGCTGATCTCATCCTTCTTTCCCATTTCCTCTTAACACACGCACCGCGCTGAATCGTCTGAGCTTAGCCTCATCTAAAGACTATCACAATCACCATATTTCTCTCCCTGTTCTGGAACTGATTGGCTTGACAGCTCCATTTTAAACAGAAGGATGTGATTGCACTGTACAGTGTGCTATGAACACGCGTGGCACTTCTCCTGTGGACGCACCGCTTCCTCCTCACGACTGTCAGCTGTGACACACTAAAGCTTTCGTGGGAAACAGAGGTCGCTGAACCAGTCTGCAGGCCGGATGGAGTGCGATGAGCCAGAGAGAGTGAGAGAAAGCTCTTTGTGGTAATAATGCTTGGACGCTTTCCACATCTTGAGCACCCTGTAGAGGAAAAATATTTGTAATTCTAGCCTCAAACATCGCTACATTAAACATTAAAAATCACAATATATCACTTAACCCACTGCGCAATGTGTCGTCGGAGTGACGTAATTTTCATGTCATTTTTGGACGTCCAAATTCGGTCCATTGAAGGGGTTGTTTTGTGACGCCAGGCGACGTCTTTTTTCTACGTCTTCCGCACGTCTAATGTGGACGTCCGTCCATAAAAGTTCATTTGTGGGAAGAAGGAAGGAGACGGGGTCGGCTTGCTGTGGATCGTGTGTTTTATTAGATAAGTCTTTTCCAAACAATAATCGCGCTCAGTGCGCTCAAACAAAACAGCGGCTACTTTAGGTACACACACACACACACACACACACACACACACACACACACACACACACACACACACACACACATCTTGCTTTCCCTGGGTATCGAACCCGTGATCTTAGCGTTATAAGCACCTATGCTCTACTGTTTGAGCTACAACATCACACTTTTGTATGCGTCTCC
This sequence comes from Abramis brama, assembly GCF_963993115.1. NCBI lineage: Eukaryota > Metazoa > Chordata > Actinopteri > Cypriniformes > Leuciscidae > Abramis > Abramis brama. The sequence goes on from NC_139969.1 coordinate 8,266,462, forward strand.
AGTTATCACCTGATGCTGAGACGATCAAATGGAGTTTTTGGAAAATGATCTTAAATAATTATAAATAATCTGTATTCATATGTATTAATCATGTTGATAATAACAATGTTGAAATGTGTAAATAAATAAAACTATTACATAGTAATCATGTAAATTTCCTGCACCTGTCATAGACGTCCAAATGACGTCCAAAAAAATTACCCAGTTCAAAGGTCCAATGTTGAACGTCAATATGACGTCCAAGTTGGGCCATGGTTGGACGTCAAAATAGTGGACCTAGTTTGGACGTCGAATAGATGTCCAGAATTGGTCATGGACCGACGGACCCAATATAGACATGATCAGCATGTCTATCCAACGTCCAATGTTTAGTGGGAATTGAGTCAGATGAAGTTAAAGGATAAGTGCATCCACAAATGAAAATCATTTACTCACCCTAAACCCATACAACTTTCTTCCTTTCTGAAGCCGTTCCAAAACAGCATGGGATACACACACACACACACACAAACGAAAAAATATGAATAATAAATTAGAACTGGAGCTTCAAAAAGGACTATAAAAGTATGATAAAAGCAGTCCATATGGCACATATGCACTATATTTCAAATCTTCTTAAGCTTAGAATAGCTTTGTGTGAGGAACAGGCTGAAATTTAAGTTGTCAGCGAAAAATTGTTCTTGATAAGACAGTTCTTTGCTGAACCTAAATATAAAGAAGCTTTTGAAGCTATTTAAAACACTAAAATATGCATTGTAACAAAATTCGGTGAGATATTAGAGCTCTGATTTTATTCAAGTCACTCAGTTTCCAAGTATACACTCTTAAAAATAAAGGTTTCAAACGAAAGTTTTTGCAGTGATGTCACAGAACCTTTTTAGGTCCCCCAAAGAACTTTTCAGTGAACAGTCCTTAAAATAACTGTTTTTTTTTGTTTGTTTGTTTTCTTTTCTTGTGAATGTGTGAATGACATTTTAATAATCTAAAGAAACATTTCCACTATAAAGAACAATACATTTTGAGCAATAAAAAGATTTCATGGATGTTGCATGGATGTTAAAGGTTCTTCATGGAAGCATCAATACCAATAAGGAACCTTTATTTTTAAGAGTGTATGATGTCCTTATGATGAACTGACAGCAGCTTTGACCGTAAGACCATATTACATCCACAAATAGCGTGTGTATGAGCAGCATTCAAAATGTTGATTAAAGGTGAGTCGCCCTTTTTTAATTTGTTTTTAATTAATCCTCCTGCACTGCACATCCATCAGTGAAAGTCAAAGTGCAGCGCAAACACATTTCCTCTTCCCGACCCACTGATCTAAAACAAATAACAAAATCAACAGCTGAGTCCTCACAACAAATTACCATCAAATATTCACATAATAAAATACACAAGCACAGCTACACTAAATCTGCTCTGTAAAACACATCAAGTACAATCAATGGGTAAAAGAGTACAATAAAATCAAGTAAAGATGCCGTTAGTCATGAGTCAGGTTGCTCTGTGTTTCTGTAACTCAACCCTAGTTTAATTACAAATGAAATGGCTAGAATTCAATTGCAGCTCAAGAAAAACCTTTAATTGGTGCTTCATTAGTAATAAAGCAGGTTATGTTGCTACTTTTCAGACTAAAGTAACCTTAAAGAAATAAAGTGCACTCCATATTAAAATAATTTACTCACCCTCATGTCATTCAAAACCTGCATGACTTTCTTTCTTCTGTAAAACACAAAAGGAGATTGTAGGCAGGAGGTTGTTGTAGCTCTTTTCTATACAATGGAAGTACAGAGTAATCATGAGCTGTCAAGCTCCAAAAAGGACCAAAAAAAAAAAAAAAAAAAAACCAGCAAGGTATATCAAAGGAGATGTTAAGCAAGATTCCAAGTCTATTTCAAGCTTTGTGTGGGGAAAAAAAGAGTGAAATTCAAGTTCACTGAACATTCCTGGACCGTAGCTCTCAGATCTCACTGGAGCTTGACAACCCAACATGGTGGTTACTTAAAAAGAAAGTCATACAGTTTTGAAATGAATTGAGGGTGAATAAATTATGACAGAATTTCCAATGTTGGTCATCTTACCATTAGCATGTTCATTTGTGAAAGCGCCCATCACCTGGAAAGGGTTAAAACATCATATGTACAGACTTATCATAAACATCTTACAAAAAGAAAAGTCATGCTTTTTAAATCATAAATGTCATAAATGTTGCAAAAACATCTGCTGAATGTTGTTCTAACATCCAACAGGGGACATTTTGGCAATGTATTGAATGTCTAGGCCTTCGGAGTATAAGAGATATCAATGGCAGCATGTAATTATTCAATTGAAAATTTAAAACCTCTATTAATATACTGATAATCAAATAATGATCGTGATATGTAAAGAGGGAGATTATAATGGCTGTTGTCAGCTGTCTTATATGAGAATTATGTTCAATAATACGGGCTCCAGCAGAATCTCGCCGAAATGACTTATTCAGTCTGTTTGCAGAGTTTGAAATCTCTGTGCAAACATCTAAAAAAAAAAAAAAAAAATGTAGCGCTGCCTGGCTAATCTCAAGATAAATGCAAGATAAATGACCTCACAAATATATTTCTAAAACATGATTACAGTATGAATATGCAAAATAACCCATAAATAAAAATATAAAATAAAAGTACAGCAAAAGGAACTAAATGACAAGATAAATTCAACAAATCTACAATAAGCTGTAGAAATTACAATAATAATAATAATAATAATAAATAAAAATAAAAAGTAGAGTTAAAAAAAGAAAAGTTTAAAAATCTTCATTAAACAAAATCAGCATATTTCTTCTTCAATTAGCAACACACTTCCTTAAGATACTGTAAAAAAAGTCACTATGAAGGTTAAACTCAACAGGTAGATACTTTGTAATGCGAGTACACACACAGACAGAAACATAAAAAAAAGCATCAGTTTTCTCCCATTACATGCTTTATTTGACAAGAACCGAGGCCTCTAACCAAGGCTGTCCTTCGATACTAAACAAGGTCACTATCACACAACCAGACACACACACACACACACACACACACACACACACACACACACACACACAGACACAGTCTCTTTGAAAAGAACCGAGAAGCAGACAGGCCTCTTACGCACTCTTTGCGTGGGTCTCCGTATCCAAGGCTACTTATAAGAATAAATCCATTTTCATTCTCTCCTCTGCCAGGCAATTAGCCACCTCTCCCTCTCATCAGTCAAAGAGTCAAGCACTGGCACCTGGAAGGTGTGTCTTTTTTTATCTCTCTTGCTTTCTTTCTTTTCCTGTCCCTCTTTTCTTCTTTTTCCTCATCTTTTCTGCTTGGCTCTCTCACTCTTTCTCTGTGTGTTTTGAAGCTAGGCCCATTTATCTTCCTCAGACAGAGAGAGTGACGCTTAGCCTGGCAGCTCTGGCCTTGGTGGAGAACTCAAGTGCCTCACCTTCTCTCACCCTGTCTGAGGATGAGACACACACACACACACACACACACACACAGGCATATGTGGTTTATGTGGACTCTTCATAGGCATAATGGTTTTATACTGTACAAATATATAATACAGTTTAGTATGTTTTTTTTAAGGCATTGAAGTGTCCTCATAAACCATGTGTACATTGTAATAACCATGTCATTATACATATTTGTGTCCTACTCTCTCTCTCTCTCTCTCTCTCTCTCTCTCTCTCTCTCTCTCTCTCTCTCTCTCTCTCTCACACACACACACACACACACACACACACACAAAAGCATGCTTTTAAAATGATAGATTGCCTCGGCAACTGGCCTTTCCATGTTTGAACTTATCAGCGGAAAGACTGTATGGCTAAAATCTATTGAAATTAGCAAACCCATTGGAGTTTGGGTTTCCATTTCCTCCTCTTCCGCCAATCATTTCCAGTCCAGTCCTCTATCCTGCAACCCTACAAAAAAAGTGGCAAATGTTATTAAAAAAAGACACCAAAACTAATAAAATATATTTTTGCTTTTTACCTGCAAAGAAGAAAGTGCTGCCTGTGATTTCTTTTTCATAAAATATATTACCAGCCCACGTGTAGCTGTGAGCATTAGGAATTTTGCAGCTCCTCTTTGCCACAGCCTACGGCCACATAAAATTGTGTTCAACGATTTGTTAAATATCCATTTTCAGTGGATGCAATAAAACCTGTGGCCCGCTCTGAAAAAAAAAAAAAAAAATCGTCCTTGAGTTTCAGCTGTTAGGGCTCATCGAAGCTGTTTGAGCCCAACAGAGGGAAGATGTTAATGAAATGTCCCAAGAGGTCATTATATTAAAATCAATAATGCCTCATTTCCATGGTAAAGTTGCTGCCTTACTGGCAAGAATCAGTTGTGTTGTCTGTGCCGATGGGGGAAAAGATAAAAGCCTCCGTTGAGAGGCTTGTGCATTCAAGAGCTCTTTCACAACACAATGGAAAACAATTCCCACCACCTTTCAGAGGAACACTGTTCGCGGTCACGCAGACATCTGTGTGCACGTATAACAAAAGACACATTCGCCACTAATGTCAGCTGGGTTTTTATATAAGAGCCGTACGCCGCATGGATTGTGCAAAGTTCTGTTGACTTAATCGCATTCAACGTGCCCTTTAGCGCTGCTTCACAAGATCCTTCAAAAGTGTTTCTCACCGCAGAAGTAAACACAACAGAAGCCTGAGTCTCCCGCTCCCAAATCAGAAACCTATGGATGAAAGAAGGAAATCTGTAGTCCATCCGGGCAGAACAGCCGAGGGTTTACATGCGACATGACTTTATTACTCCTGCACGGGGAGATGTTTTCTGCCAATATTTACCCAGATCTAATCCCGTCTACTGCCTCCAGGACTAATTGGGGATGATTTTAGGAGTGCTTACTTTCCTTGGGTGGCCAGATATTTAATGCGGTAGTTTCAAAAAAATCAACCTGATTAACATTTTGCTGTCTCTTTGATTTATTAAATGCATGTGCCTCTAATCTCGTCTAATTACATGCAAACACATGCAGCTGGAAGAAAAAGAAAGAGAGAATGAATTAAACGAGAGAAAGGGGCAGAGATAAAACCGCATGCATTGCAGATTTCACGATTGCCATGTTCTCCACCAATCACATCTTGTGTCAACATAACAACCAACTGCCTTTAGGGAATAAATGAAATGAAGGCGTTTTCCAGTTTGAAAAGGGAAATATTTGAAAATATTTTTTTATAGGCTATTAGACAAATAATGTGTTTAATATAATACATAAATGTTATAAAAATAAATCAAATACAGTATATGAATAAATATCAAATGTCATATATAGGCTAATATTCAGTCATAATATTTTAATAAATGAGAGACACATTTTGTAGAATGAGCCTTTTATTCTTTTTTATTTATTATGCTTTTCAATACCATACTATCTTTCCTCGTAACCATTCTTTCTCCTGCGCTCTCTTGTATCGCGGCAGGGCTCCAGCATGTCTTCCTCATGTGATTTACTTTCGATTAAGGGATTAAAAATCAATTATGCAGGAAGTCATGCGTGGGTGTGATTACGGCGCCGCAGAACCGAGCAGTTCATCACAAAGAGCTTCATCTCTGCTGCCTTCCGCATGAGCCCAGAACTCATCACAGAAATGTACTGACAAGCATACTGACAACCTTCGCTGTTTACCACACACCAGACACCTGCATGTAAAGACAAGAAATACAATATCATTTTGACTAATATTTGTGAACAAGTCACTTTTTTGGGTTAGCCAATAGGCAGTAGTAGGTAGTGTGTAGAGCACAATTCCTCAACAGGTGTGTTCCAATTCACATTCTTCTAAAACTAAAAGTAGACTGTCTAAAAGTTGAAGAATGTATAGTACATTTGGATATACCTTTAAATATAGAGACATTCATACTACTAGGGTCATAATTTTTTTATTTTTTTATGAAGGGGCAATATTTGCTCCCTGGGATTGATTTTGAATTTTTTTTTAACCTTTGCATAAAAGCAGTTTTTAGTGGTGTAAAGTATTTAAGTAAATGTAATAAGTTACTGTACTTAAGTATCTTTTTTGGCTACTTTTGAATATAAGTATGTACTCTTTTCTCCAATAGATTTGTGATGAGTAATGCAATTACTCATTACATTTTGCATGGCACCTACCTTTTTCTGCAGCAGTTTATTTCTGCTACAAAATAAGCTATATTGCCATCTACAGGGCATCGAAGGTATTATATATTGTGCGGTTTGCAGTTAAATGGTTAGTTCACCCAAAAATAACAATTATTTCATTAATCACTCACCCTCATGTCGTTCCACATCCGAAAGACCTTCGTTCATCTTCGGAACACAAATGAAGATATTTTTGATGAAATCCGAGAGCTTTCAGTCCCTCCATTGGGACCAACGCAATTTACACATTCACGGCCCAGAATGATAGGAAAGACATCATTAAAGGAGAACTCCGGTCAATTTTAACATTGAGCTCATTTTTTTGTAAATTTGGAGTGCTGTCAGTACAGAGAACAACGACAAAAATCGGTGTTGCCTACACCGTGTTATCCTCTTTTTAAAATTTGCACCCTGTTGACTTCAATGGGGCAAGTTTTAAACCTGCTTTTAGCCTCTTAACATCCTTGATGTGTCATTACAAGTGCACAGCCAATGTGAGTGATTCCTTCAGAGTGAACACGGTGAATCTGACTGCAGTAGATGTGAAAGATATGAATAAAAATGATGTTATTTCAGCCAGCGCACATACCTGTATTTACATCCTGTTTTCGGTCGAAGTCCATAGTAATCGATTGTCGAGTTCACGCGCATTGGTTTAGTTACCTATGATCACGCGCGTGAACTCGACAATCGATTACTATGGACTTCGACCGAAAACAGGATGTAAATACAGGTATGTGCGCTGGCTGAATAAACTTAATTTTTATTCATTTCTTTCACATCTACTGCAGTCAGATTCACCCGTGTTCACTCTGAAGGAATCACTCACATGCCCTGTGCACTTGTAATGACAGCTGTACACACCCAAACTTGTCAACAAGGCAACTTTACCTTTTTCCAAATTTTCCTTTCTTTTATTCTGTGATTATTTTAATTAATTTCTGTGTAAAGCACTTTGAATTACCATAGTGTATGAAATGTGCTATATAAATAAACTTGCCTTGCCTTGCCTACACAAATGGGAATGCATTAGCAGGTAGTTTCTGAATCGCAGGTGTTTGAATATATGAGATGAATTCATGGCTTAGACTATTTAATTTTACTTAACGTTATTTTGTTTATCTGCTATATTGAAGAGAGCTTTCTGAAGGACATTGGTTTACTTTGTGCCCTTTTGGAGCACTTGAGCTTAACTGAGACTTGAGTGTCTGTAGACGTTTAAGAGGCTGTTGTGTCAACCTTGATTTATGCAATATTAAGGTGTTCAGTTTTAATGACTTTAGAAAATAGACATGTGATTGCTCTCCTCACAAATCAACTGTTTATTGTTTTTCATTGACATATCTCTTAGGTGTTGAGGACTAGCATCTTTGAGCCCAGATTCAGGACGAGTAAAATATTTGAGTACCGTTAAAATCAGATACTCTAGTTTTAATCAAATGGTATTTGAATTGGTGACTTGTAATAGAGTCATTTTTGTTGTAGGGTATCTCCACTTTTACTTAAGTATGGTTTTCAGGTACTCTTTACACCTTTACACCATTTTTATAAATTATGTTATTAAATTGATCTGTGTTGTATTCTATGTCAATTCAATCAATCAGAATCATAGTTCATCATCAAGCTGTTTGTTACCAATACAGTTTTATCAACATTAACAAAGGCATCTCTACACTGAAAACGTGGAACAGAAGCTGCATCTGACGTAAACATGTATGCTGCTCAAATGTGGTATAAATGTATTTACACAATTGCATAATGATATGAGATTTATGTCATTTTAAAAAGCTTACATAAAGTATATAAGTTATACAATTAGAATAAGACTGCAATATTGTGACAAATATCATGATACATAATTGATGATTATTGCCCATGATATTGTAATAATGATTATTAATATTGATTAACAGAATTTATTAATAACAGCACATCAATCTTTTAGGATACACAGACAAAACAAGCTGAAAACCATTTATGTATTAGATTATTGCTTTTTTACGCACACCTTATTTTTTCCAAATTGGGAATAAAAGCAAGCCAAGAACGTTCCTCATCACTGAATTAGTCAGTGACTTTGACTTATTCATTGCGAGTTCACAGACATCTGCGCTCTCGCAAAAACTCCTGTTATAATCAATGAAGCTGGCTATGCTGCATAATAAATCTCTTTTTACATTGTATCTGCACTTTGTCGTTTATGATGAGAGAATTTGTGAGAATGCAGAACTAAAGTAGAAGAGAATGCATAAGAAAACGTAAGCGTTTTCAACAGATTTCTTCTTCACCGGTGACTAATCTAATTTCTTTTGATGGGCCATTCATGCGCTCAACAGATGTGTCTGTGATTGGTTATAATGCTGAACACTGCAAAAAATAAAAAAATAAAAAATAAAGCTGCATAAACATTTCAGTGCAACGTGAGCCAATTTAAATGTAATGCCGCAATCAACACTTATTTAACCTTTAGTTGCGCAGAGGTATTTTTGTTGCCGTATGTATTTGGGGGACATTTTGGTGGCATTTTTGTCCCAAGCCCCCATTAATTCCCGACCCTGCATACTACATACAACTTTTATGCAAGACACAGCATCTAGCTAAATCATTTACATTCATTTTGTATTATTATTTTTGGCATTTTGCTAAGTTCGTGCTCCTGTAGCTCAAAGCCGTGAGTTTGTTTCACATGGAACACATGGACTGACAAAACAGAAGGCGGTGCAAGTTACTTTGGAAAAAAGTTTCTGCCAAATGAATAAATATAAACTTCTGCTATTGTGCTAACTTTAGCCATACATCTCTCCAGAATCTTACCACCCAAAGACTGCAAATTTGATGTCAGCAAAAAGAGCAAACTGACTGGCAGGCAGAGAGTGTTTCTGCTTGGCTAAAAGGTTGGGCCGCCCCCATGCCTCGTTTTTGCTGTTTACAGGGCCTAAAAGGGGTGTTATAACTTATATTCAGTGATATCTTTTAGGTAAAAAAAAAAAAAAAAGTGCTTACAGCACCTTAAACTTTTCGGTTAACACATTTATAAAACTCCTGTGGCACTAAAAAAGTTGATAAAGAACATCCCATAATCCTCCTCTTCCGATGTGCAGGGGAGTGTGGCTAATATTAGCACAAATACTTCAAAACTCTACCAGAAATAGTAGACCATCTGGGCACCTTTGGCATAGCATTTTCAACAAAGTATGAATTGGGACACACTAATCTCACAAACTATTTGTACAGACTGTATATGAATTGTGCCGGAGCCAGTGCTGATGGCAGGTGGAATCGTAGGTCATGTGACTGTCATAGTCGTTTCCTGCTCTGTGCCGCAGTCTGTCAGTTTGGATCCGTATCGAGGGTTTGTTTTATTTTAACGAGCTGTCATCTGTTTCTGAGCGTGCTGTGGTAAACGTCAGATCCTGAGTGAGGTCGTAAAGTAAAAAGAGATTTGGCTCTTATCCGGAAGTGTTCAGAGGTCATAATCCCGTTTGCCTGGGGACGGCCGCAGTGCGGACAGCTCTGAGATGTATTTCAGAGCCGGACAAATTCTACCTGTCAGGATTATTGATTTGCCAATACATGTGAAATGGGCTCAGCGAAGCCCTGGCAATAGAAACGGCTTTAACTTTACACTGCGGAGAGAAGAAGGTTGTTCCACTGTCTCCGCTTGGGTCTGTGTTTGTTTGTGTCATCTTGTTAATAGAGCATTTGTATGTGAAGATTTTTATGTCATGACCGCCAGCTGCCCGGACACGAGATGAGAAGCATCTGTCATCTGAGAGAAAAGTGCTGAAACACACACATTCGCTTTAATATATTCTTCTTGTAGACCTTCATTAATGCCTAATACTCATCATACAAGAAATATATGCCTATCAGACGGTGTATATAAACAGAATACAGGACAGTCATAATCGAGACAAGGAAACCTCGCATCCAGGAAATTTAGATGTTTGCTGAAACCTGCCAGGCCCCAAATCTCATTAAATAAAAGGACCATCTGTTTCTCATGGCCAGTTGCTTTCTGAGAGCTTTGAATGATGTCGAAAACATAAATCACACTTTAAGCGTGGATGGTACCAGAAGGTGAATATATGTTTTTTGTGATAACTTTTCCCAAAGCAATAAACAGGACAAGTATTAGCAACACGGTAAGAAAGAGAGAGAGAGGTTTAAACAACATTACCTGATGTCAGACGCCCCAAAGCTCATCATTCTGTCACGACTGTGCTTGTCTTCAAATGACTTTATGATCTGAAAATCGAAGAGTACAGCCCAGAGACTCTTGGCACAAGATCAAGTTCACTTTGCACTTAATCTGACCAAAAACTTGCCACTTAGAAAGAAAGAAATCATCTGACCGACTTGTAAAACAATCAGCTTTAGTTTGAAGACATAAGGTGGAAAATGTATGTTGGCTTAGTGGTTATAATTCCTGCCCATCCAAGTGCCTCAAACATAACTTTTGTTTCAAGAATATTTCAAACATTGTTAAATCCAATCTTTGGATTGTTAAATACAATACAAACATTAAATACAAACATTGAATACAAACATTAAATACAAATATTGTTAAATGCAATCTTTGTACTAATGGAATATTAAATATACAGCATATACAGAAATATACAGCACAGAAAATGCATTAAAGCCAGCCAAAATGAATGTCTATAGATATCTATGCACCCACTGGTGCTCTTCAGTCACTTCCCCCCCCCCAAAAAAAAAATTAGTTTATGAAAAAAAATGTTTTTCTTTATTCATAGGAATGGTATGACACTTTTTTGTCACTTTCTATGAATACACGCACACACACGCGCGCACACACACACATCATAGACATGATTCGAAAAGGTACAAACTGGTGCTAAAAGTAGTCACACTCCTGGCCATCAAAAGTGGCCGCCGTATAGAATGGTATGGTGTGGATGGTATGGATTAATTGTATGTATAGTTGTATATTAAAAATTGTAGAAACAAATGGATCATAACCATTTCCTAAATATTACTTATTACCATAAAATTCCCTCAAAATACAAAATATTACATAAACAATATTATTGAAAAAAAAATATATTACATTCATTTTACTGAGAAAAAGTTACATTTTTGACTTGACTTGAAGGAGTATGAGTTTGACCCCTTAATAAGGAGCACCTCAAATTTAAAAACTTTATCTTACAAATTACTTGTAATTGTAAGCATCTATATGTGTATTATACAGGTAATTGATTGAAATCATTTTTATAAACTTTAGAAAGCAAATATGCATGGTTTGTGGTCTAAGAATTATACATATTTAAATAGGCTATATAAAAATAAACATAATATGTGAATGTGAATACTAAAACCAAAACTCCTGACTCAGCTGCTCATTTAACATTATAGACAGTCACTGTAAAGTAAGATATGTTCCTGGATCAACATATTTTGTTGATCTTGGAACAAAATTCCTGTCTGAAATTTTAATCATAACCCAATCCCTACCCCTAAACTTAACCATACCCATAAGTTATCCCTAAAATCAGAGGGAAACGATCAGTGAATAACAGTGATGTAGAAGCACATAAACTTGGTTGTAAGACTAAAGTTGACATAAACTGTAAACTTGTCCCTCAAATCTGATTGGTTGATTGGAATGTTATTGCACGACCAACGATTTTAATCCAGGAACATGCTGTATATGGTGAAATAACGTTCACCATATTTAGACACAAGTGCCAGATGGCAAAAAAAAAATCTGATTTGAATCAGAATTCAAACCTGAATGGGGTTTGGATGAATGTTGTGTATGTTATATATAGCATGTTTTTTGCTGTTGAGACAACAAAAAAAACTTTTGCTGCCTGTCTGAACTAAGCCATCGTGTCCTTCAGCTACACACTGCATGCTTTAGCATACTGAATGTCACTTCGTATTTGATGTCATACAGTGATGACTAAAGTGTTATGTAGGCTGTGCAGTTCAGTGTGTGATTGAAAACTCACTGGGTAGGAGAGAGAAACAGTGTTTGTATTTACATAAACAGAACTATTCATGTGCAAAGTGTACACTAAACGCCCACACACACAGATGCATCCCAACAGCATCACACACGGAACTGCGCGGGATGGGTGAGTTATTTGTTATAATTCAGTTGTAATTTCTGAATTTTCAAACTTTCGGAAGAGATTTATAAGTCCGAAGGGAGAGCGCATCAATCTTCCTCTGGCTTTAGCCGTGTGCTGTCACAAGATAGATGCTCTCAGCAGCCCCCCCACCACCCGACACAACAGAGCGGTCATATCGGCCTCCGTCAAGCCTGGATGACCACTGCTTCCCCAATACAACCTCTAGCACTTAAAACCCACATCCTCAGCTCCCATCCACATGCCCACCCTGAAGCAGGAGGGTTTTTGGTGAATGCATTTTTTTGCCCTTGCACACAGGTCTGTGCAGGAGTCAGTATTTAAGCCTGTCACGCTGATAAATGACTGTTTCAGATTAATTTCTCCTTTAATGTTCACATTTTTGCTTTTCCAAATGTACCCAATGACTTATTCTCATTAGACACATGCCATTTGCTCTGCAGTTATACAGAACCACACGGGAACCAGCGGAATTGAATGCTAAAATGTTAGATTCTAGATTTGCATGTGACGTTCGATCATGAAATTGACCTGATGTGAATTTTTCTGGTAAAAATTGGATAAGAAGTATATATTTTAATGAGGATTTAGTCATACAGGGCTGTGCACCATTTAGAATAGAATTTAAAATGCTATGTGAATTCCCATACTACATGAATTTCAATGGCAATTCAAATCTGTATGTAAGGAAATAGATTTGAAATTCAAAGAAATGCATGCCTTTTTTACTAGAATTGCACAGTGTGTCGAGACAAACTTTGAATGTTGACCTCAAAAGTTCAAAATGTAAAAAAAAAATAGTTTGAAGGTTTATAGGCCTTTCAAAAAGACAGACAGACAAACTGACTTGGTCATAATCACCGGCATGCATAATATTATACTACTTGTAATGAAATGATGTCATCTTTGCATTGATTCTGCAGGAAGATGGCGGTGTGTTTTAACTGCTCATGCAGTGCTGAATGCAAAGCCAGAATAAGCTTCGCATTATTTGAATTCATGCGCTTTGAATCACAGCGGTCGCAGTTATTTGAAAAGATGCCTATTTGGGTCCTATGGAGCGTTCAGCCACCGAAGGTAAGCTCGACTCCTTAACTTTGTGTGTGTGTGTGTGTGTGTGTGTTTGTGTGTGTGTGTGTGTGTGTTTGTGTGTGTGTGTGTGTGTGTGTGTGTGTGTGTGTGTGTGCGTTTACTTATATCACTTTTGGGTACATTCACCAGAATACACACCGGTAAACTGAGGACCACCCAAAAAATTGAGGACATTTTGTATGTCCTCATTTGTTTGACTATACAGTGGCATTCAGCATGCTCTAAAATGGTGTCCAGGCTTAAAATCTCACTTGTCCCAAAAAATCACTTTTAAGTGATTTGTGTACCTGAAGTGTGTATGCCCCCCCACTAAAGTGTGTATAACACAGCGCCCTCTAGGAGTACTGCACTTCCGGAAAAGATACACACTTCGGGGATTCTGACCAATCAGAGCGCAGGAAGCTACTACGAGAGCGGGAATTCATGATCTGACCAATCAGACGCCAATACGTCATCAACAAACATGGCGGAGGCAAAAAAAATCATGATTAATGAATGAATTGACAGAAAATTATAGATAAATTCCCAATAATTAGTATTTAAATAAAAATAGACTAATTTGCCCTGAGCTGGAGCTCTCGCGATTTATATGAGCATGTTTCTAAACTTTAATCCTCGCAGTTTTGCGCTCGCATCAGAGTCTGCTCTGTGTGTGTGTGAAGATCGCGCTGCTGCCCCGCACCCTATACAGAGACTATACGTTACAGCACGTACAGTAACTTACATAGGAGTTTGTTAATCATATAGGAACGAGTTTGAAGCGGGGAAGGGACAGGCACATTACGTCATGTGAATTTAAAAAGTACATATTTCCTTCCAAAAGCGGATCGAGGGACAATTGTTTAAATCTGTCAATATGTGTGATGATTTATTCATCTGAGTTTGTTCAATAAAAATACACAAGCCACAAAAAGATGTGAAAACATGCAAAAATCGCTTGCTTTTATGAGTGATTTTATTTGTTTTAAGTGTTTTCTCCTACTTTGCGCTCTGCCGTTCCCTGTCATATTATGAGCGATTTCCCTGAGCGGCCGCCGCCCCTCCCCCACCCACCGAGCTGGAGTCCGTTACCACAGCAACACATTCACTTACAGCAAACATTCTTATTATATTATATTATATTATATTATATTATATTATATTATATTATATTATATTATATTATATAGAGGAGATCAGTTACAGCAAACATTCTCTTTATATTATATTATATTATATAGAGGAGAGCAGTTACTGCAAACATTCTCTTTATATTATATTATATTATATTATATTATATTATATTATATTATATTATATTATATTATATTATATTATATTTATTGTATTATATAGAGGAGAGCAGTTACAGCAAACATTCTCTTTACATTATATTATATTATATTATATTATATTATATTATATTATATTATATTATATTATATTATATTATATTATATAGAGGAGAGCAGTTACTGCAAACATTCTCTTTATATTATATTATATTATATTATATTGTATTATATAGAGGAGATCAGTTACTGCAAACATTCTCTTTATATTATATTATATTATATTATATAGAGGAGAGCAGTTACTGCAAACATTCTCATATTATATTATATTATATTATATTATATTATATTATATTATATAGAGGAGAGCAGTTACTGCAAACATTCTCATATTATATTATATTATATTATATTATATTATATTATATTATATTATATTATATTATATTATATTATATTATATAGAGGAGAGCAGTTACTGCAAACATTCTCATATTATATTATATTATATTATATTATATTATATTATATTATATTATATTATATTATATTATATTATATTATATTATATAGAGGAGAGCAGTTACTGCAAACATTCTCATATTATATTATATTATATTATATTATATTATATTATATTATATTATATTATATTATATTATATTATATAGAGGAGAGCAATTACTGCAAACATTCTCTTTATATTAACGTATATTATATTATATTATATAGAGGAGATCAGCTACAGCAAACATTCTCTTTATATTGTATTATATTATATTATATTATTATATTATATAGAGGAGATCAGTTACTGCAAACATTCTCTTTATATTATATTATATAAAGGAGAGCAGTTACAGCAACAATTCTAATGATACTATATTATTATATTAATTATATTACAGTTTTTCTCAGTTGCTTTGGTGCATTTCTCAGATCACAACTAAAATTCTTACTTGTTCAATCTCCACATTATCTACTTGTGCACCTCATAAAAGCAATTTCTCATTCTTTTGAACAAATTGCAGTACATTCATGCAGTTGATTATGTGCAAATGTATGCTGTTTCTTACATTATTAATTGCTTATGTCATGTTTATAAAAATGTATTATACTGGTTCTCTGTTGAATAGTCTTACCCCACAAAACATATAGGCATTAGTTCCATAAGTCATTAAATGCAGAATTGGTTGAACTAGTTGTCATAAACTGTCAAACATATTTTCTATACAATTCTATTAGACTTTTTTTGTCCTGAATTGTTGAATTGCAGAGGTGAGTTCTGAATTTCACTAATGAAGGGGAATGTAAAGCATTAGATCAATCAATGATCAACCAGTTCTCTATAATAGCTCAGAGTGCATCTCATGAAGCTTCATCTGGGATGCATACAGAGCACAACACGTTACACACTCTGAGAGAGGAAGAACAACAGGGTGAACAGCCGAGAAGAAGAAGAGGAGCAAGGATGTGTGGTGGAAGGGTAAGGAGGTAAAACAGAGGAACAGGCTAAGATTGTGTGTTTCAGAAGAAATAAGTGCCATTATTGTAGATCATGTTCTCATTCATGACCTTATGGCCGAGGCTGGATGAAGGGTGCAGCCGAATGTTGGGAGAACAACCGTGTGTCTTCAATCATTCAAGCGTTTGTAGACAGAACAGGTGTGTAATCAGACAGTGTTCACTCTACTGCACTGTACTGTTCACCATAAACTGTAGACTTACTGTAATGCTATAGGCTATTACAGAAGTCTACTTGCATTATACATTATACAGTAAATATACTTGATAGAGACACGTACATACAGTATATGTGTGATAGTCTTGTTTTTTATATCACAGTGCCACTGTACTGTAATCTTTTGTCAGACCAACAGTAAAAGTGCATATGTGAATCCTGTCCAGTCTCCTCTAGAGTAATGCGTATATGTGTGCTGTTTAAATTTATATGTCATTCAGATACAGTGCAGTATTTTGTATTTTCAATCATTGTCATCAAAATCGTAGCCATAGTTTACATCTGAAACTAAGCATTTTGACATTCTTGTTTGTGAACAATGACACAAGGATATGTTCTTTGATATTGTACTAAGGATTTTGAGCAAGTTACAGGAGTTTGATGGTAGGCTAATCTATTGTGTTCTGCTGTTTGTACGAAATGCACTTAGGTACTGGTGTGCAAATCTTAAGGATGATTCAATAAATGTACTAAAGTGACTGATAATAACTGTTAATAGAGCAGTTACAGCAAACATTATGTAACTGCTGTCTCTCTCTCTCTCTCTCTCTCTATATATATATAGAGAGTCTCTCTCTCTCTCTCTCTCTCTCTCTCTATATATATATATATAGAGAGAGAGAGAGAGAGAGAGAGAGAGAGAAAGAGAGAGAGAGAGAGAGAGAGATAGAGACAGCAGTTACATATAGTCATAATACAAAAGAAAAAAAGTGTTTAAAAGAATCATGAATCAAGCTGACACGTTTAAATGTTTGTTTACAGATGTATTTTGTTCTTACTTTGATTTTAAAAGCCATTGGATCTACACTAACCCTAACCCTAACCCTAACCCTAACCCTAGCTCTGTCTCTGCCTGTCAGACTGACTGAGATCTGCTCATACTGTGATCAGCCGCCCTTCCCCCACAGCACTGACTCTGATCGCGCGCGCGCCCTTCCCCCACAGCACTGAGACTGATCGCGTGCGCGCCCTTCACCCACAGCACTGAGACTGATCGCGTGCGCGCCCTTCCCCCACAGCACTGAGACTGACTGCAGAGTGAAAGAGATGAGATGAATGAACTAACAGACTGACCAGTGACAGAGAGATAGGTAATCAGCAGTGCTGCTCAAAAGATGACAATCTGTTGTGGCTATGCGTTTTTAAAGCACTTTTACATTGTCTAACAGCTTCTCCGCCCTTTAATGTAAATACCATTCATTTATTAAATACATAAAAAGATAATGCTGTTAAATTACACGTTAAAGTTTAATTTTGAGCCTCGAAATAATCCACACTCCTTCCCCCTTCTTAACTCAAATAAATTCTGAAGTAGTTGTGGGACACTGATGAAATGACAACAACACAGACAAGTGCAGAACTGGAGATATACCAGCTCATATCAGCCCTGCTGTATATTTGCAGACATCAATTTACTATTTTGATTAATGATATTAGTAGAAAATAATATGCCTGTTCAAGAGATCTAGGTTGCTCATTTAGGCATTTTTTGCTCTTTTAAACCTGTGTTTGTACGCACATGCGCAGTGGTTCCTAGTTCGAGGCGGGTGGATTCGTTTAAAAGTGATCATGTGCTCTGTCCACTAGAAAAGACCGGAAAAGACACTCTGGAAAGACTCACTTCACCACAGGTTTTTTTGTTTTGTTTTTTTTTAGTTTGAAGAAAGAGTACTGTGATTAAAACTGTGGAAAAAAAGATTCTTGCCATCAGATAATGTTCTATTAGGTTAAATAAATGTAGTCACAATTTCAACGTGAAATCCAAATACGTAATTACGTCATTTACGCAAGTCTGCGACCGTGGATGTGTTTTCCCGGGAAATGCAGACACGTGACAATGGGACGCGAAACAGACGACGACAACCCCCACCACGCACGCATTAAAGGCTAAAGGTGAGATCTAGACTTGTCCTCAAAATGCATGATAACTAAATACATTGTGAAATATGAAAGTTAGTAAGATGTGTTTATTTTAGTTGTTTAATTATTTTTTCCTTAGGGTTTTATTTACTTCTCGACTGTATTTGAGTTTGCTTCTAATATGATGATTTGCTGCAATAAAGAAAAAGTTTATTGCCAACTTGTAGGCAATGGCCAGTAAATAGAATTTTGTTATTTTTTATATAATAGTACTTTAGATTCTGCAAATTAATCTAAACAACTGAGTCAGTGATAGTCTACTAGCCTATATCATTGTTTTTTTTTTTAATCAAAAGTGTTGTCAACTATCAACAGTAATTTGTATAAATAATGAAATAATGAATTCCATTTTTTTATATCATTATTATTTGATAATTTTTATTTTATATAATATTTTTTATTACATTATATGCCTGTTCTTATTATTATTTATCTTTATAGAGCTTTTTTGCCCAATGCCAGTACATAGACACTTTATAGTATTTTTATTGTGTGTGTCAAATCCAAAGCAGACCAAAAGCACATTAAAAATAGCCCCTATGAATCTAGCTGGTTACTGACTGAAAATCTCCCATACGCTCTTAAATCAAATATGAATATACAGTAGATTGATGTCAATTGTGGTCACAAGGCACACAAGAACTAATGGTTTTTGGCATCATTGACATTGCCTTTTTTATCTAAATGCCTGTTGTTGACTGGTCACATGTGCTGTCATTGAATAGAGCTCTGTTGATATAATATAAAGATATACTTTAGTGTTTAACAGAAAAAAACACAACACAGGTTTGGAACAACATGAGGTTCAATTGAAACAACAATTAATATAATTGTATGTTAATTATGTATGTTTTTGGGTGAACAATTCCAGTAAGATCAACAAGATTTTTTTAAATATGCTTATTTATTTCATTCACCTTATATTTATTTTATTTATTTTTTTCAGTCATTTCAAGAAAGAAATTCAGCATGCTGGGAAATAAAAGGCGTAAAAAACCTCTGCAGGACGCTGAGCATCACATTACCTGTGAAACCGACAAGCCTGGGCTTCGAGAGCAGTTCATCAGCAAATATAAAGGCAAGTATAAATTACTAAGCAGTTTAGTAATAACGTTAATCTACAAAACTGAGAATTTAATGTGAGGTGAGTCATATGGTTGTTAGGCCAACTAATATCCATGTTTCACAAGTTAAACAAAACCAGTTACATTTTTGCATTTCTGGTTCCATCAACCCAAAGTCAATGTTTATTTGCACATTCTGAACCCAGTTATGCATAATAAGCCGACAGTGCATGTGGTCATGTAAACGCAGACTAAGGTCACCATAAACAGCATAAGCATAAACCAATCGACACAGATAGATTTTTGCCCCTTATTTGCAGATTTGCCCGGCATGTAAACACATTAACCTCTGTGTTCTGTGGCTTATTGAAGGGAGCATGTGTGATGTGTGACAGGAAAGTGTCCTTATTTTGGATTAAAGCACATCCAGACAGAGCGAGTGTTTTCTTGACCCAAGAACCTCTTAAAAGTATTCTCATCTCGTTCAGAAGTGGTACAGTCAAAATCCTGCACCCGATACTGCATGAGAGGAGAATATGAGTCTGGAAGTTTTCCTCTGAAATTCTGGAATACTCTTGGGCTTTATTTAACATCACAACTGACATGACATATGAAATACACAGTCAGATAAACGAATGGTTAGGTTTTGACGTCATTAACCTGATTTACTTATAAAGTAGTGGTTTACGTGGTTATTGGTTTGCATGTAAACCTGGATAATGGATTATTTCAAGAAGGTGATTTTATTTTGTTATCAGCGTATCGGTGTGCATGTAAACATGATCAATGGGTTTTGGTTAAATTCCTGAAATAAGATCCATGGTTAGCACAAGATCAAGATATTTTCACGCTTTACTCCACAACATAAAATAGTAATACTCTCTTGTGTGTTTTTTTTAAAAGCCTTTACTTGTCTGGTAAAAGGCAGTTGTTAACAAGTGTCTAAATGGGAGACGGGTTGTCTGGGACATTAAACGTCATCAGCTGAACAGATTAACTCATCTAGTCACTTTCACAGCCTCGTTGTGTTTATAATCGCACTCTTGCAAACTATTCTAGGTAGATGTAGGGATGGGGATGTATACATCACACAATCAGTCAAACATGCATTATAATAATGCAGAAACATTATAAATATTACACAGGGAGATGGATTTTAAAGCTTTAGAGTTCCTGGAGGCACATTTATCAACAAAAAAAAAAAAAAACTCTATACTTTTATCTAAACTATAGAAGCCACATAAAACATCCATATACCACAAAGAAAAACTACCTGAAAGAGATGCAAATAATAAACAAACAGAATTGTCTTTTAAAATAATGCAACACAGTTGTTGAAGCTTCATCGTAAGGAAGTTGAAGTTGGTCAACCGTGGTGTAGTTTATAGATTAACTTTAGCTTATTTTCTGCAAATCCCAGTGGGTTTTTGTGGAGGAAACCAGGGGATGTTCAACTACTACCGGGTTGGCCTGCAAAAATAGGTTTGTGTAAGAAAATGTATGTAATTTTAACTGTATAATTTTAAGACTTAAAAGTATAATGTAAAGTATAAAAAGCAAATCATGCTTTGAGATTAGCCTGACTTTTGACTATTTTCCTTAAGTAATTTCCCTTTCACATCGTATAATGTACGTCATATGGTAGAGAACTTTTAGTAATAAAATAATAGTTGACATTAAAGAAACTGCAGCTAATGTATTTCTCCTCTTTAGAGCTTTCTTCCGACCGAACTGAACACTACACTGAAGCTGAGAACACGTTCCTGTTTGATTTTCAGTGGCATGGCAAAAATTGGTGGTGAGTACAGAACTGTTGGATTGATGTAGTAAGGATGCTAAAATATCTGGAACTGTAAAATACTTAGGATGTGTTCATACCTGGAGTTCTGTTCGCTTGGTTCGTTTGGTCCGGGTCCGCTTAGTGTTCAGATTGGCATTTCTATTGTCAAACCTGTTATGCTTGACCAGTCTGTCCTTTTTAGGGTCACATCTTCCTGTTTTTGGTTCGTTTACATGTCTCTGGGTCCATGTTACATTCTTTTTTCATTCGAACCGCACCAGAGTTCGTTTGGAAGCCAACTGAGACCTATTTATTCAGCATCTGGATCCTCTTGTTTGGTGGCACCAGGTTTCAGATGGCAGTGTTCACACTTATTCAAATTAACCACACTAACAGTCTAAACAAACATGCCAGGTGTGAACACACCCTAATAATTAAAATTCAACATGAACTGACATTAAGAGTACTGAGTGCAGTTTCCTTGAGTCATCTAAATTGGCTTTCCCTGTATTCCCTAAAGAGAACAAAATGATTAATTTTAGATGCCTTTATCTGAGAGCTGAGAGGATGTTGCAGTGCGCCATTTAATCTCATATATCATATAGATCAGTGGTTCTCAGACCCTCCTCTCTGCAGATTCTGTATGTCTCCTTCACCTGACACACTCAGATGAGTTCATAGAGCTGTGTTCTGATGATGAACTCCTCATCTGAATCAGGTGGATTAAAACACCAGACATACAGCATATGCAGAGTGGTGGGTTCCCAGGACTGGGGTTCAGAACCACTTATAATAACTGTACATGTCTAGCTAGTACTGAGTGGTCATTTTATGTCTTTATAGCATGGATGCATCTAAAGAAGACTCGTCCTTGGGAAGACTTATGTAAATGATGAGACCAGAAATACTTGCAAAATGAGAACCGTTGAAGTGAGCAGAAAACCTCACCTGTGTCTCTTTGCTGTACGAGACATTCTACCAGGGGAGGAAATCACTTACAATTATGGCGACTCAGATTGGCCATGGCGAGTCAAGGTACTATCAAGAAAATGCTAAAGAGATTAATCAGTAATTCTCACAAATCTCATAATCTTAACTCTCATTCTGATTAGTTACCATGTGATTGTGGTCTCATATTTCTCAAGCCTTTGAATAAAGCATCAGCAGAATCCACTGATAAAAAGCCAGCCAGCAGTTTGGGTCTGCAGAAATCGGTAAGTCCACTTTAAAACATCTGTATCATTATATTATTGACTCTTTCAGCGTAGAGTTGTGTGTGAAAGAAATGATAGATAACGTGTAGGACAGCTAGAGGAATGAACATGAACAAGTTTTTCTGTCCTTTACAAATATTCTGATTTTGATATTCACTGGTTTCTTTTCTGACATCCAGCCCCATTGTTCAGCTTCTGTTTCTTCTCCTGAATTGGACAAGGTGAACAGCAATGGTCCATATAAGCAGTCAGGCAAAGCAATAACATCAATGAATAAAACGGTAACCATCTCATACATGCAGCAACTATCTACTGATGTTTACTGCCAGCTAGTTGAAAGTGCAGTGAGTGATTTCTGAGAAACACTATTGATATTTGAAATCGACACCCAAACAGACACACCCCTCCCTTCATTGCTCGGCCCCCAAAATAATGAACACGCAACACAGGCAACCACTAACAGCTGGCGCTCAGGTGTTCAACTCGAAAAGATCTTTATCGCTGGCAAACCATAGGATGCTTTTTAAAGGTTTGGTTTTAGTTGATTGTAGGTGCATATCCACTTCATCCAGCACACGTGTGTAATAGTAGTGGGAAGTTCGGATCATTTTACTGACTCAGATCTTTAAATCTCGTTCATCAAAATGAACAAATCTTTTTTCAAGTTATTTCGTTCATTTCAGCAGAATGTATTTAAAATGTTACATGTTAGCCAAATTCCCCAAACACATCAAATGTTGATCGCATTTAGAATAAGAAAAAAATTGCAATGCAAGAAAAAGGCCATATTATGAGAAACAGTTAATTTATTTATTTGGGTCTTCAGGCTATGCATTCTGTTAGTTTACCTCACCTCCCGATCTAAGCCGTTCGATCATCCCGTGATCCTCATAAACTGAGCTTTGCAGTCTGTAGTACCAGATACAGTATTGATTAGTTCACGTTTCGAGTCTATCGACTTTGGGTTCAAGTCATTCGTGCATCACGTGACAGCCCCATATAGGCTGAGCTATGCAGTCGCTACCGGATACAGAATTGATTAGTTCATCTTTTGAGTTTTCGTGGACTTGATAGGTGAACTAATCATTTATCTTTCCGGTACTGACAGCATAGCCTCTGTGGGACTGACCGGAAGAACGAAAGACTTGGACCCGAAGTCTCGAGAGATGAACTAATCATTTCTGTTTCCAGTACAGAACCCATGGGATGTTGGGCATGTGCGGTCAGCGCAAAATGAACGAATCACTCTCTGAGACAACTCGGTAGTCCCGAGTCATATTAAAGATTCGTTCATGACGACCCGTCACTAGTGTATAAACGCTTCAAATGATACAAAATTGTATTGCCATTAGAAATGTACTTATGTACCCACACTTATGTAAAATGTACCCACAATTAAAACAAACAAACTAAAAATGACTTGGATGGTATGGAGTAAATGTAGCGCCTTACTACCAACCTCTGCTAGTTAAGTATAGTTATTGGTTCAGAGTTTAAATGTCTGACTCTGAACCAATGTAACTATTAATGTGACTATTGTCACAATTTGTATGTAAAGTTTGTATAAATGTTTGTTTAGAGTTTTTATTTTATTAATGATCTTTGCTTTGAAATGTGCAAAACATTTTTTGTTCACTCCTACAGTGTGTTTGTTCTTGTCTGAAATGGGTGCCACAGTTTTCAATATTGCTAATGTACATTTTATTCTTGTTTAAGCTAAATACCTCTTTATATATCTGCAGAAGCGGTTTCAATCAAGATTGGCAAAATTAAGACAACATCATGAAGATTGCTATGAACGTTTTAACAGAGCAGAAATTGAAAAGGAACACAAGATTGCTAAACAGCAATCACAAAAAGTTTGTTTGGTGAGTAATATGTGAACATAATCACACTATTCTGTGATCAACGCCTCAGTCAATTAACGGTTAATTATTTTATTATTCATTTATTTTATTAATTAACAGTTTGCTTAGTCCTTTTGCTTTTAGACCTTATATTTTTATTCAAATTATATTTCAAGCTGTCACAGTCATCCTCAGTCGCATCCACATCTGATGCACCCTCTTCATCGGCACCCTGTGCTTTGTCCACCTCTATAATGGCCTCATCAACCTCATGCTCTCCTGCCCTGTCCTCATCACCGTCACCAGCTCCTGCGCCACCCATGCCACCTTCATCCTCGCCTGGGCAGCCTTCATCATCATCATCTTCGCCTGGGCAGCCTTCATCATCCTCGCCTGGGCAGCCTTCATCATCCTCATCCTCGCCTGGGCAGCCTTCATCATCCTCATCCTCGCCTGGGCAGCCTTCATCATCCTCATCCTCGCCTGGGCAGCCTTCATCAGCTTCGCCTGGGCAGCCTTCATCATCCTCGCCTGGGCAGCCTTCATCATCTTCGCCTGGGCAGCCTTCATCATCCTCGCCTGGGCAGCCTTCATCATCTTTGCCTGGGCAGCCTTCATCATCCTCGCCTAGTAGGCAGCCTTCATCATCCTCATCCTCGCCTGGGCAGCCTTCATCATCCTCATCCTCGCCTAGGCAGCCTTCATCATCCTCGCCTGGGCAGCCTTCATCATCCTCATCCTCGCCTAGGCAGCCTTCATCTTCATCATCCTCATCCTCGCCTGGGCAGCCTTCATCATCCTCATCCTCGCCTGGGCAGCCTTCATCATCATCATCCTCGCCTGGGCAGCCTTCATCATCCTCATCCTCGCCTGGGCAGCCTTCATCATCATCATCCTCGTCTGGGCAGCCTTCATCATCATCATCATCCTCGCCTGGGCAGCCTTCATCATCCTCGCCTGGGCAGCCTTCGTCATCCTCGCCTGGGCAGCCTTCATCATCCTCGCCTGGGCAGCCTTCATCATCCTCATCCTCGCCTAGGCAGCCTTCATCATCCTCGCCTGGGCAGCCTTCATCATCCTCATCCTCGCCTAGGCAGCCTTCATCTTCATCATCCTCATCCTCGCCTAGGCAGCCTTCATCATCCTCATCCTCGCCTGGGCAGCCTTCATCATCCTCGCCTGGGCAGCCTTCATCATCCTCATCCTCGCCTAGGCAGCCTTCATCATCCTCGCCTGGGCAGCCTTCATCTTCATCATCCTCGCCTAGGCAGCCTTCCTCTTCATCATCCTCATCCTCGCCTGGGCAGCCTTCATCATCCTCGCCTGGGCAGGCTTCATCTTCATCATCCTCGCGTGGGCAGCCTTCATCTTCATCATCCTCATCTTTGCCTAGGCAGCCTTCATCATCCTCATCCTCGCCTAGGCAGCCTTCATCATCCTCGCCTAGGCAGCCTTTATCATCCTCGCCTGGGCAGCCTTCATCTTCATCATCCTCGCCTAGGCAGCCTTCATCATCCTCATCCTCGCCTGGGCAGCCTTCATCATCCTCGCCTGGGCAGCCTTCATCATCCTCATCCTCGCCTAGGCAGCCTTCATCATCCTCGCCTGGGCAGCCTTCATCTTCATCATCCTCGCCTAGGCAGCCTTCCTCTTCATCATCCTCATCCTCGCCTGGGCAGCCTTCATCATCCTCGCCTGGGCAGGCTTCATCTTCATCATCCTCGCGTGGGCAGCCTTCATCTTCATCATCCTCATCTTTGCCTAGGCAGCCTTCATCATCCTCATCCTCGCCTAGGCAGCCTTCATCATCCTCGCCTGGGCAGCCTTCATCTTCATCATCCTCATCCTCGCCTGGGCAGCCTTCATCTTCATCATCCTCGCCTGGGCAGCCTTCCTCTTCATCATCCTCATCCTCGCCTGGGCAGCCTTCATCATCCTCGCCTGGGCAGGCTTCATCTTCATCATTCTTGCCTGAGCAGCCTTCATCTTCATCATCCTCATCCTCGCCTGGGCAGCCTTCCTCTTCATCATCCTCATCCTCGCCTGGGCAGCCTTCATCTTCATCATCCTCGCCTGGGCAGCCTTCATCTTCATCATCCTCGCCTGGGCAGCCTTCATCTTCATCATCCTCGCCTGGGCAGCCTTCATTGCCTTCCTATGCGCAGCCTTCATCATCATCATCATCATCTTCTCTTGCTCCACCCTTATCTTCACTCTTATCAGTGATTCAAAATCGCAGATGTCTGAGACACTCTCATTAAGGGAGGTGGGTAGATTAATTTGCTTAATTATTGGGATGGTCTGGCTGTATTGCACTTGTAGAACTAACAATAGATTATATGAAATTATATATTATTTATATTTGTTTGTATTTCTCCTCTTCCAGATATCCTCTTTAAGGCCATCAAGAAAAAGACAGGTATGTGACTTGCCATGTGATACTTTATATGCTCAATTTTTTTGGCATAATTATGACTTTGCTTGCCAGTATCCACAATGCGATGAAACATAATGTTACAGGAACCACTGCCTTGAGTAAGTGTTATATTCTCTCATTCAGTATTCAGGAAGTACCGTCTGTGACACAGACTACAGCGATGTCACAGACTACAGCGATGTTGACCAAACATACCAAAAATCAGCTCAGATGAATCGGATGGTAGTTCTTCTGGACATGACATGGTCAAAAATGGCCAGACACCTTGAGTTTGTCCATCGCAGAGGGAACACTGCAGCTGGCAAAAATGAGTAAAGTCCTAATGGCCATGGAGAAAGGAACACTGTCTGACTACAAAGGAAAGATGCATCTGTCAGTATGAACTACACGCGAAACTTCATCATAGTTCATAAAGGACACTATTTTCTTGAAACCTTTGCTCACTTCTAAGCCGACTGGTGTGTTTAGAGCACACAGAGGTCGAACTCTTTTCCTGCCCTGGGCATCATCATCTTTAGGTTTCAGAGGACAGTTTTTGATATGTTTCCAAAGGCTACGCTTGTTATAAGGCCCTTGGCAGTAAATGCAGTGAATAAATTCTTTGGCTCTTTGTCTATTTTTTGAACGGTAGTAGGCAATCATCTCCCCATGTCCTTGTCTCACCACATCTGTGTTGTGGGCAAAGTTGCCCCTTTTTCAAAGGAGGTTCAACTGTACTCGTCTTTCTTTGGAATGTTTTGGAAATGCTATTGCCTTTACAACCCCCACTTCGTTGCGATGGACAAATTCAAGGTGTCTTGCCATTTTTGAATATGGCTTAGAGCAATTAAGGCAATACTGCTTCTTGTACGCCTTGCGGAGTTCCGTCTTTGGTGATGGCATTGACTGAATAAAAGTCTTATCACCAGACAAGGTGTTTGTCTCTTTAGATTGGCATTTCATCTTTTTTGGTGATGGTACAGTCATAAATTGATCAGATGAACTACCTGCCTCGTTGGGAGATGTTGGATGTATCAAAGCACTTTTGACAATGTCATGTCCAGAAGAACTACCATCCGATTCATCTGAGCTGATTTTTGGTATGTTTGGTCACATCAGACCCCATCCTGTTGAACAAGTGCTCTCCCAGCTGCTAATGGCCATGGAGAAAGGAACACTGTCTGACTACAAAGGAAAGAAACTTGATGACATTGAAATTGACCCAAATGGTACGAGTATACTTGGACTGTCTGTGTGTATCTGTTCTTTACATATTTGCAAAACAATGTATATGTTACCGGCAAAGTGTGTAATCCGGAATTCTATAGAATGCCCTAGGTAATGTAGGTAGGTAACTTAGGTAACCATCAGGCATTCTATACAATAACGGGATTTCACACTTTGCCGGTAACATATATAATCATGTCACAGATGGTAAGTATAAGCAATAAAGTGTAAATTTTTTTGTCAGTGAATTATTTAGAGCAACTTGAGGCCCAAGGTGATTCCATGTCAAGTGATGAGGAGGATTACAGTGACCTATCTCAGAAAACAGCACCAGCAGAGACTGATCAACTTGTTCAATCTGATCAATCTGTTTCATGGGAGGATCAAGGTAAGAAAAATCTCTAAACTACACAAACAACAATAATCAAATAAACATGAATCAGCTCCATGCAGCAATATCCAGCCAAATGAAAAAAATATACACATTAGGACACATTAGTCTTGATTTGGTCTTTACTCACCAATTTAGTTGTAATGAGAATGTGTAATGAGTATTTACTTGTTTTTAACTATTTCATAGGTTCTTCAAACGCTCCAAAAAAGAAATGGGAGGACAGTGAGGTAAAAGCAGTAGAGAGACACATGATGAAGTTCATCAAGACATACAAAGTTCCTGGTAAGCAAGACTGTGAAAGATGCATTCACGCAGAGCCAGAAGCTTTGAAGCAGCGAACATGGACTGGTGTGAAAAATTATGTGCGGAACAGGATCACGACTCTTAAAGAAAAGGTGGTTTGTAGGGTGGCACAAACACTTTAACACTTTGCACATTATGCTCTTTTTGTAAGAAATGGAGCTAAATTAAAAGAAATGAGGATATAGGTGTAGAAATATTTTGAGGATGGAATGAAACAGAATATAAAGTGCAAAGTTAGAGTATAAGAAGGCTAATGAAGAAGTAGAGGATATTAAGATAGTCAATTTTCATTATTCAGTTTTCTTTGTTCAGTTGCAATGAAGTTGGATGGAATGTCATGTTAAACTTTTTGATATTTCTGTCATAGAGGGAGGAGAGAATGTTAAGAGGATAAAAAGGGAAGAGTGAATAGGTGTGTTGGACATGGGCCGTGGCTGGATGTAACCGATCGGTGAGAGTTGCAGTGTGCAGGCGGGAGGAGCTGAAAACAGACACGTGAGTCGGACACTTTCTGCTTCCCGTAGTGACGCAGAGCCAGAAGCTTTGAAGCAGCGAACATGGACTGGTGTGAGAAATTATGTGCGGAACAGGATCACGACTCTTAAAGAAAGGGTGGTTTGTAGGGAGGCACAAACACTTTAACACTTTGCACATTATACTCTTTTTGTAAGAAATGGAGCTAAATTAAAAGAAATAAGGATAAAGGTATAGAAATTAAAATTGAGAGACGCTCACGCTGTGTTTGCATACTTTACCACAGCTGAAGTGAAATAAATGCATTATTTGCCAAATACACAGATATTTCAGAGACATTTTCATGCAATACATGTACTGCTTAATACAGCATCTGTTTGTACAAGAATAAAGTTCAACATAAGCCTAAATACCGATGAAGTGGGGTCTACATTGTATCAGTTTTATTTGGATAAACATGACAATATAACAGCGTGACTACATGAAAGGGGATTTCACTGTTATAAAAACAGATTTGTGAGCATTAGTGGAACTAAAGGTGTGAGAATTAACTCTTAATCATTGTGTTGCAGTGGATTCGGCCAATCGTGGATCAGTTGTGTCGTCATCAGAGCTCATGAGTCGCTCTGGAGAAGCTGCGCTGGCTGAGTCCTCCTGCTCTCCAATCGCTCTCGCCGTACTCTGATACCATACGTCACAGTCACGGGGCTTCGCTGTCTGAAGTCGGACACAAGTTCTAACCGGCATGCACTGCTCAAGTCAGCTGCTGATCGGTCTGCGCAGCGCTGCATGAAGTCCAACAAGCCTAATGCTCTCCTCCCTCTTTACATCCCTTTACATTCTCCTCCCTCTTTACATCCCTTTACATTCTCTCCTCCCTCTTTTCATCCCCTTTACATTTTCTCCTCCCTCTTTACGTCCCCTTTACATTCTCCTCCCTCTTTACATCCCTTTACATTCTCTCCTCCCTCTTTACGTCCCCTTTACATTTTCTCCTCC